>NC_091060.1:144532014-144839264 GCF_000393655.2 Nicotiana sylvestris
ACGGGAAGTCATTGGGTTATGCCAGAAAAGGTACTCGGGTAATGCCAGGGAGGGTCATCAATTTATGCCAGAAAAGGTGATCGGGTTATGCCGTAGAGGCCCACGGGATATGCCCGGAAAGTCATCGGGTTATGATGAAAAAAGTCCTCGGGTTAGGCCAGGGAAGTCCACAGGTTTTACCGGGAAAGGTCATCAGGTTATTCCGGAAGAAGGTCCTCGGCTTATGCCGGGGAGGTCATCGAGTTATGCTGGAAAAAGATCATCAGTTTATGCCGGGGAGGTCCACGGGTTATGCGGAAAAGTCATCGATGCCGGAAAAGGTCCTTAGGTTATGCCGGGGAGGTCCTCGGGTTATGCTGGGAAAGTCATCGGGTTATGCCAGAAAAGGTCCTCGGGTTATGCCGGGGAGGTCCACGGGTTATGCGGGGAAAGTCATCGGGTTATGCCAGAAAAGACCGCGGGTTATGTCTGGGAGGTCCACGGGTTATGCAGGGAAAGTCATCGGTTTATGCCGGAAAAGGTCCTCGGGTTATGCCGGAAAAGTCATCAGGTTATGCCAGGAAAGGTCCTCGGGTTATGCCGGTAAAGATCCTCGGGTTATGACGGGGATGTCCACGGGTTATGCCGGGAAAGTCATAGGGTTATGCCGTAAAAGGTCCTCAGGTTATGCCGAGGAGGTCCACGGGTTATGCCAGGAAAGTCATTGGGTTATGTCGGAAAAGGTCCTCGGGTTATGCCGGGGAAGTCCACAGGTAATGCCAGGAAAGTCGTCGGGTTATGCCGGAAAAGGTCCACGGGTTATGCCGGGAAGTCATCGGGTTATGCTAGAAAAGGTCCTCGGGTTATGCCAGGGAGGTTCATCGGGTTAAGCCAGAAAAGGTCCTCGGGTTTTGCCGGGGAGGCCCACGGGTTATGCTGGGAAAATCATTGGGTTATGCTGTAAAAGGTACTCGGGTTATGCCGGGTAAGTCCACGGGATATACCGGGAAAGGTCATCGGGTTATGCCGGAAAAAGGTCCTCAGCTTATGCCAGGAAAATCATCGGGTTATGCCTAAAAAAGGTCCTCACGTTATGCCAGGGAGATCCATGGGTTATGCCGGGAAAGTCATCGGGTTATGCCGGTAAAGGTTCTCGGGTTATGCCGGGGAGGTCCACGGGTTGTTCCGGGAAAGTCATCGGGTTTTTCCGGAAAAGGTCCTCGGGTTATGCCGGGAAAGTCATCGGGTTATGCCGGAAAAGGTTCTCGGGTTATACCGGGAAAGTCATCGGGTAATGCTGGAAAAGGTCCTCGGGTTATGCGGGGAGGTCCACGGTTTATGCCGGGAAAGTCATCGGATTATGCCGGAAAAGGTCCTCGTGTTATGCCGGAGAGGTCCACGGGTTATTCCGGGAAAGTCCTCGAGTTATGCCGGAAAAGGTCCTCGGGTTATGCCGGGGAATTCCATGGGTTATGCCGGGAAAGTCATCGGGTTATGCCGAAAAAGGTCCACGGGTTATGTCGGGAAGTCATTGGGTTATGCCAGAAAAGGTCCTCGGGTAATGCTAGGGAGGGTCATCAGGTTATGCCGAAAAAGGTGATCGAGTTAAGACGGGAAGGCCCATGGGATATTCCGGGAAAGTCATCGGGTTATGGTGAAAAAGGTCCTCGGGTTAGGCCAGGGAAGTCCACAGGTTATACCGGGAAAGGTCATCAGATTATTCAGGAAAAAGGTCCTCGGCTTATGCCGGGGAGGTCCCCGGGTTAGGTCGGGAAATTCATCGGGTTATGCTGGAAAAAGATCCTCAGTTTATGCCGGGGAGGTCCACGGGTTATGCAGAAAAGTTATCGGGTTATGCCGGAAAAGGTCCTCAAGTTATGCAAAGAAAGTTATCGGGTTATGCCGGAAAAGGTCCTCGGGTTATGCCGAGGAGGTTCACGGGTTATGCCGCGAAAGTCATCGGGTTATGCCGGGAAAGGTCCTCGGGTTATGTCGGGAAAGATCCTCGTGTTATAACGGGGAAGTCCACAGGTTATGCCAGGAAAGTCATAGGGTTATGCCGGAAAAGGTCCTCAGGTTATGCCGGGGAGGTCCATGGGTTATGCTGGGAATGTCATCAGGTCATGCCGGTAAAGGTTCTCGGGATATGCCGGAAAGGACCAAGGGTTGTGCCAGGAAATTCATTAGGTTATGCTGGAAAAGGTCCTCGGGTTATGCCGTGGAGGTCCACGAGTTATGCCGGAAAAGTCATCCGGTTATGTCGGAAAAGGTCCTCAGGTTATACCGGGGAAGTCCACGGGTTATGTCGGGAAAGTCATCGGGTTATGTTGGAAAAGGTCCTCGGGTTATACCGGGGAGGTCAACGGATTATGCCAGGAAAGTCATCAGGTTACGCCGGGAAAGTCATCGGATTATGCTGGAAAAGGTCCTCTAGTTATGCCGGAGAGGTCCACGGGTTATGCCGGGAGAGGTCCACGGGTTATGCTGGGAAGTCAACAGGTTATGCCAGAAAAGGTCCTCGGGTTATGCCAGGGAGGGTCATCAGGTTATGAAGGAAAAGGTCATCGGGTTATGCCGGGAAAGTCATAGGGTTATGTCGGAAAAGGTCCTCGGGTTATGCCGGGGAGGTCCACGGGTTATGCCGGGAAAGTCATCGGGTTATGTTGGAAAAGGTCCTCGGGTTATACCGGGGAGGTCAACGGATTATGCCAGGAAAGTCATCAGGTTACGCCGGGAAAGTCATCGGATTATGCTGGAAAAGGTCCTCTAGTTATGCCGGAGAGGTCCACGGGTTATGCCGGGAGAGGTCCACGGGTTATGCTGGGAAGTCAACAGGTTATGCCAGAAAAGGTCCTCGGGTTATGCCAGGGAGGGTCATCAGGTTATGAAGGAAAAGGTCATCGGGTTATGCCGGGAAAGTCATAGGGTTATGTCGGAAAAGGTCCTCAGGTTATACCGGGGAAGTCCACGGGTTATGTCGGGAAAGTCATCGGGTTATGTTGGAAAAGGTCCTCGGGTTATACCGGGGAGGTCAACGGATTATGCCAGGAAAGTCATCAGGTTACGCCGGGAAAGTCATCGGATTATGCTGGAAAAGGTCCTCTAGTTATGCTGGAGAGGTCCACGGGTTATGCCGGGAGAGGTCCACGGGTTATGGTGGGAAGTCAACAGGTTATGCCAGAAAAGGTCCTCGGGTTATGCCAGGGAGGGTCATCAGGTTATGAAGGAAAAGGTCATCGGGTTATGCCGGGAAAGTCATAGGGTTATGTCGGAAAAGGTCCTCGGGTTATGCCGGGGAGGTCCACGGGTTATGCCGGGGAGACCCACGGGTTATGCCGGAAAAGGTCCTCAGGTTATGCCACGGAAGTCCACGGGTTATGCTGGGAAAGTTATCGGGTTATGCTGGAAAAGGTCCTCGCGTTATGCCGAGGAGGTCCACGGGTTATGTTGGGAAAGTCATCGGGTTATGCCGGAAAAGGTCCTCGGGTTATGCAGGAGAGGTCCACGGGTTATGCCGGCAAAGTCATTGGGTTATGCTCGAAAAGGTCCTCGGGTTATGCTGGGGAGGTCCATGGGTTTTGCCGGGAAAGTTATCACATTATGCCGAAAAGGGTCCACAGGTTATGCCGGGAAGTCATCGGGTTATGCTAGAAAAGGTCCTCGGGTTATGCCGGGGAGGGTCATCGGGTTATGCCGGAAAAGGTCATCGGGTTATGTCTGGGAGGTCCACGGGTTTTGCGGGAAAAGTCATCGGGTTATGCCAGAAAAGGTCCTCGGGTTATATCGGGGAGGTCCACGGGTTATGCTGGGAATGTCATCGGGTTATGCTAGGAAAGGTCCTCAGGTTATACCGGGAATGATTCTCGGGTTAAGACGGGGAGGTCCACGGGTTATGCTGGGAAAGTCATAGGGTTATTCTGGAAAAGGTACTCAGGTTATGCCGAGGAGGTCCACGGTTTATGCCAGGAAAGTCGTCGGGTTATGTCGGAAAAGGTCCTCGGGTTATGCCTGGGAAGTCCACAGGTTATGCCGGGAAAGTCATCGAGTTATGCCGGAAAAGGTCCACGGGTTATGCCGGGAAGTCATCGGGTTATGCCAGAAAAGGTCCTCGGGTTATGCCAGGGAGGTTCATCGGGTTAAGCCGGAAAAGGTCCTCGGGTTTTGCCGGGGAGGCGCACGGGTTATGCTGGGAAAATCATTGGGTTATGCAGTAAAAGGTACTCAGGTTATGCCGGGGAAGTCCACGGGTTATACCGGGAAAGGTCATCGGGTTATGCCGGAAAAAGGTCCTGAGCTTATGCCAGGAAAATCATCGGGTTATGCCTGAAAAAGGTCCTCACGTTATGAGAGGAGGTCCACGGGTTATGCCGGGAAAGTCATCGGGTTATGCCGGTAAAGGTTCACGGGTTATGCCGGGGAGGTCCACGGGTTGTGCCGGGAAAGTCATCGGGTTATGCCGGAAAAGGTCCTCGGGTTATGCCGGGGAGGTCCACGGGTTATGCCGGGAAAGTCATCGGGTTATGCCGGAAAAGGTCCTCGGGTTATACCGGAAAAGTCATCGGGTTATACTGGAAAAGGTCCCCGGGTTATGCCGGGGAGGTCCACGGTTTATGCCGGGAAAGTCATCGGATTATGCTGGAAAAGGTCCTCGGGTTATGCCGGAGAGGTCCACGGGTTATGCCGGGAAAGTCTTCGGGTTATGCCGGAAAAGGTCTTCGGGTTATGCCTGGGAAGTCCATGGGTTATGCCAGGAAAGTCATCGGGTTATGCCGAAAAATGTCCACGGGTTATGTCGGGAAGTCATTGGGTTATGCCAGAAAAGGTCCTCGGGTAATGCTAGGGAGGGTCATCAGGTTATGCCGAAAAAGGTGATCGGGTTATGCCGGGGAGGCCCACGAGATATGCCGGGAAAGTCATCGGGTTATGCTAAAAAAGGTCCTCGAGTTAGGCCAGGGAAGTCCACAGGTTATACCGGGAAAGGTCATCAGATTATTCAGGAAAAAGGTCCTCGGCTTATGCCAGGGAGGTCCACGGGTTAGGCTGGGAAAGTCATCAGGTTATGCTGGAAAAAGATCCTCGATTTATGCCGGGGAGGTCCACGGGTTATGCAAAAAAGTCACCGTGTTATGCCGGAAAAGGTCCTCAAGTTATGCAAGGAAAGTCATCGGGTTATGCCGGAAAAGGTCCTCGGGTTTTGCCGGGGAGTTCCACTGGTTATGCCGGGAAAGTCATCGGGTTATGCCGGGAAAGGTCCTCGGGTTATGCCGGGAAAGATCCTCGGGTTATGACGGGGAGGTCCACAGGTTATGCTAGGAAAGTCATAGGGTTATGCCGAAAAAGTCCTCGGGTTATGCCGGGGAGGTCAACGGGTTATGTCGGGAAAGTCATCGGGTTATGCCGGAAAAGGTCCCTGAGTTATGCCGAGGATGTCCACGGGTTATGCCAGGAAAGTCATCGAGTTATGCCGGAAAAGGTCCTCGGGTTATGCCGGGGAGGGTCATCGGGTTATGCCGAAAAAGGTCCTCGGGTTTTACCGGTGAGGCCCACGGGTTATGCTGGAAAAGTCATCGGGTTATGCCGAAAAAGGTCCATGGGTTATGCCGGGGAAGTCCACGGGTTATGCCGGAAAAGTCATCGGGTTATACTGGAAAAGGTCCCCGAGTTATGCCGGGGAGGTCCACGGTTTATGCCGGGAAAGTCATCGGATTACGCCGAAAAATGTCATCGGTTTATGCCGGGGAGGTCCACGGGTTATGCCGGGAAAGTCATCGGGTTATCTCGGGAAAGTCATCGGGTTATGTCGGGAAAGGTCCTCGGGTTATGCCGGGGAGGTCCACGGATTATGCCGGAAAGTCATCGGGTTTTGCCGAAAAAGGTCCTCGGGTTATGCCGGGGAAGTCCACGGGTTAAGCGTGGAAAGTCATCGGGTTATGCCAGAAAAGGTCCTCGGGTTATGCTGGGGAGGGTCATCAGGTTATGCCGAAAAAGGTGATCGGGTTATGCCGGGGAGGCCCACGGGATATGCCGGTAAAGTCATCGGGTTATGCTAAAAAAGGTCCTCGAGTTAGGCTAGGGAAGTCCACAGGTTATACCGGGAAAGGTCATCAGATTATTCAGGAAAAAGGTCCTCGGCTTATGCTAGGGAGGTCCACGGGTTAGGCTGGGAAAGTCATCGGGTTATGCTGGAAAAAGATCCTCGATTTATGCCGGGGAGGTCCACGGGTTATGCATAAAACTCATCGTGTTATGCCGGAAAAGGTCCTCAAGTTATGCAGGGAAAGTCATCGGGTTATGCCGGAAAAGGTCCTCGGGTTTTGCCGGGGAGTTCCACTGGTTATGCCGGGAAAGTCATCGGGTTATGCCGGGAAAGGTCCTCGGGTTATGCCGGGAAAGATCCTCGGGTTATGACGGGGAGGTCCACAGGTTATGCTAGGAAAGTCATAGGGTTATGCCGAAAAAGGTCCTCGGGTTATGCCGGGGAGGTCAACGGGTTATGTCGGGAAAGTCATCGGTTTATGCCGGAAAAGGTCCCTGAGTTATGCCGAGGATGTCCACGGGTTATGCCAGGAAAGTCATCGAGTTATGCCAGAAAAGGTCCTCGGGTTATGCCGGGGAGGGTCATCGGGTTATGCCGAAAAAGGTCCTCGGGTTTTACCGGTGAGGCCCACGGGTTATGCTGGAAAAGTCATCGGGTTATGCCGAAAAAGGTCCATGGGTTATGCCGGGGAAGTCCACGGGTTATGTCGGAAAAGTCATCGGGTTATACTGGAAAAGGTCCCCGGGTTATGCCGGGGAGGTCCACGGTTTATGCCGGGAAAGTCATCGGATTATGCTGGAAAAGGTCCTCGGGTTATGCCGGAGAGGTCCACGGGTTATGCCGGGAAAGTCTTCGGGTTATGCCGGAAAAGGTCTTCGGGTTATGCCTGGGAAGTCCATGGGTAATGCCAGGAAAGTCATCGGGTTATGCCGAAAAATGTCCACGGGTTATGCGTGGAAAGTCATCGGGTTATGCCGGAAAAGGTCCTCGGGTTATGCTGGGGAGGGTCATCAGGTTATGCTGAAAAAGGTGATCGGGTTATGCCGGGGAGGCCCACGGGATATGCCGGGAAAGTCATCGGGTTATGCTAAAAAAGGTCCTCGAGTTAGGCTAGGGAAGTCCACAGGTTATACCGGGAAAGGTCATCAGATTATTCAGGAAAAAGGTCCTCGGCTTATGCCAGGGAGGTCCACGGGTTAGGCTGGGAAAGTCATCGGGTTATGCTGGAAAAAGATCCTCGATTTATGCCGGGGAGGTCCACGGGTTATGCAGAAAAGTCATCGTGTTATGCCGGAAAAGGTCCTCAAGTTATGCAAGGAAAGTCATCGGGTTATGCCGGAAAAGGTCCTCGGGTTATGCCGGGGAGTTCCACGGGTTATGCCGGGAAAGTCATCGGGTTATGCCGGGAAAGGTCCTCGGGTTATGCCGGGAAAGATCCTCGGGTTATGACGGGGAGGTCCACAGGGTATGCCAGGAAAGTCATAGGGTTATGCCGAAAAAGGTCCTCCGGTTATGCCGGGGAGGTCAACGGGTTATGTCGGGAAAGTCATCGGGTTATGCCGGAAAAGGTCCCTGAGTTATGCCGAGGATGTCCACGGGTTATGCCAGGAAAGTCATCGAGTTATGCCGGAAAAGGTCCTCGGGTTATGCCGGGGAGGGTCATCGGGTTATGCCGAAAAAGGTCCTCGGGTTTTACCGGTGAGGCCCACGGGTTATGCTGGAAAAGTCATCGGGTTATGCCGAAAAAGGTCCATGGGTTATGCCGGGGAAGTCCACGGGTTGTACCGGGAAAGGTCATCGGGTTATACCGGAAAAGGATTCTCAGCTTATGCCGAGGAGGTACACGGGTTATGTCGGGAAAATCATAAGGTTATGCCGGAAAAAGGTCCTCGGGTTATGCCAGGGAGGTCCGCGGGTTATGCTAGGAAAGTCATCGGGTTATGCCGGAAAAGGTCCTCGGGTTATGCCGGGGAGGTCCATAGGTTATTATGGGAATGTCATCAGGTCATGCCGGTAAAGATTCTCGGGATATGCCGGAAAGGACCACAGGTTGTGCTGGGAAATTCAACGGGTTATGCTGGAAAAGGTCCTCGGGTTATGCCGGAGAGGTCCACGGGTTATGCCGGAAAAGTCATCCGGTTATGTCGGAAAAGGTCCTCAGGTTATGCCGGGGAAATCCACGGGTTATGTCGGAAAAGTCATCTGGTTATGTCGGAAAAGGTCCTCAGGTTATATCGGGGAAGTCCACGGGTTATGTCGGGAAAGTCATCGGGTTATGTTGGAAAAGGTCCTCGGGTTATGCCGGGGAGGTCCACGGATTATGCCAGGAAAGTCATCGGGTTATGCCGAGAAAGTCATCGGATTATGCTGGAAAAGGTCCTCGGGTTATGCCGGAGAGGTCCAAGGGTTTTGCCGGGAAAGTCATCGGGTTATGCCGGAAAAGGTCCTCGGGTTATGACAGGGAGGTCCATGGGTTATGCTGGGAAAGTCATCGGGTTAGGCCGAATAATGTCCATGGGTTATGCTGGGAAGTCAATGGGTTATGCCAGAAAAGGTCCTCGGGTTATGCTAGGGAGGGTCATCGGGTTATGCCGGAAAAGGTCATCGGGGTATGCCGGGAAAGTCATAGGGTTATGTCGGAAAAGGTCCTCGGGTTATGTCGGGGAGGTCCACGGGTTATGCCGGGGAGACCCACGGGTTATGCCGGGAAAGTCATCGGGTTATGCCGAAAAAGGTCCTCAGGTTATGCCACGAAAGTCCACGGGTTATGCCGGGAAAGTCATCAGGTTATGCTGGAAAAGGTCCTCGCGTTATGCCGAGGAGCTCCACGGGTTTTGTTGGGAAAGTCATCGGGTTATGCCGGAAAAGGTCCTCGGGTTATGCCGGAGAGGTCCACAGGTTATGCCGGGAAAGTCATCGGGTTATGCTCGAAAAGGTCCTCGGGTTATGCTGGGGAGGTTCATGGGTTTTGCCAGGAAAGTTATCACGTTATGCCGAAAAAGGTCCAGAGGTTATGCCGGGAAGTCATCGGGTTATGCTAGAAAAGGTCCTGGGGTTATGCCTGGGAGGGTCATCGGGTTATGCCGGAAAAGGTCATCGGGTTATGCCGGGGAGGCCCACGGGTTATGCCGGGAAAGTCATCGGGTTATGCCGAAAAAGGTCCTCGGGTTAGGCCGGGGAAGTCCACAGATTATACAGGGAAAGGTCATCACGTTATGCCAGAAAAAGGTCCTCAGCTTATGCTGGGGAGGTCCACGGGTTAGGCCGGGAAAGTCATCGGATTACGCCGAAAAATGTCCTCGATTTATGCCGGGGAGGTCCACAGGTTATGCCGGGAAAGTCATCGGGTTATGCCGGGAAAGGTCCTCGGGTTATGCCGGGGAGGTCCACGGATTATGCCGGAAAGTCATCGGGTTTTGCCGGAAAAGGTCCTCGGGTTATGTCGGGGAAGTCCACGGGTTATACGTGGAAAGTCATCGGGTTATGCCGGAAAAGGTCCTCGGGTTATGTTGGGGAGGTCCACGTGTTATTCCGGTAAAGTCATCGGGTTATGCCGGGAAAGGTCTTCGGGTTATGCCGGGAAAGATCCTCGGGTTATGACGGGTAGGTCCACAGGTTATGCCGGAAAAGGTCCTCGGGTTATGTCGGGGAGGTCCACGGGTTATGCTAGGAAAGTCATCGGGTTATGCCGGAAAAGGTCATCGGGTTATGCCAAAAAAGGTCCTCGGGTTATACCGAGAAAGTCATCGAGTTATGCCAGAAAAGTTCTATGGGTTATGACGGGAAGCCATCGACTTATACCAGAAAAGGTCCTCGGGTTATGCCGGGGAGGTCCACGGGTTATGTCGCGAAGTCATTGGGTTATGCCAGAAAAGGTACTCGGGTAATGCCAGGGAGGGTCATCAGTTTATGCCAGAAAAGGTTATCGGGTTATGCCGGAGAGGCCCACGGGATATGCCAGGAAAGTCATCGGGTTATGATGAAAAAGTCCTCAGGTTAGGCCAGGGAAGTCCACAGGTTTTACCGGGAAAGGTCATCAGGTTATTCCGGAAAAAGGTCCTCAGCTTATGCCGGGGAGGTCCACGGGTTTTGCTTGGAAAGTCATCGGGTTATGCCGGAATAGGTCCTCGGGTTATGCTGGGGAGGTCCATGGGTTATGCGGGGAATGTCATCGAGTTATGCCAGAAAAAGTCCTCGGGTTATGCCGGAGAGGTCTACGGGTTATGTCAGGAAAGTCATCGGGTTATGCCAGAAATGGTCATTGGGTTATGCCAGAAAAGGTCCTAGGGTTATACCGGGAAAGTCATCGGGTTATGTCGGAAAAGGTCCATGCGTTATGACGGGAACCCATCAGGTTATGCCAGAAAAGGTCCTTGGGTTATGCCGAGGAGGGTCATCGGGTTATGCCGGAAAAGGTCCTTGGGTTATGTCGGGGAGGCCCACGGGTTATGCTGGGAAAGTCATCAGGTTATGCCAAAAAAGGTCCTCGGGTTATCCCGGGGAAGTCCACGGGTTATACCGAGAAAGGTCATCGGGTTATGCCGGAAAAAGGTCCTTGGGTTATGCCGGGGAGGTCCACGGGTTATGCCGGGAAATTAATCGGGTTATGCCGGGGAGGTCCACGGGTTATGCCGGGAATGTCATTGGGTTATGCCGTTAAAGGTTCTCGGGTTAAACTAGGGAGGTCCACGGGTTGTGCCGGGAATGTCATCAGGTTATGCCGGAAAATGTCCTCGTGGTATGTCGGGGAAGTCCACGGGTTATGCCGGTAAAGTCATCGGGTTATGCCAGAAAAGTCCTCGGGTTATGCCGGAGAGGTCCACGGGTTATGCCGAGAAAGTCATCGGGTTATGCCGGAAAAGGTCTTCGGATTATGTCGGGGAGGTCCACGGGTTATGCCGGGAAAGTCATTGGGTTATGCCGGCAATGGTCCTTGGGTTATGCAAGGGAGGTCCACGGGTTATGCCGGGAAAGTCATCGGATTACGCCGAAAAATGTCCTCGATTTATGCCGGGGAGGTCCACGGGTTATGCCGGGAAAGGTCCTCGGGTTATGCCGGGGAGGTCGACGGATTATGCGGGAAAGTCATCGGGTTTTGTCGGAAAAGGTCCTTGAGTTATGCTGGGGAAGTCCACGGGTTATACGTGGAAAGTCATCGGGTTATGCCGGAAAAGGTCCTCGGGTTATGTTGGGGAGGTCCATGTGTTATTCCGGTAAAGTCATCGGGTTATGTCGGGAAAGGTCTTCGGGTTATGCCGGGAAAGATCCTCGGGTTATGACGGGTAGGTCCACAGATTATGCCGGAAAAGGTCCTCGGGTTATGTCGGGGAGGTCCACGGGTTATGCCAGGAAAGTCATCGGGTTATGCCGGAAAAGGTCATCGGGTTATGCCAAAAAAGGTCCTCGGGTTATACCGAGAAAGTCATCGAGTTATGCCAGAAAAGTTCTATGGGTTATGACGGGACGCCATCGACTTATGCCAGAAAAGGTCCTCGGGTTATGCCGGGGAGGTCCACGGGTTATGTCGCGAAGTCATTGGGTTATGCCAGAAAAGGTACTCGGGTAATGCCAGGGAGGGTCATCAGTTTATGCCAGAAAAGGTGATCGGGTTATGCCGGAGAGGCCCACGGGATATGCCGGGAAAGTCATCGGGTTATGATGAAAAAGTCCTCTGGTTAGGCCAGGGAAGTCCACAGGTTTTACCGGGAAAGGTCATCAGGTTATTCCGGAAAAAGGTCCTCGACTTATGCCGGGGAGGTCCACGGGTTTTGCTTGGAAAGTCATCGGGTTATGCCGGAATAGGTCCTCGGGTTATGCTGGGGAGGTCCACGAGTTATGCCGGGAAAGTCATCGGGTTATGCCGGGAAAGGTCCTCGGGTTATGCTGGGGAGGTCCATGGGTTATGCGGGGAATGTCATCGAGTTATGCCAGAAAAAGTCCTCGGGTTATGCCGGAGAGGTCTACGGGTTATGCCAGGAAAGTCATCGGGTTATGCCGGAAATGGTCATCGGGTTATGCCAGAAAAGGTCCTCGGGTTATACCGGGAAAGTCATCGGGTTATGCCGGAAAAGGTCCATGGGTTATGACGGGAACCCATCAGGTTATGCCAGAAAAGGTCCTTGGGTTATGCCGAGGAGGGTCATCGGGTTATGCCGGAAAAGGTCCTTGGGTTATGTCGGGGAGGCCCACGGGTTATGCTGGGAAAGTCATCAGGTTATGCCAAAAAAGGTCCTCGGGTTATCCCGGGGAAGTCCACGGGTTATACCGAGAAAGGTCATCGGGTTATGCTGGAAAAAGGTCTTTGGGTTATGCCGGGGAAGTCCACGGGTTATGCCGGGAAATTAATCGGGTTATGCCGGGGAGGTCCACGGGTTATGCCGGGAATGTCATTGGGTTATGCCGTTAAAGGTTCTCGGGTTAAACCAGGGAGGTCCACGGGTTGTTCCGGGAATGTCATCAGGTTATGCCGGAAAATGTGCTCGTGGTATGTCGGGGAAGTCCACGGGTTATGCCGGTAAAGTCATCGGGTTATGCCGGAAAAGTCCTCGGGTTATGCCGGAGAGGTCCACGGGTTATGCCGAGAAAGTCATCGGGTTATGCCGGAAAAGGTCTTCGGATTATGTCGGGGAGGTCCACGGGTTATGCCGGGAAAGTCATCGGGTTATGCCGGCAATGTTCCTTGGTTTATGCAAGGGAGGTCCACGGGTTATGCCGGGAAAGTCATCGGGTTATGCCGTAAAAGGTCGTCAGGTTCTGTCGGGGAGGTCCACGGGTTATGCCGGGAAGGTCATCGGGTAATGCCGGAAAAGGTCCTTGGGTTATGCCGGGGATCAACTAGGGAGTGGAACCCTATACTGGAAAAGACTACTAGGTTATGGTGGCGGCGACTAGGGAATGAGACCCTATTTTGGGAAAACGTAGCTAGAGATTGGGGACCCTAGGCTACCATGATTTTTTTTGTCACTTTTCATTTTATTTTGGAGAATGAATGAGGAGTTTAAAAGGACTTCCCTTTTCGGGTCAACTTTTGCTGCAGAGCCGTTTTTGTTTCTGCGTTTAGTTTCAGAGCATTTGGGATCCCTTGGCTTTTCAAATCTTTGCCGAGATGGTTAGCCACGTGGGACTTGAACTTTTCACCTTCATTTGCCTTTATAGGCACTTCAATTTGATTTTCTCCTTCCAAGAGTTTTGATTTCGAAGCATCGGCCGCCATGACCAGTCGAAGTCGACTTGATGCCCTTGCCGAGGCTGGATGGACAATGAAGGGATTCAAAGAAAAACAAACAATGGAATGGACAATGAATTTAAACAAGAGGTATATCCCTTTCGGGGAAAGGAAAGAAGGACTTATCTGGAGTATGTGTGGGCTTCAATGAACATTACATGCCTTTTGGATTGGATGCCTGATCCGTGTAAATCGTCCGACTCTCAGAAATTCATAACAACGTTTTCCTCAAAACCTTGCCAGGACTCTGTCAATGTCAATGGCTGTGAGATCCTCTTTTCGATCAGGGGCGCCCTTTGCGGGTTTTCACCAGCTGACCTCTCTCATTTTTCTTCTCATCGTTGCCTTATCCTGCTCTTTGCGATTTTTCACTAACAAGACTCTCTTATTTTATTTTCTCTACTTACTGTTGCTTCACAGTGCCCGTGTGGGTTTTCACCAATAAACTCTCTTATTTTATTTCTCTCATTTTTGTTGCATCGGATCCAAGTAGTTGTATTCTCTGATCCTTGAACATTCTCACCTATTGAGTGGAAGGACTTGAAAGGATTTAGGTAATAATAATATGGACTAAATTACAATTTTGGAACCATTCAGGCGGGATCATCACCGAACCATTATAACATCTGCCCCAATTTTACTTTTGGGGGAATTTGGATTTTTATTTTGGTTTTACTGAACCTCAGAGAGAGACTGCCTACGTATCCTTTCGGAATCAAGTCGAACGTAGTTCAGGGAACTTTGTTTTTTATTTCCTTTTACTTTTCTGTTTTGTTTTGTTTTCTCTTTCTTTTTCCTTTCCTTTTTCTCTCTTTTCTGGTTTTTTTCATTTTGTTTATCTTTTCTTCCCTTTTTTTGTATCTTTCTTTTTCTTTTTGCCCTTTTCTTCCCTTTTTTTTGTATTTCTCTTTTTCTTCTCTTTTTATTTTTTTTCATTTTTCATCTCATTTTTCAATTTTTTTCAATAGCACTTTCAGGTTCCAAAGAGGGTAATCTAAGAAAAGTAACCGACTCAAAGGGTTTGCAAAGGATTGATAGTGTTTGGGTAGCGAGAATAAAAGCCTTCTTCATCCCAACCGGAGAATATTTATGTTATATAGAAAATCCAACATAGTACCTTTTGGCTACATTTGCATTGACAATTGTTTCAGGACATTTCCTTCGATGTTTTCCAGGTACAACACTCTCGTTGGTAGTACCCTTGTTACCATATATGGATCTTCCCAGTCTGGAGCAAATTTTCCTTTAAGCTGTTGTTGCTCCCCCTTTTCTCCCTCCGCGGAGAGAGTTCCGGGTTTCGACATTCACGGGGTGTAATAACTCATTTCCTTTTGGGAATTGGGTACTTGAAGAGTCGCCACCTAACGAGTTATGGTGCGTTAGGGCACCTAGAGTGATTAACTCTTGGATAGGTTTGCATTACTAGAGATTAGAGTAAGGGCTCGAAATGACCTCGAGGGGAAGGTGTTAGGCACCCCTCTTGGTCCACAACTGTGTGTCCCGACCGAACTTATATTTACGAATTAGTCCATTAACCAAATAAATAGTTGAATCAAAGAGGTTGCAAGTAAAGCACGTTGGATAACTCAAATAAGATAAAGATTTTGAACAAGTTGTGTAAAACAAAAATTTAAACAGAAAAAGGAATTTTGGAAAAGGAGGAGTCTTAGGTTGGTTAGCCTATAGGATCACCCCACAAAATGTCCGGTAAACACTCCTCAATGAGGGGCTACACGTGACATTAACGCGTAGTCATCATATCCCATATCTACCCTTCGCATCCCCTTAGTGGTCATTTAAAGCGAGTGTTGGTCAGCGATCTCTATTGCGTGCTGTTACTCGTCCCTCCTTAATGGTCCTGGAGGGATTTAGGACCTCTACCTAAAGGTGGTTCTAAACAGACCCCTAAGGTTTAAAAGGTGAAAATACTAAGGCGACAAGCAATAACACATAGGACTCTTAGCAAACAAGAAAAGGAAGGAGCAAATAAGAGGCTCAGTTTACCTCCACAAATAAGGCATGTAAACAACACGACTCAAACACAAATAAAGGCCATTTTGTTAAATAGTATCCTAAGGTATGATGTTTGAGTGAATATATAGAAGAAGAGCAATTTATCTTATAAACTCAGAAGTAATGACCCTAGCAGTTGCCTACTGATTTTAAAACATGTTAAACCAAAACAACATTAAGTCACAGAAACAATTTCAGAACTGCAAGTTTTGAAAATGCCCTACAGGCTTACCTATACGTGGAAATACTGATGACTACATTTTATATAGTGAAACAAGGCAGATTTTGAAAAGGACTCTTTAATACCTATAGGCATGCTATCTAATGATAAATTGAGGCAGTTTTTGAAAGAACTCGTTTAAGGAAAATAGACCATTAATTAAACCAGTTTAGAAGTGAGCTAATCGTTAACCGGATTGATTTATTTTAAAACTAAGCTAGTTTAGATCTATAGGCAGAATTCTGGTGTTGTTCCCTATATGCATGATATCTAATTTTAATACTGATTTCAGAAACTTGCAGGCATGATGACAAATGAACAGCATATAAACACTTGTTATAACAGAAGCTGGATTGAATTGTATCCTATAGGCATGACATCTACTTGTGAAACTGATTTAAGACCTATTAAACATGATTTCTATTATGGAATCAATTGAGACCTATAGGCATGATTTCTAACATAATAAGATACAAAAGTCCTATAGGCATGGTTTCTACTTATAAACGCAAACACAGCAAATTGTAAAGTCCTATAGGCATGGTTCCTACCTGTATTACCCCAACATTCGTTTACAAATTATTACATACCATATGAATGAATTACATAAGTAAATAAGAAAATAAGAAAATAAGAAATTATTCTATAAGGAGCCTACAGATAGGCCCAGATTTCCAAAGCCTCCAATAGCCTCAAATGCCTCAATTCCATAGACAACGTCATAGTCTAGGTGCATCAAAGTTCCCTAAGGATCTCAAGGATCCCGGGCAGTGCTTACACCTAAACTTAGTAACAAAATTGAATAAGGGCAGTGTGGAAGGGCCAGCCTCAGTATGCCAGAGTTTAGAGGGTTCTCAAGAGGATCCCAAGTCAGTATACATACTGGAGGGGGCAAAATCTATTGACTTAGGAGTAGAGTAGGAGTGATTGACATAGTTTGAAAGGTTTTAGTAGGAAAATAGTATTGATAGGATACTTGGAAATAATTTTTGTGAAACAATAGAGGAGTTATTCAATGAGATGTTTTGAAAAGAGTAGGGCAGTCAACAAACAATAGACCAGTCTTAAAACCATAGTAAGTTCAGCATTACACACAGAACAAAGAAGGTTTAACACCATAAGCCTTCACACAGGGGTAAATGGGAATTGGAGACAAGGGAAACACATAATGGTAAACAGACAACAGGCAGAAGTCTTTGGAATTATGCTCAAAAACATTATTTAGACATAGTCACAGAATCAACAAGGCTTAAGAGAGTTTAGTATAAGATCCACATGATTTGATCAATCCAAAAACTATACAAGTTTAAGAGTGTAGACTACATAGAGGGCAGGGGTAACATGTTCATACTGATCCTAAGGAAGGGGAGTTCATAACATGCTAATCATGTAATCATATTAACTGTAATTTTCATAGCAAAACCATAAGTAAAAGCAAACTAGAAACAGGATAAACTGAAGCAATAAAAGAACCATATTATTTTGGAACTTGAATTGAAATTAGAACATACCAGTAAACAAGACATTGAGCAAAAGTGAAAGAGTAGGAGAGCACAATAGTTAGCATTGGCTTGCAACCGACTAACTAAGAATAGTAGCAAATATCACAAAAGAGAGAGAGAGCAGAAAGTTTAAGTGAGAGAGAGAGAGTTTTTTTAACAAAATTGATCGTGTGTCTGTGTTAATGAGAGAGTATGTATATATAGTAGTTCGAAATTAGATAAAAATAAGCTAAGAATCATAGTAGCATAGTAATTATGGAACTCAGAATCAATTAGAGCAAAATCAGGATAAATACTCCATTAAGTTAAGGGAGTTAATTCAAACGGTAGGAACAAGTAACAAATAAGGAAAGAAATTAGTGTATGGCTAATAAGGAAAGATTTAAATTCAGTAAGTATAGGGTAAACAATTAGGGCTAAGTTCATAAACCTCTAATTAAGGAATAGCCAGTAAGAATAAAATACCACAACAGACAAGGTAGGCGAATCAGTTAATTTGAATAGAAGAGGTACAAATTGAGGGTTTAAAGGAAGGTCTTTCAATCAAACCCAAAATATAGGGAATCTAGAATCAATCAAAGTGGGAGTCACGATTCTGTATTCATCATATAAATAGAGAAGATAAAAATAGCCAAACATAGCAAACATGTAAGTTAAACAATATCGATAGAAAGAGGCAAGTCTGAACAATCAAGATGAACATAAGCACATAGAGGTGATATAAGTTAGGCTAAAAACTCTGTAAGAACATATTCGAAGCAAGATAGTCACAGAAACTCAAACAAGAAATGGGCAGTCATGCTAATACACAAAACCAAACGAAGAAGTCCAGAAAATTAGGGCTTTCAACATAGGTGAGTTTAAAAGGTAGTAAAATCATAGAATCACTCGAGATATGCAAGAGATGGACGTTTAACATAAGGAATCAGTTTAAACAAAGTTTTAAAAGGAGTTCCGAAACCCCTAATTTTAGAAGAAGGTGAAAACCCTTTGAAATCGATGACTCTTGTAAAAGAGTCACAAGAACAGTGTAAAATACCAAAGAAACAAACTCAAATCGTTTTAAAATTGTACATATCTAGAAGATGTAGGCAGAAATTAGGGTTTCAGAAGAAACCCAAATAGAGATGAAGGAACCTGTCTAGAATCCCAAGGATCGTAACAAGCACAACATGATTTTGCTTGAAATCACACTGAAGTAGCCAAGAACAGACAAATAGCAAACCCTAGATGCAAGTTGGCGTGGCCCAGGGCCCTTGAAGACCTTAGAGAAGGCAAGCATAACATTAGAGGAGCCATTGGAGGCTTAGGAGTTGAAGGGAGATCACTGGAGAAGACCGGAGAAGAAGGTCAGCGGTTGGAGGATCTAGGGTTAGGTTGAGTGGTTGAGAGAGGAGAGGAGATGAGAGAATACAGAGGCGGCGGTATCTGAATAATGAGAGGGGTCGTTGGAATTAAAAATGGTAAGAAAGGACGAGGGCCGTTGATCTTTTAGATCAATGGCCAGGATTAAATATGGCTTTGGGTCGGGTAGGCGGGTTCATGGCTTGGGTCAGGTACTTTTTAATATGAAATTGGGCTGGGGTTGGGTTTAAATTGGGCTACAATTGAAATGCAGATTTGGCTATATTTTAAATAGCCAATTTTCCCTATATAACTTATAATAAATAATAATTAATTTCTGGAAAATATTTTGTGTACTAAAATGATTTAAAATAGATATTTAACATTTTAAAAATAGAGGATATCAATTTTACGCATATAAATGTAATAATACAATAATGGGGCTAATATTGCAATTATATGCAATTTAGCTTTAAAAATACAAAATGCAATTATAAAAATGCATAAAAATATTTTAACCATATTTTGGCATAAATATAGAAATTGAATGACTAAATCACCACCACACTAATTTGAGGGATAATTATTGGGGATTTTATGAATAAAAGGGAAAGAAATAAATCAATTTAAATCCTTAAAATTATGGAAAAAATTATAAAAACTTTGTGCATGCTTATATATGCATATATATGTTATTTGGAAGGTATTTTTGCATATATAAAATATAAAAAAAAATTGGGTATCAATAGCTGCTGCTCTTTACCCGGGAAGGATGAAAGAGTTTTCGGGTAAAGTAATGATGGCTAATTTTGACCGGCGGGATATTTTGAAGGACACAGGTCGGACTTTGGTCTTCAAGTTGCCTACATATCCCTGATTTTACAGGAATCAAGCCATGTGTAGTTCTGGATTCATCGGCGGAATATGCCGATGAAGTCATTGTGAGAACGGACACAAGGTGCCGAAACGACTATGGTGAGCCGTTAGGGTTCGGGATGGTTAGAGGGAACTAGAGCGAGATCGCTATTGCTAGGATAGCGGTTGCTGACGGGTTACCAGTAGATAGAGATGCTACAAACGTGTATTTGCGAAAATTTAAACATGACGCATATTCCCTTTGGACCATGAAGGTTGTCTTTGGATGGTTAAAGATGACGTCCTTGGACCATGAAGTCCTGGGCCATAAATTGTTTAGTGAGGGATTCACAAGCTATGAAATGATGTTCTCGAGCCATTACAAATGGTGCCTCCGAACCATGACGCCTTTGAATAATGATATGCAAATTTGAGGGATCCTCAGGCCATGACATGATGTCTTTCGACTCTGAGGATGATGCCTTTAGACTATGAGGCCTTCGGATAGATTGGAATATTTCAGCCCATGATATGCAATAGACACAATGTTATCAAGACAATAATTAGTCTTGTGAAATGGAGGGCATAGCTTAGCCCGATTGAAAAACGAATAGATAGTACCAGAATAGAAAAACATTTATGCAAGGAGGGACAATACTTAATCTCATGCAAATGGGAGGCAGTGCTTAGCCTTATGCAAATAGCGAGGCAGGGATTAGCCTCATGCAGTTATGGAGTCAAGGATTAGACTCATGCAAATAGGGAGGTAGGGATTAACCTCATGCAGGATGGAGTCAAGGATTAGACTTATGCGAATAGGGAGGCAGAGATTAGCCTCATGCAGGATGGAGTCAAGGATTAACCTCATGCAAATGGAGAGGAAAGGATTAGCCTCATGCAAGTATGGAGGCAAGGATTAGCCTCATGTAGTCAAGGATTAGACTCATGCAAGTATGGAGGCAGGGATTAGCCTCATGCAAATATGGAGTCAGGGATTAGACTAATGTAAATAGGGGAGGCAGGGATTAGCCTCATGTAGATATGGAGGCAAGGATTAGCCTCATGTAGGTATGGTGGACAGGGATTAGTCCCATGCAAGTATGGAGGCAGGGATTAGCCTCATGAAAATGTGGAGGCAAGGATTAGCCTCATGCAAATATGGGGGACTATTCATCCCACGCAAAGACCGAGTAGAAGAAAATAGTAGTGTATTTCTTAGCTGGAGATGTATTCGATGTCTGATGGCCTGATTGATAGTGAATTATCTTTGTGTATACATGTTTTGCGAGTGCTATCGTTATGTCAAATGTGCCTGCGTTCAAAGAAAAATTGTAAGTTTTGTGAGGAGAGGTTGGTTCTTACTTCATCTGCCGGCCTTACTCTACTCCATTCTGAAAGCCCTTCGAGTTCCCCTAGGTGACACCTGACTGTTATGGAAGTAGAGTTTTTGAAAATATGCAATATTTGAAAAAAATAGAGTTGTTTTAGAAACGTATTAATATATCAAGTAATTTTGATGAACTAGTGACTGTGACACATCTCAAAGATGTTGCAGCTCTCTTATGGAATTTTGAGGGTCCTCCTCAAAATTTTGCCCCAATTTGGTGGATGATTCTTCGGCTGTTTACGGATAATAGGCCTTGCTCAACCTTCTTCGGAATTTTGAGAACACTTCTCAAAATTCTTCCCCAATTTCTTAACTGATTATTGAGCGTCTGACACATGTTGGCGCTGGCTGGACTTGTTCCAAAATTTTGAAAACCCTCCTCAAAATTCTGCCCCAGTTTCTGATCTTAGGGGAAATGAAAATTTTATTATGATATGACCAAACCCATAAGGCTGTCTATGTGTCCCCCCTTAAGCGGGAATCAGGTCAAGCATAGTTCTATTACATCAAATGAGGAAATGTACATAATCTAAGCATAGTATCTCTTGACTACGTCTGAATTGATTGGTTTTGGCCAGACTTCTCCGTCTATTTCCACAAGTATGAGTGCTCCTCCTATTAGTACTTTGTGAACCATGTACGGACCATGCCAGTTGGGAGAGATTTTCCCTTTGGCTTCATCTTGATGTGGGCAGATCTTCTTCAGCACCAACTAACACGGTGCAAATTGCCTTGGTTTGACCCTTTTGTTGAAAGCTTTGGAAATTCTATTCTGATAAAGTTGGCTCTGGCATACTGCGTTCATCCTCTTTCCATCGATGAGGGCCAATTGTTCATAGCGACTCCTTATCCATTCTACATCGCTAAGTTCAGCCTCATGTATGACTCTCAAAGAAGGAATCTCTACTTCGGCTGGGATGATAGCTTCAGTACCATAAACCAGCATGTAGGGAGTTGCTTGGTTGATGTGCGAACTGTAGTGCGGTATCCCAATAAAGCAAAAGGTAGCTTCTCATGCCATTGTTTGTGGTTCTCTATCATTTTCCGTAGTATCTTCTTGATGTTTTTGTTGGCGACTTCTACGGCTCCATTCATCTGAGGTCTGTAGGCTGTGGAATTCTTGTGTTTGATTTTGAAAGTTTCACACATAGCTTTCATCAGATCACTGTTGAGATTGGCAGCATTGTCGGTAATAATGGACTCGGGAACTCCGAATCTGCAAACAATACGATCCTTGACAAAATCTATGATGACTTTCTTGGTTACAGCTTTGTAAGATGCAGCCTCTACCCATTTTGTGAAGTAATCAATGGCTACCAGAATAAACCTGTGCCCGTTTGAAGCAGTAGGCTCGATTGGACAAATAACATCCATTCCCCAAGCGGTGAATGGCCAAGGTGAGTTTGTTACATTGAGCTCATTCTGCGGCACTTTTATCATATCAGCATGCACTTGACATTGAAAGCATTTGCGGACATACTGAATACAATCCGTCTACATAGTCATCCAGAAGTAACCTGCCCTGAGTATCTTCTTAGCCAAGACGAAACCATTCATGTGTGGGCCACAGGTCCCAGCATGCACATCCTCAAGTAGTTTAGAAGCTTCCTTTGTGTTAACACATCTTAGTAGGCCCAAATCGGGAGTTCTTCTGTACAAGTTCCCCCCACTGTGGAAGAAGTGATTTGACAATCTCCGGAGCATGCGTTTCTAGGTGTGATTTTCGTGCTCCGGGTATTCTCCTTTTGATAAGTATTCTTTGATGTCATGGAACCAAGGTTTTCCGTTCGCTTCTTCCTCGACATGAGCACAATATTCCGGCTGATTATGGATCCTCACCAGAATGGGATCAATGTAGTTCTTATCTGGATGTTGTAGCATGGATGACAAAGTGGCCAATGCGTCGGCAAACTCATTCTGAATTCTGGGCACATGTCGGAATTCTCCTTTGTAAACCTCATTCTCAATTCCTGCACGTGGTGCAGATATGGCAATATCTTGCAATTCTTGGTGGCCCACACTCCTTGTACCTGGTGCACAAGCAAATATGAATCACCGATTACCAACAACTCCTAATGTTCATGTCGACTACCATGTTGAGCCCTAGTATGCAGGCTTCATATTCTGCCATATTGTTGGTGCAAGGAAATCTGAGTTTGGAAGATACCGGATAATGCTAACCCATTTTTGATACCAGAACTGCTCCGATGCCTACTCCTTTGAAATTTGCGGCTCCATCAAAAAATATCCTCCAACCGTCATATGCTTCAGTAATGTCTTCTCCTACGAATGATACTTTTTCATCAGGAAAATACGTTTTCAAGGGTTCGTATTCTCCTCCCACCGGATTTTCAGCAAGGTGATCTGCCAATGCTTGTCCCTTGACCGCCTTATGAGTTACATAGACGATATCGAACTCACTTAGCAGTATCTGCCATTTGGCCAACTTTCCAGTCAGCATTGGTTTCTGAAATATGTACTTTAAAGGATCCATCTTGGGTATGAGGTATGTAGTGTAGGCATAGAAGTAATGCCTCAACTTCTGGGCCGTCTAGGTCAAAGCACAGCAAGTGCATTCGAGCAGAGAATACTGTGCTTCATAAAGTGTGAACTTCTTACTCAAGTAATATATGGCTTGCTCCTTCCTTCCTATCTCGTCATGTTGTCCTAAAGCACATCCGAAGGCTCCATCCAATACGGACAGATAAAGTAACAAAGGCGTCCTGGTTCTGGCGGGACCAAAATTGGTGGTGTGGACAGGTACTCCTTGATCTTATCGAAAGCTTTCTGACAATCCTCTGTCCAGCTTGTTTCAGCGTCTTTCCTCAACATTTTGAATATGGGTTCACATATGACTGTGGACTGTGCTATGAATCGACTGATATAGTTGAGACGCCCTAAGAAGCTCATCACATCCTTTTTGCTCTTAGGTCGTGGTAACTCTTGAATAGATCTGACTTTAGATGGATCCAGTTCGATCCCCCGACGATTGATGATGAATCCTAGTAACTTTCCTGCGGGAACCCTGAATACACACTTTGCAGGGTTCAATTTCAAATTGTACCTCCTTAGCCTATCGAAGAACTTCCTCAAGTCTGCTATGTGATCTGCGACCCTCTTGGATTTGATAATGACATCGTCCACATACACCTCTATTTATTTATGTATCATATCATAGAAGATAGTTGTCATGGCTCTCATGTAAGTGGCTTCAGCATTCTTCAGACCAAATGGCATCATCTTGTAACAATATACACCCCATGGTGTAATAGAAGTTGTCTTCTCTGCATCTTAATTATCCATCCAAATCTGGTGATAACCCATGAAGCAATCTACAAAGGATTGGAATCATGGTTGGCGCAATTATCGATCATGATGTGTATATTTGGCAATGGGAAGTCATCCTTGGGACTTGCTTTATTTAAATCCCGATAGTCAACACATACTTGACCTTCCCATCCTTCTTCAGAACTGGCACAATGTTAGCTAACCAGGTTGGGTACTCAACCACCCTGAGAACTTTGGCTTTGATCTGCTTGGTAAATTCCTCCTTGATTTTTAGGCTCATGTCTTGTTTGAACTTTCTGAGTTTCTATTTTACTGGCGGACACATGAGATTAGTAGGCAACTTGTGAACAACTATGGAAGTGCTCAAACTGGTCATGTCATCATATGACCATGCAAAAATATCCTCATATTCTTTTAGGAAACGAATGTACTCTTCCTATTCTGTTGGTGACAAGTGAATGTTGATGCGGGTCTCCTTGATGGTCTCGGCATCTCCAAAATTTACTGCTTCGGTTTCGTCCAGATTGGACTTAGGCTTATTCTCAAAATTTTCGACCTCCATGACAATTTCCTCGGGTATCTCGTCTTCCTCATTTGAACCACTATTCTCATGTTACATTGCCTCATTACATGTCACAGTCACTGGTTCATCAGGAAAAGTGATAATATCATTGTAGAAAGAAAAAGAGTAAAGATAGTAGTGAATAATAAAGAGCAAATGCATTTGATTAAAACTTGAAAAATGGTTAAGACAAAGCACGACTCGGTGAATCGAGCGTTTATTTTGAAACAAGTAAAACTTAAATGAAACTATAGGAAATCTTAAATGCCTAGAATAACTATACAGGTAAATTCTGCGAAGCTACCCAGGGACTCGACGGGCTTGAGATGGTGTGGCAGTCCAGTTTCTGAGAACAACTCCCTTTGTCTTAGTCTGAATAGTGAGGTCTTCTTCATTCTCCTTCTTAATTATAGCACCGCAGTCCATGTTCTCATCCTCCAAGAACAAATTCTTCAACCCAGCGAGTACTTCTTCCTCTACAGTTCCCCATATTGTGTCAGCCTGATAAAAATCCTATTCCAAACGTGGCACCGGTTGATCAAGAGGGTAATATGGTCCACGCTATGGAGGCGAACAATCATTGTACTATTGTTATGTATATCGGTATCCGAGCCCAAAAGTGGTACCATGATTTTTTAGCTTTATTGGTTTGGTGATACCTTGGAGGTTCTTTCCCAACCCTTTACCGGGTTCATATCCGGACCATTCTAGTATGCTTTCTATTTTGTTACTCCACCACTTATCCTTCTCAATGACATTGACCCGTTCGATGTGATGATAGGTTTCCCCTCCTAGCCTTCTTATATGTCCAATGACCGAGATGGTTTGACTAGTGTAGAGAGGGTTACTTCCATCTCTGTGAATGATTACTTCCTGGAGGTTCCATTCAAACTTCACGGCTTGATGTAGAGTGGAAGGCACGACTCCGGTAGCATGGATCCAGGGTCAGGCCAACAGAAGATTATATGATGCTGGTATGTCAAGTACTTGGAATTCAACGTCGAACCAAGTCGTCCCTATCTGCAAGCAAAGTTTAATTTCCTGATTGTGGCCCTCTAGGACCCATCGAAAGCCTTCACATTCATGCTTCCTACCTGTATCTCATGGAAACCTTTGTTCAAACTCTTCAGGGTGTCCAATGGACAAATATTTAAGCTCGAACCCCCATCAACCAGGACCCTGACAATGAACTTGTCTTCGATTTGCACTGTGATATGTAATGCTCGATTATGATTCAAACCCTCAGGCGGTAGCTCATCTTCGTATAAGATAATCTTATGGCTCTCCAGCACTTGCCCAACCATGTTGGCCATTTCTCCACTAGTGATGTTATTGGGTACATAAGCCTCGCTCAGTACTTTTATCAAAGCATTATTATGTGCCTCTAAATTCTGCAATAGTGACAGGATAGATATCTGCACAGGGACTTTGTTCAGATGGTCAACAATAGAGTATTCTTTTGCCTACACTTTCTTCCACACGTCATCTGGCCCAGTCTTAATGATAGGCTTCCTAGTAGTGGCATCCTTACTTGAACCTCCCAGGTGTTCAGGTGTAAAGACTCTTCCAGTTCTAGTCATCCCCCATGCAGCGTCAGATTCCTCTACCTTGGCTTTCCTTTTCCGCCAAGCCTCAACAACATAATCCCAGGGCATTTCTTTTGAGTTAAATGGGGGTGTGGTTGATACTATCACAGTAAAAGGTGTGACCACCTCTACTTCAAATGGAGCGGAGGTAGCTGCGGGCGGAGCCACTTCCACCTCGAATGGAACCGATGCAATTACCTCAACCT
Organism: Nicotiana sylvestris; assembly: GCF_000393655.2. NCBI lineage: Eukaryota > Viridiplantae > Streptophyta > Magnoliopsida > Solanales > Solanaceae > Nicotiana > Nicotiana sylvestris. Next base: position 144,558,219 of record NC_091060.1, read on the forward strand.
CAATTGGTTCTTGAGTCTGAACCACAATAGGAGTAAGTGTGACTACAACTTTAAAGTCATCGCCTTCTCGAATAAGCTCGATCAACCCTTTGGGGTCCCATTCTTCAGTCTCTATCACATGTACCCCATCACCTCTGTGATCAGGGAGTGGATTGTTGCAGACATTAGGTGCGGCCTCCTTTGCTTGTATGACCTTAGTGTCAATTAGCATCTGGATCTTATTATTCAATGTTCGGCACTCAGCAGTAGTATGCCCTTTCATACTAGAATGGTACACACAATTTTTTTTCGGATTGACCCATTGGGATGGATTTTCTAATGTCACAGTGGGAATAAGAGTAACGTAACCTGCGGCTTTCAACCTTTCATACAGTTGGTCAATGGGTTCAGCAATGGCAGTGTATTGTCTGGGTGGCTTGCAGTCAAAGTTGGGTCTTGGTCTTGGATAATTTTGGCGAGCTGGTGGTGATTGGAAGTGGGATGGTTGGGAGTTATAGGTGTGATGGATAGTGGCTGGTTGGGAATATCTGGGAATTGAAGGCTGATAGGTAGGCGGTGATGCTTGGTATGTGGGTGGAGGTGTTTGATATACAAGTGGAGATTTTGGGCCCTGAGCCACCATTACTACCCCAACATCTCTCTTCTTTGATATGCCGCCTGATTATAATGCTTTATATGTGGCCTATAATGCCTCAAAATTCATTACCATCCCGCTCTTGATTCCTTCTTCGATTCTTTCTCCGAGTTTGATGATGTCAGAGAATTTATGATTTTCGATAACCATCAACCTCTCATAATATTGTGGATCCTGTGCCCTGATGAAGAATTTATTCATCTATTCTTCGTCTAAAGAGGGCCTGACCTTGGCCGCTTCCGACCTCCAACAAGTAGCGTATTCACGGAAAGTCTCAGTAGGGTTCTTTTTAAGATTATGAATGTAGAAGACATCCGGTGCATTCTCTGTGTTAAACTTGAACCGGTCTATGAAATCCGACGACATGCTTACCTAATTGGACCATTCCTTAGGATTCTGACTGATATACCAAGACAAAGCATCCCCAGTAAGACTCCTCACAAAGAGCTTCATCCAGATCTTTTCATCTTTCCCGACTCCAACAAGCTTGTCACAATAGGTCCTTAGATAAACCCAGGGATCACCTGTACCATCGAACATTTCTAACTTGGGAGGTTTGTACCCCTCTGGTAGTTCGACATCCGGCTGTATGCACAGATCTTCATAGTTCAAACCTTCTATTTCTCTGTCGCCTTCAACACTTTGAACTCAGCTTGTTAACTTCTTGAGTTCTTCAGCTATAGTTTTAATGAGCAGGTCCTTCTTGGAGGATTCTGGTGCATATGAGGTTGGTTGGGTAGAGGTAGGTATAGTTTCCACATATATAGGGTTGCTTTTATGGGTGCCAGCAACTTGAGTGTAGTGATGGTCATTGGTGGAGTTTAGGGGATCAGGAATGGGTTGTGGTGTGTTTTGGGGAGTGTGGTAAATGGTGGTTGGCGGGTACTGAATTGGTTGATGATGATGTTGTGATGGAGTTAGTATTGGTAATAGATTGATATTTTGGGGTGGAGTTGCATATTGATTTGGTGCAGTAGGATTTTGTGGCTGTTGGTTTTGTGTGTTCTGAGGTGGTGTTGGGTTCTTTATATTTTGTTGGTGGATATTAAGGACATTGAGGGTGAGTGACAAGTTTGCCAAGTTGCAGACCTGCTCAAGTTCTCCTAGCAGTTCTACTATTTTTTGTTCTAGTCTCAAAACTAGGTCATTTGGGGCCGGAGTACTACGACCATCTGAAGTCTCTACGTTCTCAACATTTTCGTTTTGGATTCCACTTAAGTCGTCCATCTTTGTCTTTCATTTTCCCTTTGTGTTTCTTGGAGGAAGAGGAGGTGGAGGGCCTCTGGATGTGGTATGATATGCTGATAAGGCCAGTATGAGTGAACCAACCTAAGGGGATGGGAATAACAATAAAAAATAAGCAAAAACAAAAAAGGTAACAAGTCAGTGAGGATCCTGATATATTTGCAGTATTTAAACACATATTGCGAAAATATAAATTCGTGTCCTACTTTGGGATCCTTGTTGTGCCCGAGGTAGGCCTAACGACAAATAAACTTGGAGAACTTTTAATGCCAATAAATGCTTCATTTCATAATATAAAAATAGACGAATCCCAAAACGACACTAAGACAAGAATAAACTAAGTCACTATTGGTACTTGGCCTTATTACATTTTAGGAAAAGCAAGTTTAATCTAGCCTATTTGGTCCCCGAAGAACCTTCCCTATATTCGATCTTTTGGACTCCATCATATAGATCCCCTAGCTCGCACAGCCCCAGCATCAAGTAGGCTCTGACCAGATGTCCTCCTTCAGCGTTCTGGCAATTTTCAAATCTCTTTATGACTTTGCCTTCCAGCTCCACTATTTCTCGCTCCAGATATTCCAGTTTCCTATTGGAAGTGATTTCCATATCTTTCCACTCCTCCATCAACCTCACATTCCTTTCATGTATTTCTCGGTGCTCATTCTCAGAGTCGTGGACCCTCTTGCGTAGCCTGTTGTATTTGACCTGAGCTTCAGCTTCCTCATCTATGATTTTTTTCCCTCGACCGGTCTCTGGTGTCACCATTCCTTTCAGATTGTCTTCCAACCATGCCGAATAGAGAGGCTCGCACCCTGCATGATACCTTTCTAGCTCAATGGTGCTTTTCTCCACAATGATTTTGCAGTGCCACATGTGCTGAGCTTGGCATTTGTAAGGGACGTCGTTGTCTTGGAAGTCTACCCTGAAATGACTCATCTTGACAACCCTTGGTACAACCTGTTTTCTACCTGCTTGCCTCATAACTTGCATAGGGACATATGAGTATATCCCTCTCAACCCGATCAGTACCAAGTGTAGAGCATCCCTGGACCTGATTATAAATTCGTCTGTTGGGAACCATTCAAATATCCACTACACTTGCTCCTTGGTCAGATTGTCGAAGAACTCTACCCATTCCTTGGCGCTTTCTGGCTGAGCAAATCTATCTGGAATGTAGGTCATCTGCTTAGGGTGATGGAAGGCAATGTGGTCGTTCCAAGCCCTTTGCGGAAATTCTTGGCGATAGCGACCCCTTTGGAAATGCTCCAACAACCATAACTGCAGCAACAAATTACAACCCTCGAAATTCTTGACCCCTCTTTGACAGCGCTCCAGAGACCTGTAGATATCGACTATGATCATAGGGACTATGGTATATGTCTGTCCATTAATCCCTTCAGAGTCTTAGCGACCATGGCCAACCTAGTGTGGATTCTTCCCTTTTTCATTAGGAACACTATTAGGCCTAGAAAGCACCCAATGAATACGAATACTCTGCGGTGGATGTGGCCATACCTCTCGTATAGGTATTTGAAAGGTATGTAAGATTCTTTTAAGCACACTAGGTCGACATTCTTCTGCAACCCCATCATCTTCAAAAATCCCCTGCCCGTACGGTTTTCTGGTACCAATAGCCCGGAACTGTCCCAAGTCAATCCTGCAAGCCCTCCTATTTCCTCTAGAAGCAGTGTCATTTCTATGTCACCGAAACAAAATATAGCTCTTTTACTATCCCAGAATAAAGTGGCAGCTTCGATCAATTTGTTGTTTGGCTCAATATCTAGTAAGGAAGGCAGGTTACCCAGGTATTTTCTCACATGTTTCTTGTCGCTTGAGGAAAGGTCCTCCCACCAATCTAGCAGCAATGGTGGGATGTTGCTAACCATACCGAATCTGGGGACCTCGTGCCTCATTTTCTGCAAAACAAAAGGGTTAGACCTTACCCCCACCGGACTCGACTATTTATACATTTATGATCAATATATAAATATTTAGCTCTCCAAATTAATTCACAGAACGTGGTTGCGTCCGTTGGGATTATGGAAAACCTGATGGGTTTTGGATAAGGCTTATCTTAAAGGATCATTATGTGGACAACATAACTTATCCGACTAGGTTTGACCATGATGCATGCACAATTTTAACTAGAGTAAGGTTTCTATGGGGTTTTAGACTGGTACCCTCAAGCGGACAACTCGAGGGGGAAGGCACGGAACCGTCGACTGCACCGCTGATCGACTTATTTTATCACAAATAAACCTTTCCGAATTTAAGGGTAGTAAATAGGAAGAACGCAACCACTCATTAAAGCGTTGCTATAGGATTTGATACGCACGAGTGGAATATAATGTGGAGCATGATTTATGCAGCAACTAATAACATTTAGTCAAGTATTTGCACGTAGGAAAATAAATACAACATTTAAATAATTGAAGGACAGTTACAGGAATAAGAAAACAAAGAGACAAGTCAGTTTCAGGAGTAAAGAACTATAAATGCTTAAAAACATGGACAGTTAAATTCAAATAAGGGAGAAGGGTACGAGATAAAGCATGCTTGGACTAATTTGTAAAAGATAAGTTTGTTATGGTAAGAGCCTAAAGATTTTTCCAGCAAAGTCACCATGCTGTCGTGCCCCCTTTTCTCCTCCGCGGAGAGAGGTCCAGGTTTCGACATTCACGGGGTTTAATAACTCATTTCCTTTTGGGAATTATGTATTTGAAGAGTCGCCACCTAACGAGTGATGGTGTGTTACGACACATAGAGTAATTAACTCTTGCATTTGTTTGCATTACCAGAGATTAGGGTAGGGGCTCGAAATAACCTCGAGGGGAAGGTGTTAGGCACCCCTCTTGGTCCACAACTGTAGGTCCCGGCCAAACTTATATTTATGAATTAGTCCATTAACCAAATAAATAGTTGAATCAAATAGGTTGCAAGTAAAGCACGTTGGATAACTCAAATAAGATAAAGATTTTGAACAAGTTGTGTAAAACAAAGTTTTAAACAGAAAAAGGAATTTTGGAAAAGGAGGAGTCCTAGGTTGGTTAGCTTATAGGATCACCCCATACAATGTCCGGTAAACACTCCTCAATAAGGGCTACACGTGACATTAGCACGTAGTCATCATATCCCATATCTACCCTTCCCATCCCCTTAGTGGTCATTTAAAGTGAGTGTTGGTCAGCGATCTCTATTGCGTGCTGTTACTCGTCCCTTCTTAGTGGTCCTGGAGGGATTTAGGACCTCTACCTATAGGTGGTTCTAAACAGACCCCTAAGATTTAAAAGGTGAAAATACTAAGTCAGCAAGAAATAACACATAAGACTCTTAGCAAACAAGAATAGGAAGGAGCAAATAAGAGGCTCAGTTTACCTCCACATAAAGCATGTAAAAAGCACGACTCAAACACAAATAAAGGCCTTTTTGTTAAATAGTATCCTAAGGCATGATATTTGAGTGAATATACAGAAGATGAGCAGTTTATCTTATAAACTTAGAAGTAATGACCCGAGCAGTTGCCTACTAATTTTAAAACATGTTAAACCAGAAAAACATTAAGTCACAGAAACAATTTCAGAATTGCAAGTTTTGAAAATGCCCTACAGGCTTACCTATACGCGGAATGCTGATGACTACATTTTATAGAGTAAAACAAGGTAGGTTTTGAAATTGACTCTTTAATCCCTACAGGAATGTTGTCTAATGATAAATTGAGGCAGTTTTTGAAAGAACTCGTTTCAGGAAAATAGACCATTAATTAAACCAGTTTAGAAGTGAGCTAATCGTTAACCGGATTGATTTATTTTAAAACTAAGCTAGTTTATATCTATAGGCAGAATTCTAGTGTTGTTCCCTATAGGCATGATATCTAATTTTAACAGAAGCTTGATTGAATTGTATCCTATAGGCATGAGATCTACTTGTAAAACTGATTTAAGACCTATTAAACATGATTTCTATTATTGAATCAATTGAGACCTATAGGCATAATTTCTAACATAACAAGATAAAAAAGTCCTATAGGCATGGTTTCTACTTATAAAGGCAAACACAACAAATTGTAAAGTCCTATAGACATGGTTCCTACCCGTATTACCTCACAAACATGTAACTACCCACCCTTTTCACTAGTCACCCCAATATTCGTTTACAAATTATTATAGACCATATGAATGAATTACATAAGTAAATAAGAAAATAAGAAGTTATGTTATAGGGAGCCTATAGAGAGGCCCGTATTTCCAAAGCCTCCAATAGCCTCAAATGCCTCAATTCCATAGACAACGTCATAGTCTAGGTGCATCAAAGTTCCCTAAGGATTTCAAAGATCCGGTCATGCTTACACCTAGACTTAGTAACCAAATTGAATAAGTGTAGTATGGAAGGGCCAACCTCAGTATGCTAGAGTTCAGAGGGTTCTCAAGAGGATCCCAAGGCAGTACACATATATGAGGGGGCATAACATATTGACTTAAGAGTAGAATGGGAGTGCTTGGCATAGTTTGAAAGATTTTAGTAGGAAAACAGTATTGACAGGATACATGAAAATAATTTTGTGAAACAATAGAGGAGTTATTCAATGAGATAGTTTTGAAAAGAGTAGGGCAGTCAACAAATAATAGACCAGTCTTAAAACCATAGCAAGTTCAACATTACACATAGAACAAAGAGGGTTTAACACCACAAGCCTTCACACAGGGGTAAATGGGAATTGGGGACAGTGGAAACACATAATAGTAAACACACAGTAGGCAGAAGTCCTTGGAATTATGCTCAAAAACTCTATTTAGCCATAGTCACAGAATCAACAATGCTTAAGAGAGTTTAGTATAGGATCTACATGACTTGATCAATCCTAGAACCATACAAGTTTAGGAGTGCAGACTACATAGATGGGAGGGGTAACATGTTCATACTGATCCTAAGGAAGGGGAGTACATAATATGCTAATCATGTAATTATATTAACTGCAAGTTTCACAGCAAAACCATAAGTAAAGCAAACTATAAACAAGATGAACTGAAGCAATAAAAGAACCATATTGTTTTGGAACTTGAATTAAAATTAGAACATACCGGTAAAGAAGACAGTGAGCAAAAGTGAAAGAGTAGGAGAGCACAATAGTTAGCCTTGGCTTGTAACCGGCTAACTCAAAATAGTAGCAAATAGCACAAAAGAGAGAGAGAGAGAGAGAGAGAGAGAGAGCAGAAAGTTTAAGTGTGTGAGAGAGAGTTTTTTGAACAAAGTGTTCATGTATTTGTGTTAATGAGAGAGTGTGTATATATAGTAGTTCGAAATTAGATAAAAATAAGGTAAGAATCATAGTAGCATAGTAATTATGGAACTCATAATCAATTAGAGCAAAATTAGGACAATTACTCCCTTAAGTTAAGAGAATTAATTCAAACGGTAGGAACAAGTAACAGATACAGAAAGAAATTAGTGTATGACTAATAGGGAAAAATTCAAATTCAGTAAGTATAGAGTAAACAATTAAGGCTAAGTTCAGAACACTCTAATTAAGGAAATAGCCAGTAAGAATAAAGTACCACAGCAGACAAGGTAGGCAAATCAATTAATTTGAATAGAAGAGGTAGAAATTGAGGGTTTAAAGGAAGTTCTTTCAATCAAACCCAAAAAATAGGGAATCCAGAATCAATCAAATAGGGAGTCATGATTCTGTATTCATCATATAAATAGAGAAGAATAACCAGACATAGCAAACATACAGGTTAAACAGTATCGATAGAAAGAGGCAAGTCTGAACAACCAAGATGAACATAAGAACATAGAGGTGATATAAGGCTAAAACCTTAGTAAGAACATATTCGAAGCAAGATAGTCACAAAAACTCAAACAAGAAACGAGCAGTCATGCTAATATACAAAACCAAACAAAGAAGTGTAGAAAATTAGGGCTTTCAACATAGGCGAGTTGAAAAGGTAGTAAAATCATAGAATCAGTCGAAATATGCAAGATATGGAAGTTTAAACATAAGGAATCAGTTTAAACAAAGTTTTAAAAGGAGTTCTGAAAACCCTAATTTTAGAAGAAGGTGAAAACCATTTGAAATCGATGATTCTTGTAAAAGAGTCCTAAGAACATTGTAAAATACTAAAGAAACAAACTCAAATCATTTTAAAATTGTACAGATCTAGAAGATGTAGGCAGAAATTAGGGTTTCAGAAGAAACCCAAATAGAGATGAAGGAACCTGTCTAGAATCCCAAGGATCGTAACAAGCACAACATGATTTTGCTTGAAATCACACAAAAGTAGCCAAGAACAGAAAAATAACAAACCCTAGATGCAGGTCGGCGTGGCCCAGGGCCCTTGAAGACCTTAGAGAAGGCAAGCATAGCATTAGATGAGCCATTGGAGGCTTACGAGTTGAAGGGAGATCACCGGAGAAAACCGAAGAAGAAGGTTGGTGGTTGAAGGAGCTAGGGTTAGGTTGAGTGGTTGAGAGTGGAGAGGAGATGAGAGAATACATAGGTGGAGGTATTTGGATAATGAGTTAGGGTTAGGGGTCGTTGGAATTAAAAATGGTAAGAACGGACGAGGGTCGAGATCAACGGCCAGGATTTAATATGGATTTGGGTCAGGTAGGCAAGTTCAGGGCTTGGGTCGGGTATTTTTTAATACAAAATTGGGCTAGGGTTGGGTTTAAATTGGGCTACAATTGAAATACAAATCTGGCTATATTTTAAATAGCCAATTTTTCCTTTATAATTTATAATAAATAATAAATAAATTTTGGAAAATAATTTTGTATACTAAAATGATTTAAAATAGATATTTAACATTTTAAATATAGGAGATCAATTTTACTCATATAAATGTAATTATACATTAATGGGCTAATATTGCAAATATGCAATTTAGCTTTAAAAATACAAAAATGCAATTATAAAAATGCATAAAAATATTTTAACCATATTTTGGCATAAATATAGAAATTAAATTTCTAAATCACCACAACACTAATTTGAGGGATAATTATTGGGGATTTTATGAATAAAAAGGAAGGAAATAAATCAATTTAAATCCTTAAAATTATGGGAAAAATTATAAAAACCTTGTGCATGCCTATATATGCATATATGCTATTTTGAAGGTATTTATGCATATAAAAGATATAAGAAAAAATTGGGTATCAACAGCTGTTCCAACTCTTTGTTTTATTTCCTTAAACTTATCTTCATTGCATTCTAATTCTTGATTCATTATTACGAAGTCTGACAGCGTTTTGGAATCTGGGGCATGAAGTCCGCAAGCATGTCATGTTATTGAAATCTGCATTTAACAGAACTAAAAAAGAGAATAAGAAAAGTGAAATTAAGAAAAGAGACATTCTTGGACAATGAAATATTAATTTTCATTTGATTTTTGATTTTTTATTTTTCTTTTTTGAAGATAGAAGGGTTTACATCGGAAAGTAAGACAATAAGGTAAAGTATCCGGATCACACCCTGAGATAATTCGGACGCAGAAAAGATAGTAAGACTGGCTACTAAGACTCTCGGCTGATGGGGAACTTTCATGTTTGGCAACCATTTTTGGCTTTTCTTCTATCTCGGCGATGGCTGCAATGGCCTTCAGTGCCGGATCAAATTCCTCATCTTCACAAAACATTCCGACTATTTTCCCGATATTGTGGGTAGGCAACAGATTGTTCATCACATCAAGAGCTTCTTCATCCTGAAAAATAATTCTTTCAGGTTCAATCAAATCTTCAACTACCCTTTTGAGAGTCCAACAGTCATCTGTACTATATCCTACTGCTCCAGAGTAGTATTCACATCTAGCATCAGCTCGGTGCGAGGGAGACTCGGGGTTAGGCCGGTTTAGGGCCACTAGCTGTAATAGATCTAGCCTGATTAGCTTTTGGAACTAGCTTGAATACGATTCACCAATAGGGGTGAACTGATTCTTTTTGAAAGGCTCTGTTGGGCGAGGATTGTATTGGGGATCATTTGGTTGAGGATTATATAGAGCTTGGTAAGGATGGACAATTATGGGAGGTGGAGATCGGTTTTGTATATGATGTTATGGCCGCGTATAAGGTTGCGCGTTCATCACCATATAAGGAGGTGATTCCACGACATAAGCAGCATTTTGAAGGGGGTAATAATGTTAAAGGACCTCAAGAAGCATATATGATTCGCTGAATGAACTGTAGGCTCCCTCGAGCTGGAAGCCATCATGGCTCCTTCTTCTCTTCCGTTTCCATTTATCAAATCCTCTGAACCATTTTGAACATCTAATGATGTGGCTTTAAAAGCAGCATGACTCAAGATTCGACCCGTTTTCAGCCCACTTTCTACCATCTCCCCAATTTTGATAACCTCAGCAAATGACTTTCCCATAGCGGACATCATATTCTGGAAGTAGTCCGAAACTTGGTCCTGTAGAAAGACTGTGACCATTTCAATTTCGTCCATTGAAGGCTTTACCCTGGAAACTTGCTCACGCCATTTGACAGCATATTCGCGGAAGCTTTCCGCGGTTTTCTTTTTCAAATTGGACAAAGAGTTTCTGTCGGGAGCGATGTCCACATTATACTGGAACTGGCGGACAAAATCTCTGTCCATATCGTCCCACACATGCCAATGAGTAATTTTTTGATCCGTATACCACTCAGAAGCGATTTCGGTGAGGCTTTCCCCGAAATAGGCCATTAGCAGCTCCTCTTTTCCACTAGTGCCTCTCAACTGGTTACAGTATCGTTTCAGGTAAGCGACCGGGTCTTCATGCCCGTCATACATTTCAAATTTTGGCATCTTGAAGCCAGCTGGCAAGTGGACATGGGGAAACATACAGAGGTCAGAGTATGCGACACTCTTTTGACCACTCATACTTTGCATGTTTTTTAGGCTTTGTTTCAGGCTCTTCATCTTCCGAGCCATTTCCTCTTGTTCAGGATTATTAACAACATTTTCTTGTTCCACCGAGAGATCATATTGCAAAATTTGAGTGAAAGAGTACGGGGTCACATATGTTATTTCTGGTTGAAGCTGTGGACCTTGAAAAATGAACATTAGAGGCGGTGTCCTTGAAGCTGGTGCCCGGGGGTGAGCCACAGAAGGCATGCCAGGATCATTGGAGGGCATTGGAGGGTGATCGCATGGGATGAGCGGGTTGGGCACAGGGGCATTGGTAACCTCGCCTGACCTGGGGATCAATTCAGGGAACTCAAGAATTGCACTTGGCGGTTCCCTACCATTGGACCAGGCAATCCACATTTCCGATATGCGGAGACGCAACATCCTATTCTCTACAGCAGCTGCTGATTCTAGCTACAGAATAGCCGATGTCGGGCTATCCTTAGGACCGATGATTGGTAGATTGCTTGCGGAGGCCATCTGTACCTTTGGATCTTATGAAGGAGGGGAGGCTAGACTACCAACAAAACCAACCACCAAAACTTGGCTAGTTTGCACACCCAACAACCTTGTTAGTTTTGAGACATTTAACATATAGGAAATCGCATGTTGTGATGCAATGCACCTAACAGTTAAACGCTTCTACCATGTGTTTGAACGGTTGCATGTTTCATCCCGGCCTTAACTAACTATTTCAGTATGTACCTCTTTTTTTTTATTTCTGCCTCTCTTTAATCACTCTTGATTTTTTTTTCATTTCGTTTCCATCGCTCTTTATTTTTGGCACTCTCTTTTCTTTTCTTTTCTTTTCTTTTTTTCACTCTTTTATTTTATGTCACTCCCTTTTTTTTCTTTTTTTTTTCAGTCTTTTTCTTTTTTTTCTTCTTTTTCTTTTTTCACTCAATTTCTCTTTCTCTTTTTTTCAGCTTATTTTTTCACTCAGCTGATGGGAATTGCCTACGTATCATGACGCCGCATGAATTAGATCTTGCGTAGTTCAAGAAGATTGAGAATGGAGTAAATAAGCTAACTCTTTTTTTGTTTACTTTTATAAAACTCAGACCATGAAAACTTTAAGAAAAAGAGAAACATATTTTTTTGAATTCTTTGTTCTGTTGTTTTTTTTGTTTTTTTTTTGGACTTTTCGACAGAAATGCTTTAAAAGAAGAAAGGAAATATTATTATTTTTTTGGATTTTTTATTTTGATTTTATTTTGATTTTTGAAAGAAAGACTTCTAAGAATTCGTTTTCTTTTGATTTGAACTTTGGGGAATTTTAAAGGTAAAAAGAAAATATTTTTGTTTGAATTTTCATTTATTTTCTCTTTCTCTAAAGAGGAAAGAAAATATTTTTTGGATTTTGGATGTTGCCTTCTAATTTTTGAAAGAGGGACTTTTAAGAAAATATTTTGGATTTCTGAGTTTTTTTTTAATTTATTTACAAAAGTACTTCTAAAGAAAAGCGAAAATATTTTTGGACTTCAATTTTTCAAATTGTTTTTTGACATTTACGAAAGAAAGACTTTTAAAGAAGGAACATAATTTTTTTTGATGATTTTTTTTTTTGATTTTTTTGGAATATTTGGAAAAAAATACTTCAAAGTAAAGGAAACTCGTACTTTGGATTTTGATTTTTGATTGATTTTTCTTTTTATTTCTTTTTTTTTCATATGAAAGACTCCAGAAAGAAGGAAACATTTTTATTTTTCAGTTTTAAAATCCTTTTTTTTAATTTTCTAAGGAAATGCTTTTAAAGAAGGATTAAAGGAAATTAATTTTGGATCTTTTTTTAAAAAAAAAATGGGGCCGGAACCAATGAGGTTTGCCTACGTATCTCGCATCCGGTGAGAATCAGACCCACGTAGTTCGGTCAATTTTGACGGAACAAAGAAACATGACACTTGAATATTTTAGGCTCATTTTGAAATGACCTTGTCTTTTTCTTTTTCCTTTTTTTTTCAGAATTTCGGCAGAGTTTCAGAATTTTTCAAATACCTACCTCTCACTCTTGTTTTATTATTTTTGATTTTTTTCTCTTTTTTTATTTTCTTTCCATATTCTAGATGCCGATCAACATGCAAACCGAAACAAATAGATGCACAAGTAGCACGTAAGATGCATCACGATGGTCTTTTTAATTTGGGTACACCTGTCCTAGACAGACTCAACCCCTGTGCTGAGTACCCAAAGTCAGATGCACGTGATGCAAACAAGTGTTCCTATTAGGGGTCCGACATGAGGCTATGTTATTCTAGGTTTAAAACCTAGGTGTATTGTTCTAGACCTGGCTTACCCGAGTGGACAACTCGAGCCGAGGGAGGGGTGCAGCGTACCGGGAATACAAAAGCTTCACCGGCTTTGCAACTTGTCCGAACCTCGTTCTAAAATTGGGATATGACTCTAACAGAAAAAAAGTCACGCAAAGTGCACACTTCCCAGATGATTTAGAAGACTCAGAGAGAAGAGAGTTTCATAACAATTTATGTACAGTCCAAACAATATCAAAGCAGTAAAAAATGGCATTTATCACATTAGGCTCAAACATGTAAAAATCAGATAATAAAAACAAGCCAATTATAACAGTTATTCTAAGCTCGGATTCTGAACCCTGAACCACAAGTTCTGGGTTCTTATCCCCAGCAGAGTCGCCAGAGCTGTCACACTTCCTTTTTACCACCCAAGGTGGGTATATAAGGGAGTTTTTCCAATTAAAGTGACATTATTCGAAATAGGATTATTTTATTTAATTTTTAGAGTCGCCACTTGGGAGAATTTTATGCTGTACCAAGTCATAGGTTTATTTTAAAATCCCAAATCGAGGAAATCGACTTTATTAAAAGTCTGCGAAATCAGAAATTCTAGATAAGGAATCTATTAATCCGGGAGAAGGTGTTAGTCATTTTCGGGTTCCGCGATTCAAGCACGGTCTCTTAAACTATTATTAATTGGTCTATTATCTGATTTACTACATGTTTTAAAATATATTGTGCATTTTAAACTTTATAACCACTTTTAATTATTTTAAACTGCTTTTAGGATTTATGGAATTATTTCTTGAACAAGTTGCGATTGTCGTACACTTACCGTTTTGGAACACGCCGCAAACCCCACTACATAAAATGCACCCGCGATTTGCGATATGTTTATTTTATTAATGTTCAAAGTTGTTAGGATCGAGTCATATGAAATACACACCCGAATTTGGGAATTATGTGTCGTGATCATGCCACGGAAACCGTACCCATAGTCACGATAATTTTATTAATCGCGCCTAAAGCAAGCTACGATGTTTGTGATTTATTTCATATTCTAATTTGAGATTATTGCAAGGTTGTGATTTATGGATAGGAGATTTTGGTGAAAGAAATAGTATGATACTGCTACTATAGTCACTAAGAGAATCAATTATTCTTTAGAGCTATTAAAAGTCATAACTTAATAAAACAATCCATCCTACACAATACCTAATGTAAAACAACATTCTCATTAACGTAATAATAAAATAACCAAATGTAGACGCACAAAACATGGAAAAATACAATCCATTAAACATGATTTAAAGCTCACTTGAATGTTCTCTTAATTCAAACTAAATGAACCAAACTATAAAGAATCAACTATATATGAACAGTAATGGAGACCAAAATGCAGTAAAAGAATATTAACCAAGCAAAATATCATGTGTTTAACTAAGCAAGATAGAGAAACAAGCAAATAAAATGTACAAGAATAGAAATAAAAAAAAGTGAACCTTATGGCTAGAAGCTTTCTTCAATACATTTTCTGTTCGGAAGCAGCAATTACAAGAAAATCCAACGTCGAAGCTAGAACATCGACCAGAATAATCAGCAGGAATCCATGGACCAAAGCTCGAATAGAGGACTGTAAACCTCGGCTCTTTAAAACAGGAACCAAATCTCATGTGAAACCCATTTTTTTCCCTTGCTTTTTCTCGAAATCCAACTTAAAAGAAAAAAAAGCTAATATATTGTATGTGATTTTTTAGATCTGAGTAGCTAGAGATGAAACTAAAAGTGAAAATATTCTCTCTCTTTTTTCTGATCGGGTCTCTTAAGAAGTAGAACTAAGATGAAAACAAATAGCAAAATCTTTTTTTTTTTGGACATTTTCTTTGGATCGAAAAAAAAAAGAAACTAAAAAAATGTAAAGAAAATCCTTTTTCCAATTACATGAATACTCACTAACCTTTAGAAGAATCTAGCCTATTATCATATTTTTGGGCTTTACGCCTCTAGCTAAATGGTAGTTTAATCTTGTTCAACCATAGTTGCTTTAAATTTATGTTTCGAGCTGTGCGCTGCTCCAGAGTGAACCAGATTGAATGTTCTTCCAGCTGTAATTGGTTCGCATTAGTGACAAGTATGTGAAGGTGAAATCAACGTAGGAGAACTCAGTTATACGATCCATAATAAGGGACTTTCAAGGCAATACTGACTGGAGAGCTTGTGAGTAAAAAGGGTGGCTGATATTCAAACTGACATTTTTGGGTGTGGCTTGTAAGGTGGCATTGCTTATTCAACTTTAGCTTTTTGGGGGTAGCTACGTTTCTTTTGTTTCTTAGCATTAGGAATTCTTGAGTTTGGAAAGGTGGTGGTGCCGTTTTCTTCAAGAGAGGGGTCCTGAGATGGATCAGCAAAAATGGGAGCAGCGACACTGCTTCTTCGTTGTTGAAGGGGAAGGGTCCTTGATTTTTGCTAGGTATTTTTTTTGTCTAAGAATCGGTAGGTTTTCTCATGTTTTTTCTTTCAATGTAAGGGGGGTCCGATTTAATGAGGGGGAAGGGATTGGGTTAGGCAGGATTTTGGGCTGGGTCATTTGAGGTTTTTGGGATAATGTAGTGTTTGGCCCAATTTTGAACAAGACCCAAACAATTCTTTAATTCCTTTTTTTGTTTTTTTTTCTTTTCTTTGGTTTTAAATTTTAATTAAATTAATTAAAATTCTAAATCAATCAATTTTTGTAGAAATTAAAATTCTTTATCTATTTTTAACATTAAAACAACTAATTAACTTAAAACAAAAGAAAAATGCTAATTTTATAGGCTAAAATCTAAATATGTAAAAATGACCATTTTTGTGATTTTTGCTTAATAAAATTAATTCCTACATGCAAATTTGAATCTAAGATGGCATGAAATTAAAACGTGATAATTTTTATGATTTTAAAATATTAAAAATGCATGAAATGCAACTAAATAAAGAAAAACTCCTAGAAATCAATTAAAATTATTTTGGTCTATTTTTAGGAGTTATTTTCATGTACGGCAAAAATTAGGTGCTCACAGCTGCTACCCACCCGGTTAGCCACTGTACGGCCTTCACATTGTTCACCATTGTGATTTCTTCGATGGCCTTGATTTTGTTGGGGTTAATCACGATCCCCCTATTTTCACCTACTCCGAAGGCACATTTCTCGGGGTTGAGCTTCATGTTGTAACTTCTACAGATATCGAATGTTTCCTACAAATGAGCCAAATGGTCCTCTGCACGCAGGGACATAACAAGCATGTCATCAATGTAAACTTTCATAGATTGGCCTATTTTATGTTCGAACATCTTATTAACTAGGCGTTGGTATATTGCTCTCGCATTTTTTAGCCCGTAGGGCATTACGTTCGAACAGTATGTGCCATACTTCGTGATGAACGAAGTCTTTTCCCTGTCTTCTGGGTTCATTTGAATTTGATTATACCCGGAATAGGCGTCGAGAAAAGTGAGGATTTCGTGGCCGGCCGTGGCATCGATCAAGAGATCGATGTTGGGCAATGAGAATAAGTCTTTGGGACATGCTTTATTCAAGTCGTTATAATCTACGCACATTCTCAATTTATTTCCTTTTTGGGTGTCACACCTCCTTTTTACACCCAAGAGGGTATATAAGGGAGTTTTTCCAATATAAGTGACATTATTTGAAATGATATTATTTTATTTATTTTCAGAGTCACCACTTGGAATAATTTATTTGGTGTCTCAAGTCACCGATTTATTTTTAAAATCCCAAATCATGGAAAAATCAACTTTATTTAAAAGTTTGCGAAACTAGAAAATCTAGGTAAGGAGTTTTGTTAACCTGGAAGAAGGTGTTAGGCATTCCTGGGTTCCGTGGTTCTAGCACGGTCGCTTAACTATTAATAATTGTCTTAATTATCTGATTAATTACATGTTTTAAACCTATTGTGCATTTTTAACTTTATAACCGCTTTTAATTATTTTAACCGCTTTTTAGGATATATGGAATTATTTCTTGAACAAGTTACGATTGTCATACACTTGCCGTTTTGGTACACATTGCAAACTGCGTCACATAAAATGCACCCGCGATTTGCAACATGTTTATTTTAATATTGTTCAAAGTTGTTATGATCGGGTCACATGAAACGCACACCCGAATTGGGAATTATGTATCATGACTATGCCACAGAAATTATACCCATAGTCACGATAGTTGATTAATCGCACCTAAAGCATTTCTACGATGTTCATTTAATTATTATTTCCTACTGTTTAAGATCATGTATGTATCTGAAGTGATGAAGCTATTCAATGACATAATATAATGAGACCAATTTATATTACTAGTTCAAGACTAAATGTCAATTCCAATTCAACTACTATTAAATATGTGGGAATTAATCTGCTTATACTTCATTTGGCATATCACATGACTTCAAACTCAATCATAGAAATAGAAATGATTAGGCGACAATTACAACCAGGTACTTAACAGAGAAGCAAAGTGAGCAAATCTGGCAGTTGAATCGCATGAAGTAAATGAAGTTAAGTATGTACACAAATTCTACGATTCAACTATTTGACAGTACAAATTCTCCAGTTTCAATAACCCCATTACGCTTAAGATCAAAAAAATCAAACTAGTTTGACAACAAGGAATAGGATCTTGTTTGGAGAATAAAGATCAAGATGCAGGACAATCATACAACATGAAATAGAGAACTTTTAACAGTTTCAAGAATGACATCTTGATATAGCAACTACTGGAACCGTTGATGCAGTTAGGACCATTTTATATTTGCAAGCCGTTTATAACAGAAATGTTTTTCCAAGGAGGTTAATCACATTAATTACTGGCAAAGAAATGTCTAATGAATTTACAATCATCAATAGCAGCAGGAGATAAGGATATATGGAATTTCAGATTACTAACATTCTTGCTAACCAATTTAACGACAGTTATCAATTGATAACATTGGAGGTACATTTAAATCTTTGAATCACAAACAAGCCAAAGATATCCAAATTACACTTAAATTAGCAGTTATGTCAGAAAATACTTACAAAAATAAGAATGAACAATTGAAAAATAATTTACTTAGGATTTAAAATATTTCATCAAGTAATGATACAAGTTCAAGGATATGTACCTAGATAGCTGATAATCGAACCTGAAATAACCAAATAAAGGAAGAAACAGATGAATCAGCATATCACAACCCCAAATACCAGTCGTGATGGCGCCTATCACATTTCTTGGCAAGCTAACACAAACCATCAATCAGATCGAATTTCTTTTATAAAATCATTTTTCCAACATAGGATTAATACCAGTTTTCATAAGAAGTGTTTAAAATAGCTAAAATAATGTGGAATCCAATAAAACATAAGACAACACAACCCCAAATATCTGGTGTCACGAGTCTAGAGCCTCTAAATATACAAATCTAATTGTCTAATATATAACAAGTCTAAAAAATGGGAAAACAAGGATAAGAGGAAGAAAGCAGGGCTGCGGGCGCCATGAAGCTACCTTGCAGTCTCCGGCAAACTCTGATAATGCTGAAGACCCTCACTCTGTCGCTCGGGCACCTGGATCTGTACACAAGGTGCAGGGAGTAACGTGAGTACGCCAACTCAGTAAGTAACTAAAGTAAATAAGGTCCGAAAGTAGTGACAAGCAGTTAAAAATCGTATAACTGAAGAAAACAACAGAATACAAGTCAACTTCACAGTTTAAAACCAATTTCGCCGTAAAATCATCAAATTTCAGTTTAAACACTTGAAATCGTATACTTAATAATTTTCCAACAGAGGCTTATTTTAAAAAAAAAGAGTGAAATCAGTAAAGATATCATAACTGGGCCCCTCGGGCAAGGTATCACTCAGAATATGGCCTCTCGGGCAGCCTATCAGTCACTCGTGACTCAACTCTCATCACCCAATACTCGCTCTTAACACTCAGGCTCATTAATATTTGTGACGACCCGGTCAGTCATCTCATGAGTTACCGCTCCATTTATCCCATTTTAGCTTCTTTACGCTTCGTTATCCGTGTTTTATGTGATCGAGTTTATTAGTTCGAGTTCGGAGAGGATTTGGTAAGAAATGAGACACTTAGTCTCTTTTAAGAAGGCTTAAATTGGAAAAGTCAACCGGATGTTGACTTATGTGTTAGAAGGCTCGGAAGTGAGTTTCGAGGGTTCGATTAGCTTCGGGAGGTGATTTGTGACTTAGGAGAGCGATCAAAATGGGTTTTGGAGATGTAGAGAAGATTTAGGCGTTAATTGGCGAAATTGATATTTTGAAAAATTCCGGTTGATAGGCGAGATTTTGATATAGGAGTCGGAATGGAATTCCGAGAGTTGCAGTAGCTTCATTTCATTTAGGATGTGTGTGCAAAATTTCAGGTCATTCGGACGAGATTTGATAGACCTTTTGATCGAAAGCATAATTTAAGAGTTCTTGGAGTTCTTAGGCCTGAATCCTATGTTAAATTGGTGATTTGATGTTGTTGTGAGCGTTCCGAAGTTTTGAGCAAGTTTGAACGATGTCATGAGATGTGTTGGTACAATTGGTTTGAAGTTCCGGGAGTTCCGGGTAGGTTCCGGTATGTTTTAGTGCAAAAATCATAGCTGTAGCAGGTCTACAGGGGTTGCAGGCCCCAGAACTCACCCATGCGGTCCGCACAAAAATAGGTGCGCCCGCGTTGAGTGCTGTGCAGAGCGCATAAAAACGGCTGCGGTAGGTGTCATGCGGACCGCACAAAATGGTGTGCGGCCGCGTGGGGAACGATCTGCTGGTCCTACTTTGGAAGCTCATAACTTTTGATCTACAAGGAATTTTGAGGTGATTCAAAAACAAAAGTTGTATCCCTTCGTATCTAGTTTCCAGAAAAGTAAAGATATCTCAATTTGGACATCTGTAGCAAAGGTTATGGCCCAAATACTAAAGCCTATCACTGCAGAGGGAGGCATGTGCGGCCGCACGTTGCCTTTGCGCGGACCGCACTGGCTTGCGCGGACCGCGTGAGGGCAACATGCGGCCGCACAAGCCTCCCTCTGCAGTGACAGGCTTTAATGAAAATCGCCCAACTTGTCACATTTAACTAATAATAAAATGAGTTACAACTTTCATACTTTATTTATTTCGTTGTATAAATGATATTTCTACATCATGTTTTGGGCTGAGAACTACTGTTTTACTAATGCCCAAGGGGCTTATGATGATTTCTAGACTGAGTGAGGCCGAGGGCCATATGTGAGGATATGCTGAGTGATATGAGGCCGAGGGCCTGAGATACTATTCATGCTATGCGGTGGCTTGAGTGATGTGAGGATATGCTGAGTGATGATGTCATGAGGTGGCTTGATATAGCGCTTGGGCCGTAAGGGGCCCCTCCGGAGTCTGCACACCCACAGTGAGCGCGGGTACCCATGTGATTTGAAACAGTGGTAACAATGACATTGTATGATACAATTTGGTAAGGTAACAATGGCTGACCATTATGCTGAGTGATTGTGAGGTAGCCCGAGGGGCTGATACTGTACTGAGAGTGAGCCTGATGGGCTGATACTATGCTGAGCGATTGATACTGTGCCCGAGGGGAAGATTTCTACTTGTTAATTACCTGTTAAATTACCTGTTTTACTTGTTTTAAAAAGGAATATCATTTGATTTCTTCACTGATTTACTGCTTTAAGTGATTTTACTACTTGATATGGAATTGCTTTGTGCCTTTACGTGTTTTCATACTTTCAGACATTATTTGTAATTATTACTTACTGAGTCGGAGTACTCACATTACTCCTTGCACCGTATGTGCAGATTCAGACATAGCAGAGTCCGCACCTGAGCGCTGATTCCTTCCAGGTTAGGAAGTGATTTGGAGTTACGAGGTAGTTGTTGACGTCCGCAGCCCCTTGTCTCTCTTATCCTCTATCATTTATGTTTTCTTCAAACTGTTGTATCGGATTTCGTACTTTGTAGACCTATAGAAGATCTTGTAGTAGCTCATGACTTGTGACACCCCGGTTTGGGTTGTGTCGGGATGGTTCCTGCTGTTATTATCGTTAAATTCCGCAATTTATGAACATTATATTATATGTTACTACTGTTTATGATGGTTAACTGTTTAAAAGAGGTGTTCTGTTTTGGTCTGGCTGGCCTTGTCTCTGCGAGAGGCGTCATCACGATCGGATTCGGGGATTGGGTTGTTACAATATCTCATAGTAATAGAAATCATAGTAACTGCTGCGACGTGTAGCCCGATCCATAATTTATAGTCGACTACGCTTACTAGGGGTGTACAGACTCCGGAGGGGCTCCTACAGCCAATCGTCGTATCGTTGCGGCGCGCAGCCCGATCCAATATATATATATATATATATATACATATACATATACATATATATCGATGTGGCGTGCAGTCTGATCCAGTATATATATCGTTGTGGCGTGCAGCCCGATCCATAATATAAACATATAATATCCTCACTATTAGGTTCCCAACCTCTCTCAGTCATTAACCTCACAGCCTCTAGGGCACAACAATAGAAATTAAGGAACTCAGCCCAAACAGTCCTCACAATTAGAAGGGGAGTGATAAAACCAGTTTTAAACATTTAAACAGGTAAAACATGACTGAGGATATGCTTTCAACAAGTAAAGTGAGGGAAAAATAGTAAAATGCCCCTAAGGGTCTCAACAGGTCGGCACAAGGCACCAAACATGGCATACAACCCATAATACCGTATAAATGACTAAAGTATAGAATAATATAAGATTTAAAATCAAATACGCGGCTTAATAGTTGCTACGGGACGGACCAAGTCACAATCCCTACCGATGCACGCCCACACGCCCGTCACCTAGCATGTGCGTCACCACATTTATCAAAACAAGTCAAATATCGGGGTTTTGTACCCTCAATTCCAGATTTACAATGGTTACTTACCTCAAACCGGTGAAAATACTACTCCGCGATGCCTTTGCCCCTCGAATCGGCCTCCACTCGCGTCGAATCTATCAAAAATCAGAATCACGGCGTCAAAATATGCTAAGGGAACGAAGCCCATGCGAAAACAATCAAATAATACCAAAATCCTGAAATTACCAAAACCCGACCCCCGGGACCACGTCTCAAAACTCGATAAAAATTATGTCAATGGAATCCTTATCCTCCCACGAGTCTATACATATCAAGAACACTGAAATTGGAGTCCAAATGACCCCTCAAATCCCCATTTAAAGCTCTCTTAATCTCAAGACCTAATCCCCAATTTTTCTTCCTTAATTTCCAGTAAAACCATGATTAAACAATGGAAAAATGATCTTAAACCCAAGTAATTAAGCTTAGGGCACTTACCCAACTGATATCCTTTGATTCCTCTCGAAATCCTATGCCTTAGCCTCTTTCCCGTCTTTAAAAATGGAGTATTTTGCAAAAATTCGCGAAGAAAGCAATATATACCTTTTGGCTAGGGATTTTTGCATCTACGATCCCATAGCCGCTTCTGCCGTACCGTATATGCAGTTTTTCCTCCGCTTCTGCGGAAACCACTTATTGGACCAAAATTCCTTCTACGACCAACCATCCGCACCTGCGGCTTCGCAGGTGTGGTCCCACAACCGCATCTGCGGCTCATGACGACTCCTCGATAATACACTTCTACAGCTCCTCTTCTGCATGTGCGACGTCGCACCTGCGGTCCCCAATCTGCAGGTGCGGAAATACCAAAAGCAACAGAGATTTTGGAACTTCCCAAGTCTCAAACCTTTCCGTCAACCATCCCAAATCACCCCGAGGCCCCTGGGACATCAACCAAAAGCACAAACATATCCTAATACCTTATTCAAACTTGTTCCAATCATCAAAACACCTCAAACAACATCAAATCACCCAAAACACATCAGATTCAAGTCAAACTTTCTAAAATCTTGTGAATTTTGCTTTTGATAAAAAACCTAACCAAACCACGTCCGAATGACATGAGATTTTGCACACACATCCTAAATGAGACAACGGAACTACTGCAACTCTCGGAATTCCATTCCAACCCCTATATCAAAATCTCGCCAACCAACCGGAAATCGCCAAAATCTTAACTTCGCCAATTCAAGCCTAAATCTACTCTTAACCTCCAAAACTCATTCCGATCACGCTCTTAAGTCACAAATCACCTCCCGAAGCTAAATTAACCCTCAAAATTCACTTTTGATCCCTCTAACACATAAGTCAACATCCGGTTGACTTTTCCAACTTAAGCTTTCTTACCGACCAACCGGTTGACTTTCTTACACATAAGTGTATCAAACCTTACCAAAATCATTCCGGATTCGATCCGACCAACCCAATACCACAAAACATGGATAACAAGGCATAAGGAAGCAGATATGGGGATAACAGACAGGTAACTCATGAGACGACTGGCCAGGTCGTCACATCCTCCCCAATTTAAACAAACGTTCGTCCTTGAACGAGTCAAGAAACATACCTGAAGCCTCAAACAGGTGAGGATATCTGCTCCGCATGTCCCACTCGGTCTCCCAGGTAGCCTCCTCCACGGACCAACCTCTCCACTGCACCTTCACTGAAGCTATATTCTTTGATCTTAACTTTCGAACCTGTCGACCCAAAATAGCTTCTGGCTCCACATCATAAGTCAAATCATCATCCAACTGAACCGTGCTAAAATCCAAAACATGAGACGGATCCCCAATATACTTCCGGAGCATAGAAACATAAAATACCGGATGCACACTCGACAAGCTGGGTGGCAAAGTAAGCTCATAAGCCACCTCCCTAATCCTCCGAAGCACTTCAAAAGGCCCAATTAACCGAGGGCTCAATTTCCCTTTCTTCCCAAATCTCATAACACCCTTCATGGGTGAAACCTTCTTACCGACCATGTAGGACACATCCCGAACCTTCCTATCAGCGTAGCTCTTCTACCTCGACTGCTGTACGAAGCCACTCCTAAATCGCCTTCACCTTTACTAAAGCATCCTGCACCAGGTCTGTCCCCAATAGCCTAGCCTCACCGGGCTCAAACAATCC
Source organism: Nicotiana sylvestris (assembly GCF_000393655.2). Classification (NCBI taxonomy): domain Eukaryota; kingdom Viridiplantae; phylum Streptophyta; class Magnoliopsida; order Solanales; family Solanaceae; genus Nicotiana; species Nicotiana sylvestris. Next base: position 144,582,299 of record NC_091060.1, read on the forward strand.
AACTGGAGATCTATACCACCTCCCATACAAAGCCTCATACGGAGCCATCTGAATACTCGACTGGTAGTTGTTGTTATAAGCAAACTCTACAAGTGGCAGAAACTGATCCCATAACCTCCGAAATCAACGACATAAGCACGCAACATGTCCTCCAATATTTGAATAGTGCGCTCGGACTGCTCGTCCGTCTGAGGGTGAAAATCTGTGCTCAACTCAACCTGAGTACCCAACTCTCGCAGCACAGACCTCTAAAACTGCGATGTAAACTGAGTGCCCCTATCTAAAATGATGGAAACTAGGACACCATGCAACCGAACAATCTCCCGGATATAGATCTCTACCAACCGCTCTGAAGAATAGGTAGTACACACATAAATGAAGTGCGCGGACTTGGTCAGCTGATCCACAATCACCCAAATAGCATTGAACTTCCTCAAAGTCCGTGGAAGTCCAACAACAAAGTCCATAGTAATCCTCTCCCACTTCCACTCGGGAATATCCATCTGCTGAAGCAAGCCACCCAGTTTTTAATGCTCATATTTCACCTGCTGACAATTGAGACACCAAGCTACAAATCTCACAATATCTTTCTTCATTCTTCTCCACCAATAATGTTGTCTCAGATCCTAATACATCTTTGCGGCACCCGGATGAATGGAATACCGCGAGCTATGAGCCTCCTCCAGAATCAACTCCCGAAGCCCATCCACATTGGGCACACATATCTGGCCATGCATCCTCAATACCCCATCATCACCAATTGTCACATCTCTGGCATCATCATGTTTAACTCTATACTTCAGGACAAGCAAATTCAGATCATCATACTGGCGCTCTCTAATGTGATCATATAAGGAAGACCGAGAAACCACACAAGTTAATACCCCGCTAGGCTCCGAAACATCTAATCTCACAAACCGATTGGCCAAGGCCTGAACATCAACTGCAAAAGGTCTCTCCCCAACTGGAATATATGCCAAACTTCCCATGCTCACCGCCTTTCGGCTCAAAGCATCGGCCACCACATTGGCCTTCCCTAGATGGTACAATATAGTGATATCACAATCCTTAAGCAACTCCAACCACCTCCGCTGCCTCAAATTGAGATCCTTCTGTTTGAATAAGTACTGGAGGCTACGATGATCAATAAACACCTCACAAGACACACCATACAAGTAGTGCCTCCAAATCTTCAACGCGTGAACTATGGCAGCCAACTCCATATCATGAACGGGGTAGTTCTTCTCATGGGGCTTCAACTGACAAGAAGCATAAGCAATAACTCTACCCTCCTGCATCAAAACACAACCAATACCAACTCTCGAAGCATCACAATACACGGTATATGAACCTGAAGCTGATGGCAAAACTAGCACTGGAGTTGTGGTCAAAGCTGTCTTGACCTTCTGAAAGCTCTCCTCGCACTCGTCCGACTATACAAATGAAGCACCCTTCTGAGTTAACTTGGTCAAGGGCAATGCGATAGATGAGAATCCCTAAACAAACCGGCAATAATAGCTAGCCAAACCAAGAAAACTGTGAATCTCTGTGGCTGAGGACGGTCAGGGACAACTCTGAACCGCCTCTATCTTCTTCTAATCAACCTGAATACCCTCGCTGGACACCACGTGCCCCAAGAAAGCCATTGAACTGAGCCAAAACTCACAATTGGAGAATTTTGCATAAAGCTTCTCCTCCCTCAATCTCTGCAACACAACTCTTAAATGCTCCGCGTGCTCCTCCTGACTACGCGAATACACCAGAATATCATCAATAAAGACTACGACAAACGAATCGAGATAAGGTCGGAACACGTTGTTCATAAAATACATGAACACTGATGGGGCATTGGTCAGCCCAAAAGACATCACCAAGAACTCATAATTACCATATCGGGTCCTGAAAGCTGTCTTAAGAATATACGAGTCCCTGATCTTCAACTGGTGATAACCTGAATGGAGATCAATCTTGGAGAACACTCTCGCTCCTTGAAGCTGGTCGAATAAATCATCAATGCGAGGAAAAGGATACTTGTTCTTAATTGTTACTTTGTTCAATTGCCTATAGTCAATGCACATTCTCATAGTTCCATCCTTCTTCTTCACAAACAGAACCGGCGCACCCCAAAGTGACACACTAGGCCGAATGAACCCCTTATCGAGGAGTTCCTGAAGCTGCTCTTTTAATTCCTTCAACTCCGCTAGTGCCATACGATATGACAGAATAGAAATGGGCTGAGTGCCCGACACCATGTCAATACCAAAATCAATGTCCCTGTCCGGTGGCATGCCCGACAGGTTTGCAGGAAACACATTGGGAAAATCCCTCACAATTGGGACAAAATCAATACTGGGAGCCTCAGCTCCGACATCCCTCACAAGGGCTAGATACGAAAGACATCCCTTCCCAACCATACGCTGGGATTTCAAGAATGAGATCACTCTACTAGGAACATAATCAGTCATACCTCGCCACTCGATCTATGGCACACCTGGTATAGCCAATGTGATTGTCTTGGCATGATAGTCCAGAATAGCATGACAAGTAAATAACTAGTCCATGCCCAAAATGATATCGAAATCCACCATACACAATAATAAAAGATCCACTCGAGTCTCTAGACCCCCAATAGTCACCACACACGATGGTACACACGGTCTACGACAACAGTATCACCCACTGGATTAGATACATGAACAGGTAAAACTAGAGACTCACGGGGCATATCCAGATAACAGGCAAAGTATGATGACACATAAGAAAAGATGGAATCAAGATCAAATAATATAGAGGCATCTCTGTGGCAGACTGAAACAATACCTGAAATAACGGCATCTGAAGCAGCAACATCTGATCTACCCAGGAGAGCATAGAAACAGACCTGACCGCCACCTGATCGACCTCCCCCTCTAGGGCGACCCCAGGCTGACTGACCTCCACCCCTAGCTAGCTGGGCGAGTGGTGAAGTGACTAGAGAAGAAGTCGAGGGCCGACCCCTCTGCTGAAACTGACCATCATGAAGACGAGGACACTGCCTCTTCATATGCCCGAACTCTCCACACTCATAACAACTCCCCGGTGCTGGAGATTGGGACTAAAGGGAACCTCTAGCACCGGAGTGACCAATAGAAGGACCTGGCATAGAAGAACCCTGCACTGATGGAGCACGGGACAAACTCTAGGCTGGAAGGGCACTGAGTGATGAGTGACCCTGATGAGAACTATGAGAACCATGACCCGATGATGCCCCACGATTCCCTGGGCGAGCTGAATGAGCCAGTCTGAAGGGACGACCTCTTCCCTACTAGAACTGACCCCTCGACGGAGTACCACTGTAACTACCAGATTCTTGAGGCCTCTTGGCCTCCCTCTCCTCTCACTCCTATCGGCGAACCGTCTCAATCTCACGGGTGATGTCAAGAACCTCCTCGAAAGTAGCACCTATCACCCTCTCCCTAGTCATGAGAATCCGAAGCTGATATGTGAGACCATCAACAAACCTCATAATCCTCTCTCGATATGTGGGGACCAACCAAACCGTATGACGGGATAACATAGAGAACCACATCTCATACTACATCACAGTCATCTCTCCTTGACGCAACTGCTCAAACTACCTGCGTAGCTTCTCTCGGTGAGACTATGGCACATACTTTTCCAGAAAGAGAATAGAGAAGTTCTGCCAAGTAAGGGGCGCTACACCAACAGGCCTACGCCTCTCATACGCCTCCCATCAAGTGAAGGTAGCCCCGGAAAACTGAAAGGTGGTAAAAGCTACACCACTGGTCTCTAGAATCCCCGGTGTATGAAGCATCCTCTGGCACTAATCTAAGAAACCCTGGGCATCCTCGCCCTCTACACCGCTAAAAGTCTGACTCTTGAGTCTACCAAACATCTCTAGTCGATGCTGCTCGTCATCTGGTATAACTAGTACCACAAACTCCTGAGCTGGTGCAACCGGCTGGGGTGGAGGTGCCCCCAGTGTTTGAAGTCCCTGCATAACCTGCTCAGGTGTGCGAGCAACGAGAGTCTGGCTGCCTCCCCTGGCCTAAGAAGTAGCTACGACCATAGTAACTGAAACTGCCTGAGCCAAACCGGTACACACTGATAAGATCTGAGCTAAAGCCTCCTGAAGGCCTGGGATCACAATGGGCACAGCTGGTGCCTGAGCTGGTGCTGCTGTAGCGTCCACAACTAGGACCTGATCCTGAACTAGGGCAACTAGTGGATCTGCAGGGGCTGCCCTAGCTACTCTGTCCCTACCACAACCTCAACCGCATCATCGGCCTTTGGTGGCTCCAAAGGTGGAACTAGTGGTCATCCACCCTGCACGGTAGCACATGTCCTCACCATCTGTGACAGAATGGAATAACAGCAATTTAGTATTCAGATTAACAGATTTGCACAACAAGAATTTCAAGAATATAAAGATTTTCCTAAAGGTTCTGCACCCTCTCGAGGATAAATACAGATGTATCCGTACCGATCCGCGAGACTCTACTAAATTGGCTCATGACTCGCGAGACCTATGTAACCTAGGATCTGATACCAACTTGTCACGACCCCAAATACCCAGTTGTGGTGGCGCCTATCACATTACTAGGCAAGCCAAGCCAAGCCAAACAATCAATCACATCAAATTTCTTTTATAAAACCATTTTTCCAACATAGGATTAATATCAATTTTCATAAGAAGTGTTTAAAACAGCTAAAATAATGCGGAATCTAATAAAACATAAGACAACACAGCCCCAAATATCTAGTGTCACGAGTCTAGAGCCTCTAAATATACAAATCTGACTGTCTAATACATAACAAGTCTAAAATGCGGGAAAACAAGGATAAGAGGCAGAAAGCAGGGCTGCGGACGCCATACAGCTACTTTGCAGTCTCCGACAAACTCTGATAATGCTGAGTACCCTCACTCTGCCGCTCGAGCACCTGGATCTATACACAAGGTACAAGGAGTAACGTGAGTACGCCAACTCAGTATGTAACTAAAGTAAATAAGGTCTGAAAGTAACGAGGAGCAGTTAAAAATCATATAACTAAAGAAAACAACAGAATACAGGTCAACTTCACAGTTTAAAACCAGTTTCATCGTAAAATCATCAAATTTCAGTTTAAACACTTGAAATCATATACTTAATAATTTTTCCAATAGAGGCTTATTTTAAAAGAAGAGTGAAATCAGTAAAAATATCATAACTGGGCCCCTCGGGCAAGGTATCACTCAGAATATGGCCTCTCGGGCGGCCTCTCAGTCACTCGTGACTCAACTCTCGTCACCCAACACTCGCTCTCAGCACTCAGGCTCATTAATATCTCATAGTAAAAGAAATCATAGTAACCGCTGCGGCGTGTAGCCCGATCCGTAATTTATAGTCAACTACGTTCATTGGGGGTGTACAAACTCCGGAGGGGCTCCTACAGCCAAGCGTCATATCGTTGCAGCGCGCAGCCCGATCCAATATATATATATCGCTGCGGCGTGTAGCCCGATCCAGTATGTAGATCGTTGCGGCGTGCAACTCGATCCATAATATAAACATATAATATCCTCACTATTAGGTTCCCAACCTCTCTCAGTCATTAACCTCGCAGCCTCTCGGGCACAACAATAGAAATTAGGGAACTCAGCCCAAACAGTCCTCACAATTAGAAGGGGAGTGAAAAAAACCAATTTTAAACATTTAAATAGGTAAAACATGATTGAGGTTATGCTTTCAACAAGTAAAGTGAGGGAAAAACAGTAAAATGCCCCTAAAGGTCTCAACAGGTCGGCACAAGGCCCCAAACATGGCATACAGCCCATAATACCGTATAAATGACTAAAGTACGGAATAATATAAGATTCCAAATCAAATACGCGGCTTAATAGTCACTACGGGTCAGAACAAGTCATAATCCCTACCGGTGCATGCCCACTCGCCCGTCACCTAGCATGTGTGTCACCAGATTTATCAAAACAAGTCAAATATAAGGGTTTTGTACCCTCAGTTCCAGATTTACAATGGTTACTTACCTCAAACCGGTGAAAATACTACTCCGTAAAGCCTTTGCCCCTCAAATCGGCCTCCACTCACGTCGAATCTATCCAAAATCAGAATCATGGCCACAAAATACGCTAAGGGAATGATGTCCAAGCGAAAACAATCAAATAATACCAAAAATCCCAAAATTACCAAAACCCGACCCCCGGGCCCATGTCTCGAAACTCGATATAAATCATATCAACGGAATCATTATCCTCCCACGAGTCTATACATATCAAGAACACTGAAATCAGAGTCTAAATGACCCCTCAAATCCCCATTTAAAGCTCTCTTAATCTCAAGCCCTAATCTCCAATTTTTCTTCCTTAATCTCCACTAAAACCATGATTAAACAATGAAAAAATGATCTTAAACCCATGTAATTAATTTTAGGGAACTTATCCAACTGATATCCTTTGATTCCTCTTCCGCATGTGCCGCGTCGCACCTGTGGTCCCCAATCCACAGGTGCGGAAATACCAGAAGCAGCTGAGATTTTGCAACTTCACAAGTCTCAAACCTTTCCGTCAACCATCCGAAATCACCCCGAGGCCCCCGGGACCTCAACCAAAAGCACAAAAATTTCCTAATACCTTATTCAAACTTGTTCCAATCATCAAAACACCTCAAACAACATCAAATCACCCAAAACACATCGGATTCAAGCCAAACTTTCTAAAATCTTTCGAATTTCGCTTTAGATCAAAAACCCAACCAATCCGCGTCCAAATGACTTGAGATTTTGCACACACATCCTAAATGACACAACGGAACTACTACAACTCTCGGAATTCCATTCTAACCCCTGTATCAAAATCTTGCCTACCAACCGGAAATCGCCAAAATCTCAACTTCGCCAATTCAAGCCTAAATCTACTCCGAACCTCAAAAACTCATTCTGATCACGCTCCTAAGTCTCAAATCACCTCCTGAAGCTAAACGAAACCTCAAAATTCATTTCCGGCCCCTCTAACACATAAGTCAACATCCAGTTGACTTTTCCAACTTAAGCTTTCTTAAACGAGACTAAGTGTCTCAAAGCTTACCAAAATCATTCCGGATTCGATCCGACCAACCCGATACCACAAAACACGGATAACAAGGCATAAGCAAGTATAAATAGGGAAAACGGAGTGGTAACTCATGAGACGACTGGCCGGGTCGTCACATAGTAGAACAAGAACAACAGCGGCAACATCAAACAACACTTCTACAACTCAAGTGTCCTTTAGAAATACCAAAAATATGTATAGCAAAATGATGGAGAATGAATAGTTTCAAAATTCCCTTTTTTGGTTGTTTTGTTTTTGCTTTTGAAGCTTTTTGGTTTTTCAGATCTAAGATTCAAATCCTTGAATCCAGAAATTTATTTTCAGCTACTTTACTGTGAGTGAAGGTGCGTGTGAGTGAAATGAGTTATCTGTTTCTGAGAGAGAATGAATGGAGTAGAAGGGCAAAAGCTGCGCTAGGTTAGGGGAGAATGGAGAAGAAGAGGGAATCCAGAAGAAGAGGGAGGGGGTATGCGCCATTTTTTTTGTTCAAGAGGGAGGGTGCGCCATTGCTCTCTTTTGTTGTAGAGGAGAGATCCGATCTTTGTTTTTCTTATGAGGGATCTGATGTTTTTTCCCTTAAGTTAGAGTGTAGGGTTTTAATAAAAGGGGAATTGGTATTTGGGTAGTGGGCTGGGATGGTATGGGCTTGGGTAATTTGGGATTTTTAAAGTAAATTAGATTTTGGGCTTCAAATTTAGCTGACCCAAATGAAATTAGAAGACCAAATCTACTTCTTTTCTTTTTCTTGGTCTTTCTTTTGATTTTAAATTCTAAGAAATTAAATCCTAAATTAAACCTAACTTAAATCTTATCAGCAAATTAATTCTATTTATCTATTAACAAATGTATGTAAAATCTAAAAAATATTTTGTTTGATTTTTATGTATTAATTCTAACAATTAAAGAGTGACTAATTCCTAAAAATGCAAATTAAACCTAAGATTGCCTGAAATTAAAATGTGATAATTTTTTTGATTTTTCTTATGATCTTAAAATATTAAACATGCATGAAATGCAACTAAATAAAGAAAAACTCCTAAAAATCAATTAAAATTATTTTTGGTCTATATTTTAGGAGTTATTTTCATGTAGGGCAAAAATTAGGTGCTCACAGCTGCCCCTCATTGCTCGGAAACATGAAGAGTTTTCGGGCAAAGATAAATTGATCAATTACGAGCAATATTTGCATGTTTGATACTCCATTTGGAAGCATTTTGAAAGAGTTTGACCGAACCTTACTTCGGAGGTTGCCTACATATCCTTGGCTATAAAGGAATCAGGTCTATGTAGTTTTGGTAGCTGGGACTACCGAGAAGTTGTGATTTCACTACTGTTGCTGCTGTTTCTGCTTGCTGAGCTCCTTATTACATCAAAATGAAAGATGAAAAACTTGATGTTGTTTCTGCTTGCTGAGCGTCTTGGCTAATTCTTCCTGTCGACTCTGATCTGAATCTTGATGCTCGTTAGCTGCAACTGTTGGTTCATTCTTCGTCAGCTTTTCGGATCAAGGCGGGACATCCAAAGCTTGTGAATTCAATCATATCTTGAGCAGTCCACATCTTTTCTCCGCTTCTACACATAGAGTTCACCTCTTTTCTTGTTTTTCTTCTCTTTTTATTTGTATTGAGACTTCTTCTTTTGGCCATCTCAAACCTCGTGTCTTATGGTAAAAACTTGTTCAGGCACAAAAACAAATAAACAAACGAAATTTTTCTGCCCCAGCTTTCACTAGGAAAATTTTGTGAGTTATTGTAACAAAAATCTAAACTACTTCTTTATTGATAGCAATAAAATCATGATTGTGTATCCTTGGGAAACAAGAGATTAGGGAGAGGATCCCTATATCTAAAATTAAATCAAATGGGGATCGGAGGCCCTAAGTTGGAAAGATTACTAGGTTATACTGGCATCAACTAAGGAATGAGACATTGTGCCAGAAAAGATTACCAGGTTATGCTGGCAAAGCTAGGAAGTGGGACCCTATATTGGAAAAGATTACCAGGATATGTTGGCATCAGCTAAGGAATGAGATCCTATGTTGGAAAAAATTACTAGGTTATGCTGGAAAAATCATCGGGTTATGCCGGGAAAGTCATCGGGTTATGCCGAAAAGGTCCTCGGGTTATACCGGAAAAGTCATCGAGTTATGCCGGGAAGGTCCTCGAGTTATGCCGGGGAAGTTATCGGGTTATGCCGGAAAGGTCCTCGATCTATGCCGAGAAAATCATCGGGTTTTGCCGGAAAGGTCCTCGGGTTATGCCGGGAAAGGTCCTCGGGTTATGCCAGGAAAGTCATCGGGTTATGCCGGAAAGGTCCTCGGGTTATGACGGGGAAGTCATCGGGTTATGCTGAAAAGGTCCTCGAGTTATGCCGGAGAAGTCCTTGAGTTATGCCGGAAAGGTCCTCAGGCTATGCCGGGAAAGTCGTCGGGTTATGCCGGAAAAGTCCTCGAGTTATGTCGGGGTCAACTAGGGTGTTGGACTCTATGTTGGAAAAGATTACTAGGTTATGTTGGCATCAGCTAGGGAGTGGGACCCTATGTTGGAAAAGATTACCAGGTTATGCTGGCATCAGTTAGGGAGTGGGACCCTATGTTGGAAAAGATTACCAGGTTATGCTGGCATCAGCTAGGGAGTGGGACCCTATGTTGGAAAAGAATACCAGGTTATGCTGGCATCAGCAAGGGAGTGGGACCCTATATTGGAAAAGATTATCAGGTTATGCTGGCATCAGCTAGGGAGTGGGACCCTATACTACCACGATTTTGAATTTTTTTTCTTCTTCTTCTTCTTCTTCTTTTTTTTTTTTAATTTCATAGTATGAGCAAATGCAGGAAAGAGTTTTGGAGGAGACTTCCCTTTTGGAGTTATTGCTGCAAAACTGTTTTTTAGCATTGTGCATTTTCTTTTTGGTAGCACCTGCTTCTTGCAAGGTTGCTTGTGCATTACACCTGTTTCCTATTTTTCAAACAAAGAACAATTTGTCAGTTTGAAACGGTGGTTGGTTTTGTGGCCTTGATTATTCCAAACACTTGATCTTGGCCTCTTTCATCTGCAGCTGATTGTTTCCTAAATACCGATTGTATTTCTGACCCTGGAGAAACTCTGGCTTTTCCAGGCTTTTCCATGACGATTGGTCGATGTGACTCAACCTTTTCGACTTTATTTTGCCTCGATAGGCCCTTCCCTTCTGACTTGTTATTTTCTTTTCTTTTCTAACTTCCGAGCATTGGGGAACTTTTGGCTCCTCAAACGTTGTCCCAACGGCTAGTTGCGTGGGACTTAACCTTTTCCAACTTTTTTTTTCGGCCTTCATAGGCCTTTCATTTCTGGCTTCTTTCTTCCAACTTCAATTTCAGAGCATTTGGGGTACCTTGGCTTTTCAAACTTTTGCCGAGACGGTTAACCACATGGTACTCAACCTTTTCAGCTTCATTTACCTTTATAGGCACTTCAATTTTATTTTCTCCTTCCAATCATTTTGATTTCGAAGCATTGGCCGCCATGGCCAGTCGAGGTCGACTTGATGCCCATGATGAGGCTGGGTGCCTTATTGCACATTAGCATCGTGTCAAATGAGAACCCTGTAAATCAGTCTTGCCATCCCTTCTTTGTCTCAGTTTTGGAATAGAGTTAAACCAAAAGGGATTCAAAAGAAAAACAAACAATGGAATGGATAAATGAATTTAGACAAGAGGTATCCCTTTCATGGAAAGGAAAGAAGGACTTATCTGTAGTACATGCAAACTTTAATGAATATGACATGTATTTTGGATTGGATGCCTAATCTGTGTAAATCGTCTGTCTCTCATAAATTCATCACAACTTTGCCTAAAAATCGAGAAAAATTGCCAAGACTCTGTCGATGCCGATGGCTGTGAGGATCCTCTTTTCGATCAGGGGTGCCCTTTGCGGGTTTTCACGAGCTGACCTCTCTCATTTCTCTTCTCACCATCGCCTTTTAGTGCTCTTTGCGTGTTTTCACTAATAAGACTCTCATTTTCAATTTCTCTACTTACCATCGCCTTACGGTTCCCGTGTGGGTTTTTACCAATAAAACTCTCTCATTTTTATTTCTCTCATTTTGATTGCATCAGATACAAGTAGCTGCATTCTCCAATCCTTGAACATTCTAACCGATTGATCGGAAGGACTTGAACAGGATTTGGGGTAAAAAGAATTTGGATTGAATTACAACTTTGGAACCTTTCAGGCGAAACCATCGCCGAACCATTGTAACTTCTACCCCAGTTTCAACTTTTGGGGATTTTGAATTTTTATTTTGGTGTGACTGAACCCTAGAGAGAGGCTGCTTACGTATCCTTTTGGAATCAAGTCGAACGTAGTTCAGGAAACTTTGTTTTAATTTTCTTTTGTTTTTGTATTTTGTTTTGTTTTCTCTTTCTTTTTCCTTTCCATTTTTCTCTCTTTTTTCATTTTTTTTTCATTTTCTTTGTCTTTTCTTCCCTTTTTTTGTATCTTTCTTTTCCTTCTCCTTTTTCATTTTTTTTCTTCATTTCATTTTTTCAATTTTAATTTTTTTCAATAACACTTTCAGGTTCCAAAGAGGGTAATCAAAGAAAAGTAACCAGCTCAAAGGGTTTGCAAAGGATTGATAGTGTTTGGATAGTGAGAAAGAAAACCTTCTTCATCCCAATTGGAGAACATTAATTCTATATAGAGGATCCAACATAGTACTTTTTGACTGCATTTGTATTGACGGTTGTTTCAGGGACATTTCCTTCTATGTGTCCCAAGTACAACGCACTCTTTTTGCAGTACTCTTGTTGTAATGTATGGACCTTTCCAATCTGGAACCAATTTTCCTTCAGCTGTTCCAACTCTTTGTTTTATTTCCTTAAACTTATCTTCATTGCAATCTAATTCTTGATTCATTATATCGAGGTCTGACAACATTTCAGGATCTGGGCATGAAGTCCGCAAGCATGTCATGTTATTGAAATCTGCATTTAACAGAACTAAAAAGAGAATAAGAAAAGAGACATTCCTGGATAATGAAATATTAATTTCATTTGATTTTTGATTTTTGATTTTTTTATGATGATTTTATTTTTAATTTCAAAGATAGAAAGGTTTACATCATAAAGTAAGACAATAAAGTAGAACATCCGGATCACACCCTGAGATAATCCGGACGCAGAAAGGATAGCAAGACTGGCTACCGAGACATCTGTCTGATAGGGAACTTTCAGGCTTGGCGACCGTCTTTCGGTTTTTCTTATGTTTCGGCAATGGCTGCAATAGCCTTCAGTGCCGGATCAAATTCCTCATCTTCACAAATCATTCTGACTATTGGCCCAGTATTATGAGCAAGCAACAAATCATTCATCACATCAGGAGCTTCTTCATCCTGAAAAACAATTCTTTCAGCTTCAATCAAGTCTTCAACTGCCCTTTTAAGGATCAAACAATCCTTCATACTGTGTCCTACTGTTCTAGAGTGGTATTCACATCTAGCATCAGCTTAGTGCGAGGGGAACTCAGGGTTCGGCCGGTTCGGGGTCACTAGATGCAATAGATCTAGCCTCATTAGCTTTTGGAACAAGCTTGAATATGATTCACCAATAGGGGTGAAATGATTCTTTTTGAAATGCTCTCTTGGGCGAGGATTGCACTGGGGATCAGTTGGTTGGGGATTATATGGAGCTTGGTAAGGATGGGCATTTCTGGGAAGTGGAGCTCGGTTTTGTATATAATGTTGTAGCCGCGTGTAAGGTCGCTCGTTCATTATCGCATAGGGAGGTGGTGCCACGACATAAGCATCATCTTGAAGGGGATAATAGTGTGGCGGGACCATAGGAGGCACATATGATTGGCTGAATGACCTGCGAGCCCCCCTCGAGCTTGAAACCATCATGGCTCCCTCTTCACTCTTATTTCTGTTCATCAAACCCTCTTAACCATTCTGAGCAACCTGTGATATGGCCTTAAAAGCAGCATGACTCAAGATTCGCCCTGCTTTTAAACCGTTTTCAACCATTACCCCAATTTTGATAGTCTCAGCAAACGGCTTACCCATAGCAGACATCATATTCTGGAAGTAGTCCGCCTCTAGGGCCTGTAGAAAGATCGTGACCATTTCAATTTCGTCCATTGGAGGCTTTACCCTTGCAGCTTGCTCACGCCATTTGACAGCATATTCGCGGAAGCTTTCCGCGGTTTTCTTTTTCAAATTAGACAAAGAGTTTCTGTCGGGAGCGATGTCCACATTATACTAGAACTGGCGGACACAATCTCGGTCCATATCGTCCCACACGTGCCAACGAGTAATTTCTTGATCCGTATACCACTCAGAAGCGATTTCGGTGAGGCATTTCCCAAAATAGGCCATTAGCAGCTCCTCTTTTCCACCAGCGCCTCTCAACTGGTTACAATATCAGTTCAGGTGAGCGACCGGGTCTCCATGCCCGTCGTACTTTTCAAATTTTGGCATCTTGAAGCCACCTGGCAAGTGGACATGGGGAAACATATAGAGGTCAGAGTATGAGACACTCTTTTGGCCACTTTGACCTTGCATATTTTTCAGGCTTTGTTCCAGGCTCTTCATCTTCCGAGCCATTTCCTCTTGCTCGGGATTTTTAACAACCTTGTCTTGCTACACCGAGAGATCATATTGTGGAGGTTGAGTGATAGAGTATGGGGTCACATATGTTATTTCTGATTGAAGTTGTGGATCCTGAAAGGTAAATATTGGAGGCTCAACATATGGTTGTGATAAAGTTGGTTGTACTTTGGTGCAGACTGGTGCTGCAGAGAACAATATTGGAGGTGCCTTGGAAACTGGCACCTGGGGGCGAACCACAGAAGGCATGCCAGGAACATTGGACAACATTGGAGGGTGTCCGCATGTGATGAGCGGATTGGGCACAGGGGCGTTGGTAACCTCACCTGACCTGGGGATCAACTCAGGGAACTCAGGGAATGAACTTAGCGGTTCCCTACCATTAGACCAGGCGTCCCACATTTCCAATATACGGAGACGCAGCATCCTATTCTCTTCAGCAGCTGCTGATTCTAGTTGTGGAACAGCTGGTGCTGGGCTATCCTCAGGATTGATGATTTGTAGATGGCTTTCAGAGGCCATAGGAACCTTTCCTTTGGATCGTGTGAACTAAGGATGGGAAGCCAGATTACCAACAAAACCAACCACCTGAATAGAACCTGGATAATTTGCACACCCAACAACCTTTTTAGTTTTGACACGCTTAACAGATAGGAAATCGCATATTGGGATGCAATGCACCTAAACAGTTAAACGTTTCTACTATGTGTTTGAACGAGTTGCATGTTTCATCCCGGCTTTAATTAACCTTTTTTTCCATCTGCACCTCTTTTCTTCATTTTTGCTTGTTTCTAATCACTCTTGATTTTCGTTTTGTTTCTGTCGCTCTTTTTTTTTTTGGAACTCTCTTTTCTTTTATTTTTTTCACCCTTTTCTTTTCTTTTTTCTGTTTTTTTTTTCACTCAATTTTTCTTTCTTTTTTTTTCAGTTTTTTTTTCACTCAATTAATTTTATGGCTATGATCGAATCCGATGGGAATTGCCTACGTATCACGACGCCGCATGAATCAGATCTTACATAGTTCGGGAAAATCGAGAATGTAGTAAATAAGCTAAATCTTTTTTTTTACCTTTTTTTTGTTTACCTTTAGAAAACTCAGACCATGAAAGCTTTAAGAAAAAGAAAAGTATACTTTTTGATTTTTTTTTCCTTTTTTTTTTTGAAAGAAATGCTTTAAAATAAGAAAGAAAATATTTTTTGGATTGTTGATTTTGATTTTTTTTTTATGAAAGAAAGATTTCTAAAAAATTTCGTTTCTTTTAATTTGAACTTTGGGAATTTCAAAAGTAAAAGAAAGTTTTTTCTTCGAATTTGTATTTTTTTTTAAAGAAAATATTTTTGAATTTTGGATGTTACCTTATAATTTTCGAAAGAGGGACTTTTAAGAAAAATATTTTGGATTTCTGAGTTTTTTTTTTAAAATTTACAAAAGTACTTCTAAAGAAAAAAGAAAATATTTTTGGAATATTATTTTTCAATTTTTTTTGACATTTACGAAAGAAAAACTTTTAAAGAAGAAAAAGATATATATATATATATATATATATATATATATATATATATATATATATATATATATATATATATATGGATTCTTTTTTTGTTTCTGATTTTTTTTTTTGAAGTTTTGGGAAAACTACTTCAAAATGAAAGAAATCCATATTTTGGATTTTGATTTTTTAATTGATTTTTCTTTTTATTTCTTTTATATTTTGTATGAAAGACTTCAGAAAGAAGAAAACTATTTTTTGAGTTCAATTTTTTTTTTTGAATTTTCTAAGGAAAGATTTCTAAAGAAGGAACTAAAGAAAAATATTTTTAGATTTTTTAAAAATTGGGGTCAGAACCGATGAGGTTTGCCTACGTATCTCACATCCGGTGAGAATCAGACCCGCGTAGTTCGGTCATTTTTTACGGAACAGGGAAACATGGCACTTGAAAATTTGGGGCTCATTTTGAAATGACCTTGCATTTTTCTCTTTCCCTTTTTTTTTCAGAATTTCGGTAGAGTTTCGGAATTTTTCAAATACCTACCTCTAACTCTTGTTTTTTATTTCTGATTTTTATTCTTCTTCTTCTTCTTTTTTTGATTTTCTTTCCCTATTCTAGAAGTCGGTCAACATGCAAGCCAAAACAAACAGATGCACAAGTAGCACGTAAGATGCATCAGGATGGTCTTTTAATTTGGGTACACCTGTCCTAGATGGACCCAACCCCTGTGTTGAGTCCCCAAAGTCAAATGCACGTGATGCAAACAAGCATTCCTACTAGGGATCCGGCATGAGGCTATGTTATTCTAGGTTTAAAACTTGGGTGTATTGTTCTAGACCTGGCTTACCTAAGCGGACAACTCGAGCCGGAGGGGGAGGGGGTAATGTACCGGTAACCAAAAGGTCATCCGGCTTTGTAACCGATCCGATCCTCGTTCTAAATTAGAGTGTGATTCTAACAGAATAGAAGTAACGCCAGCGTGCACTTCCCAGAGGATTTAGAAGACTCAGAGAGAAGAAGAGTTTCGTAACAGTTTATATACAGTTCAAACAATATCAAAGCGGTAAAAAGCGGCATTTAGCATATTAGGCTCAAACACGAAAAAATCAGATAATAAATGAAAGTCAAGTATAACAGTTATTCTAAGCTCGAATTCTTGAACCCTGAACCAGAGGTTCTGGGTTCTTATCCCCAGCGGAGTCGCCAGAGCTGTCACACCTCCTTTTTACACCCGAGAGGGTATATAAGGGAGTTTATCTAATTTAAGTGACATTATTCGAAATGAGATTATTTTATTTATTTCAGAGTCGCCACTTGGAATAATTTATTTGGTGTCCCAAGTCACCTGTTTATTTTTAAAATCCTAAATCGAGGAATAATCGACTTTATTTAAAAGTTTGCGAAACTAGAAAATCTAGGTAAGGAATTCTGTTAATCCGGGAGAATGTGTTAGGCATTCCCGGGTTTCGTGGTTCTAGCACGGTCACTTAACTATTAATAATTGGCTTAATTATTTTATTAATTATATTTTTAAACCTATTATGCATTTTTAACTTTATAACCGCTTTTAATTATTTTAACTATTTTTTAGGATTTATGAAATTATTTCTTGAACAAGTTACGATTGTCGTACACTTGCCGTTTTGGTATATATTGCAAATTGCGTCACATGGAATGCACTCGCGATTTGCAACATATTTATTTTAATATTGTTCAAAGTTGTTATGATCGGGTCACATGAAATGCACACCCGAATTGGGAATTATGTACCATGACTATGCCACGAAAACCGTACCCATAATCACGATAGTTGATTAATCGCGCCTAAAGCACTTCTACGATGTTCATTTAATTATTATTTCCTAATGTTTAAGATCATGTATGGAAATCTGAAGTGATGAAGCTGTTCAATGACATAAATATAATGAGACCAATTTATATTACTAGTTCAAGACTAAATGTCAATTCCAATTCAACTACTATTAAATATGTGGGAACTAATCTGCTTATACTTCATTTGGCATATCACATGACTTCAAACTCAATCATAGAATTAGAAATGATTAGGCAACAATTACAACCAGGTACTTAACAGAGAAGCAAAGTGAGCAAATCTGCCGGTTGAATCGCAGGAAGTAAATGAAGTTAAGTATGTACACAAATTCAACGATTCAACTATTTGACCGTACAAATTCTCCAGATTCAATAACCCCATTACGCTTAAGATCAAACAAATCAAACTATTTTGACAACAAGGAATAGGATCTTGTTTGGAGAATGAAGATCAAGATGCAGGACAATCATATAACATGAAATAGAGAACTTTTAACAGTTTCAAGAATGGCATCTTGATATAGCAACTACTGGAACCGTTGATGCAGTTAGGACCATTTTATATTTGCAAGCCGTTTATAATAGAAATATTTTTCCATAGAGGTAAATCACGTTAATTACTGACAAAGAAATGTCTAATGCATTTATAATTATCAGTGGCATGAGATATAAGGGTATATGGAATTTCATATTACTAACATGCTTGCTAACCAATTTAACGATAGATATCAATTGATAACATTGGAGGTACATTTAAAACTTTGAATCACAAACAAGCCAAAGATATTCAAATTACACTTAAATGAGCAGTTATGTCAAAAAATACTTACAAAAATAAGAATGAACAATTGAAAAACAATTTACTTAGGATTTCAAACATTTCATAGTAATGATACAAGTTCAAGGATATGTACCTAGATAGCTGATAATCGAACTTGAAATAACCAAATAAACGTAGAAATAGATGAATCAACAGAACAAGAACAACAACGGCAACATCAAACAACACTTCTACAACTCACGTGTCCTTTAGAAATACCAGAATATGTATAACAAATGGTGGAGAATAAAATAGTTTTGAAATTCCCCTTTTTTGGTTGTTTTGTCTTTGTTTTTGAAGTTTTTTGGTATTTCAGATCTGAGATTCAAATCCTTGAATCCAGAAATTTATTTTCAACTACTTTTCTGTGAATGAAGGTGCGTGTGAGTGAAATGAGTTGTCTGTGTCTGAGAGTGAATGAATAAAGAATAAGGGGAAACGTTGCGCTAGGTTAGGGGAGAATGGAGCAGAAGAGGGAATCAAGAAGAAGAGGGAGGGAGGGGGGTCTGCATCATTTTTTTTGTTCAAGAGAGAGGGTGCACCGTTGCTCTCTTTTGTTGTAGAGGAGAGATCTAATCTTTGTTTTTCTTGTGAGGGATCTGATATTTTTTACCTTAGGTTAGAGTGTAGGGTTTTAATAAGGGAATTTTTCATAAAGCACCATCTTTTTGGTCTAATTAGCCATTTATAGATACCCTTTGCTATATTACGTGTTATAAATACCTTTTATGTTTTTATACAATGTATTTCACGTATTTAAGCTGTTGTATTCATTAATACAACCAAAAATATAGGCGTAAAATCTGGAATTCCAGCTAAGTTTGACATGTATTTAGCTGTATTCAAGCGACATTAACATTAAATACAGTAACGTATCTGCGCTAAAAACAGAAGAAAATAAAATCACATGATATTCTCCTAATTTAACTCAACGAACTAAAACGATCCCTCATTAATCTGTATTTGAAAGATACATAATAAAGATTATAGCTGAATAAAGAGAAATACATATGAATAATACAGTTGAATACAATAAAATACACCTTAATTCATCTAAATAAAACACTTGAATACAACAAAAATATAATTGAATACAACTGAATAAACTCTTGAATGCAACAAAATACAACTAACTTCTGCTGAATAAAATAGTTAAATACTACTGGTTAAACCTGAATACAAGTGAATACAGCTGAAGAATACATTCGAATACAACTGAATACAAATAGGCGATTTGGGCGATCTAGATAGAGAAACAGCCCTATGGCTTCGCCGACCGGCGGCCAGCCATTAATTCCGGCTGGTCAGCCATGAGGCAAATTCCTTGTTTTTTTCCCTTTTCACATTACACTTACAAGTAAAAACTCAATCCTCAAGCTTGAACTCAACGAGAAAGTTGCTGCCAATTCCAGTCAAGCAGTGGAACAAAGCCAACGGAAGCTATGGTGAGAAGAATAAATCAATAGCTACTCCAATTACAAATGGGGTTTTGGTTACGTTCTTTCTTGACTCCAGCAGTGAATTGGGTCTCCGCTCAAAACTTCCACAAATACGGTTAGTAATTCCAATCTGTATTTCTTATCGAATATGCACATAGATAACGTTGGTGACGCGGAGCAGAAAATTGAGAATTTGGGTGGGAGAAGAATTAAGAAACTAGGGTTTGTGGGAGAAGAGAGTCTGGTTGTACGCAAATAGAGAGAGATTGCATTGGGGTTTGCAGATACGCGGTAATTATGTGAGAGAAAATACAAAAAGGGAGAGAGAAAAATAATATTTAGCATATATGGTGCCTTAATTGTAGGATGTAACTATATTTAGATTTTTTGCAATAAAGGATAAAAGGTATTTATAGGATGTAATATTTTAAAATGATATTTATTTAAAATAAATAGGGTACTAAGGTTTTCTATAGGGTGTAAAAGTTCCTTTTAATAAAAGGGGAATGGGTATTTGGGTAGTGGGCTTGGGTAATTTGGGATTTTTTAAAGCAATTAGATTTTGGGCTTCAAATTAAGTTGGCCCAAATGAAATTAGAAGACCAAATCTACTTCTTTTCTTTTTCTTTGTTTTTCTTTATATTTTAAATTCTAACAAATTAAATCATAAATTAAACCTAACTTAAATCTTATCAGCAAATTAATTCTATTTATCTATTAACAAATGCATGTAAAATCTGAAAAAAAAATTGTTTGATTATGTATTAATTCTAACAATTAAAGAGTGACTAATTCCTAAAAAACAAATTAAACCTAAGATGGCCTGAAATTAATGTGACAATTTTTATGATTTTTCTTATGATCTTTAAATATTAAATATGCATGAAATGCAACTAAATAAAGAAAAACTCTTAAAATCAATTAAAATTATTTTTGGTCTATTTTTTAGGAGTTATTTTCACGTAGGGCAAAAATTAGGCGCTCACATTGGGGACCACCACTACATTAGCCAACCATTCGGAATATTTTACCTCCCTAATTGATCCTATTTTGAGGAGTTTTGTTACCTCGTCTTTGATGAATGCATATTTTACCTCGGATTGAGGCCTCCTTTTTTGCTTTACTGGTTTGAACCTGGGATGGATACTTAGTCGATGGGTGGTTATTTCTGGCAAGATCCATTTTATGTCTAAATAGGACCAAGCAAAGCAATCAACGTTGTCAATAAGAAATTGGATGAGTTTTTTCCTGAGTTCGGGGGTTAACCCCATTCCCAGGTATACCTTTCGATCTGAAAGATGCTAGATCAAGAAGACCTCCTCGAGTTCTTCGACCATTGATTTTGTTGCATCCGACTCCTCGGGGGTAACAAAGGTCCGAGGAGTAAGGAAGTCTTCTTCGTCATCTTCGTTCGAATGCTCACAGACCACCTGTTCCTCAGGGTTTGGCATGTTTCTTGACTCATCCCAGATGGGGGAGCCGATGTTGGTGCCATGTCATTTACCGCGAACATCTCCTTTGTTGCACGTTGTTCTCCGTATACCGTTTTATACCATTTTTTGTTGGGAACTTCATCATCTGGTGAAGAGTTGATAGTACTACCCCCATATTGTGTATCCATGGTTTCCCAAGCAAGGCGTTGTACCTTATGTCACCTTCGATGACATGAAACTTGGTGTCTTGAACTGTACCGGACATGTTTACCAGGAGGATGATTTCTCCTCTCGTTGTCTCGCTTGCCAGGTTGAATCCATTGAGGATTCGAGAGGTGGGTATGATCTAATCGAGCAATCCGAGCTGCTCCACCACCTTTGACCCGATTACGTTGGCCGAGCTACCTGGATCAACGAGCACATGTTTAATTTGAACGTTATTCAAAAGAAAATAAATTACCAGTGCATCATTATGTGGTTGGGACGAGGCCGCGATATCTTCTTCTCTAAATATAAGAGCGTCCTCGGGGTACATATCTCCGAGTTTGCTTTTCCGTTGCGATGGACGCTTTGGCCCGTTTGAACATGGATCCATCTGGGACGTTGGTTCCTCCAACGATCATGTGAATGATGTGCTGAGGTTCTTCTGATCTGTTTTTCCATGAATCCCAATACCGTTGTTTTCATGTGCATTTGCTGAGTTAGAAATTTTTTTCCTTGAATAAAATATCCTTGGACAAGAAAAAGTATGAATAATAACTTATGTTTTCAGGAAACTAGCACCAAAACAATCACTATTATTTTTTGCCCCACTGTGGGCGCCAAACTGTTTACCTTGAAAATGACAATTTTAATTATATTTCATTTTGTGGTTCTAAAAATACGTGGTTTATTTTTATACTAGTTGTTAGGCAATATGTGCTATGTGTAAGTATACAAAATAAGAAAGTAAAACCAAAACTATCATAGAACCGAGCCTTAAGCTGGCTGGAATAGAGGCTTCGAGGCCTATTTAGGGCAAGTTGGTAGTGAGTTGTTGATGAAGAAACAACGATAATGGAGGCCTCAAAGACGGTCTTTGCGGTTAATAATGAGTAATAAATGAAGAACAATAAATGAACAATGAAAGAATAAGCAATAAATGTGTAGAACAATTGTTTAAGAAAAGAGCAGAGAATGTTGTATTGTATTCAATATGTTGTGTCCCCCTAACAAAATGACAAGGGTCTCCTTTATATGTTTCACGACCCTAAACCCAGACCCGGTCGTGATGGCGCCTCTCATGAAGACAAGGCCAACCTATACATTCCCAATTCATTATAAGTAATTAAAATAAAACAAATTAAGTCTTTAACATAATAATTCTAAAATAAGGTGAAATAGTACAATTTGCGGAAAAAACATAGCTCGACATCGGGGTGTCACCATTCATGAGCATCTACTATCCGATTAAAGATAGGAAAAGTCTACATAGTCTATTACAGAACCAAAACAGAGTAAATAAGATTGGGGGAGAAGCACTGGGCTATGAACGTCGTGCAGCTACCTAGCGAATCTCCGAATCCGCCTGAGCTGGAAGAATCAACACTCGCTAGCAGGACCTGAAGCGCCTGAATCTGCACATAGGGTACAGGGAGTAAAGTTAATACTCCAACTCAGTTAGTAATAATAATAAATGAAGACTGATCAATAAGAAATCATGTTAAAGCACATCAACATGATATAAAGAAGCAGTATAAAACCAGTAAAAGCAACGAAACAGTGAAAACATATAGAGACACCTTAGTTCAGAAGAAGCTTCTTTAAAACAAATTTTTAATAGTTAAACACTTAAGTGAAAAGCAGCTAGAACAAATAAACACAAAAAATCTACCCCTCGGGCACAATGTCAACAGAATCCGCCCCTCGGGCAATATCATGGAACAACACCAGTCCCTCGAGCTATATCTCATATCACAATGGGTACCCGCACTTAATGGGGGTGTACATACTCCGGGAGGGGCCCCTTACGGCGTAAACATAATATGAAGCCATTGTGGCATACTCAATAGGCTTTCGGCCTCATATCAACAAGCCACCTCGTGGCATACAACCTCAGGCCCTCGGCCTCATAATCATAAATCAGTGTATCCTCACAATATAGGCCCTCGGCCTTACTTAGTCAGAATCTCATAAGCCACTCGAGCAACAGTAAAACATGATGCTCAGCCCAAATTATCATTTAAAATATCTTTTAATGTGTTAAAACAGTGTAAACATGGCTGAGTTATGAAAACAATAGAATATATCATGATTGAGTACAAGTATAAAGTCAAAACAGTGAGGAAATATGAGTAAAAATCCCATAAGGGTCCAAATAGTTGGCACGAGGCCCAAATATGGTATTCAGCCCAAAACATAATAATAGCGAACAGTTTTCAATCAACTACATGGTAAAATAGTCATTCGGGATGGACTAAGTCACAATCTCCAACGGTGCACGACACACTCATCATCTAGCGTGTGTGTCACCTCAATATAGCACCACGATGTGAAATCCGGGGTTTCATACCCTCAGGACAATATTTAAAATCATTACTCACCTCTATCCAGTCCAAACTCTAGCCTGTGATGCCTTTGCCCCTCGAATTGGCCTCCACTCGCGTCGAATCTATCCTAAATCAGAATCACGACGTCAAAATATGCTAAGGGAACGAAGCTCATGCAAAGATAATCAAGTTATAGCATAAATCCCGAAATTAACAAAAACCTGACCACGGGACCACTCTCAGAATTCGATAAAATTCATATCAATAGATTCCTTATCTCCCCACGAGTTCATAGATATCAAAAGTTCCAAAATCTGACCATAAATGGCCCTCAAATCCTCAAGTCAAGTTCTCCAATACCAAGCCCTAGTTTCCCAATTTTCAACCCTAAATTTCCATAATTACAGCTCTAATCCGTGAAATAATACCATAGAAACGAGTTTTAGGTTCAACAATCTTACCTCAATGAAGCTCCCTTGATTCCTTCTTCAAAATCTCCCAAAAAGCTCCAAAACCGATTTAGAAATGGTGGAATAACCCAAAATTTTGCAAAGGAAATAATTTATACCTTCTGGCCCAGGCTTTTTGCACCTGCGGTCCAGCTACCGCTTCTGCAGTTCTAGGCGTTGCATCTGCGGTCCTTGGCCACTCAATCAGTGGCACTGGGAACATAATCGGTCAAACCTCGCCACTCAATCTGTGGCACACCCGGCATAGCCAATGTCACTGTCTTAGCATGACAGTCCAAAATAGCACGACATGGAGATAGCCAAACCATGCCCAAAATAATATCGAAATCCACCATACATAACAACAAAAGATCCACTTGGGTCTCCAGACCCCTAATAGTCACCACACATGACCGGTACACACGGTTCACAACAACAGTATCGCCCACGGGGGTAGATACATGAACAAATGAAACAAGAGACTCACAGGGCATATCCAAATAACGAGCAAAGTATGATGACACATAACAAAAGGTGGAACCGGGATCAAATAATACAGAAGCATCTCTGTGGCAGATAGAGACAATACCTATAATAACAGCATCGGAAGCAATAGCATCGGGTCTAGCTGGAAGTGCATAGAAATGGGCCTGACCGCCACCTGATCGACCTCCCCCTCTAGGGCGACCCCTAGTTGACTGACCTCCACCCTTAGCTGGGTGGGTGGGTGGTGGTAAAGTAACTGGCGCTGAAGCCGATGACTCACTCTTCTGTTGAGATGAACCCGCAAGACGACGAGGACACTGCCTCCAAATATGACCCATCTCTCTACACTTATAGCAACTCCCGGTTGCTGGAGATGGGGACTGAAGGGAACCCCTAGCACCGGAATAACTAGTAGATGCACCTGTCATAGAAGAGCCCTGAATGGATGGAGCATGGGACGAACTCTAAGTTGGAAGGGCACTAAGTGATGATTGGACCTGATGAGAACTGTGAGAACCATTACCCGATGACACCCCACGATAACCTGGGCGAGCTGGCTGAGCATGCCTTAATGGATGGCCTCTGTCATGCTGAAACTGACCTCTCAAAGGAGCACTACCATAACTACTAGATCCCCGAGGCCTCTTGGACTCCCTCTCATCTCGCTCCTGGCAACGAACTGACTCAATCTCACGAGCAATGTCAACAACCTCCTCAAAAGTAGCACCAGACACCCTCTCCCTAATCATGAGAATACGAAGCTGATAACTAAGGCCAGCCACAAACCTCCTAATCCTCTCTCTATCTGTCGGAACCAACCAAATAGCATGACAATCTAACTCGGAGAAGATCATCTCATACTGTGTCACAGTCATCTCTCCCTGACGCAACCACTCAAACTGCCTGCGCAGCTCCTCTCTACGAGGCTGCGACACATACTTCTCCAGAAAGAGAACGGAGAATTGCTGCCAGGTAAGGGGTACTGCACCAAAAGTCCTACGCCTCTCAAATGCCTCCTACCAAATGAAGGTAGCTCCAAAAAACTGAAAAGTAGTGAAAACGACCCTGCTGGTCTCTAGAATACCCGCTATGCAAAGAATCCGCTGACACTTGTCCAAGAAACCCTGGGCATCCTCGCCTTGCTACTGAAAGTTGGAGGCTGAAGTCTACCAAACCTCTCCAACCTACGCTGCTCGTCCTTAGGCATGGCAGGAGCTACATAGTCCTAAGTAGCAGCAAGCGGCTGGGCTGGATGTGCCCCCGGTCTATGAAGTCCCTGCACGACCTTCTCAGGGGTGCGAGCGGTGGGAGTCTGAGTGCCTCCCCCGGCCTAAGAAGTAGCTGCGGCTGTATAACTAAGACTGCTTGAGCTAGGACAGTGCATACTAATAGAATCTGAGCCAAGGCCTCTTGAAGACCCATAATCACAATAGGCACAGCTGGTGCCTAAGCTTGTGCTGCTGGAACGTCCACAACTGGACCTGATCCTAAATCGGGGCGGCTGGTAGATTTGCAGGTGCTGCCCTAGCTTCTGTGCGGGCCACACCCCTGCTCCTACCATGACCACGACTGCATCCTCAGCCTCTAGTGGCCATAGCTGGTGGTACTGGTGGTCGTCCATCCTGACCGGTAGCGCGTGTCCTCACCATCCGTGAGAGGATAGAATAACAAAAGTCTAGTACTCGGATTAACAAATTTGCACGACAAGAATTTCAAGAATATGAAGTTTTTCCTAAAGGTTCTGCAGCCTCTCAAGGATAAATACGGACGTCTCCATACCGATCCGGGAGACTCTACTAAACCTGCTCATGACTCGTGAGACCTATGTAACCTAGGCTCTAATATCAACTTGTCACTACCCTAAACCCAGACCCGATCGTGATGGCGCCTCTCGTGATGACAAGGCCAGTCGACACACTGCCAATTCATTTTAAGCAATTAAAATAAAACAAATTAAGTCTTTAACATAATAATGATCCCAAAATAAAGTGAAACACTATAATTTGCGGAACAGACATAGCCCGATATCGGGGTGTCACTAGTCATGAGCATCTACTATCCGATTAAAGACAGGAAAAGTCTACATAGTCTATTACAGAACCAAAACAGGGTAAATAAGATAGAGGGAGAAGCACTGGGCTGCGAATGCCGTACAGCTACATAGTGAATCTCCGAATCCGCCTGAGCTGGAAGAATCAACACTCGCTAGCGGAACCTGAAGCGCCCGAATCTACATAAAGGGTGTAGGGAGTAAAGTGAATACTCCAACTCAGTGGGTAATAATAATAAATGAAGACTGAGCAATAAGAAATCATGTTAAAGTACATTAACATGCTATAAAGAAGTAGTATAAAACCAGTAAAAGTAATGAAACAGTGAAAACATATAAAAACACCTTAGTTCAGAAGAAGCTTCTTTAAAACACATTTCTAACAGTTAAACACTTAAGTGAAAAGCAGCTAGAATAGATAAAAACATAAAATCCGTCCCTCGGGCACAATGTCAACAAAATCCGCCTCTCGGGCAATATCATGGAACAACACCAGCCCCTCGGGCTATATCTCATATCACAATGGATACTCGCGCTCATTGGGGGTGTACAGACTCCGGAAGGTCCCCTTACGGCCAAAGCGCAATATCAAGCCATCTTGTGGCATAATCAATAGGCTCTCGACCTCATATCAACAAGCCACCTCGTGGCATACGACCTCAAGCACTCGGCCTCAGAATCATAAATCAGTGTATCCTCACAACACAGGCCCTCGTCCTTACTCAGTCAAACTATCATAAGCCGCTCGGGCAACGGTAAAATATGATGCTCAACCCAAATTATCATTTAAAATATCTTTTAATGTATTAAAACAGTGTAAACATGGCTGAGTTATGTAAACAGTAGAATATAACATGATTGAGTACAAGTATAAAGTCAAAACATTGAGGAAATATAAGTAAAAATCCCATAAGGGTCCAAATAGTTGGCACGAGGACCAAATATGGCATTCAGCCCAAAACATGATGATAGCGAATAGTTTTCAATCAAATACACGGTAAAACAGTCGTTCGGGACAGACTAAGTCACAATCCCCAATGGTGCACGGCCGTATGCTAGTCATCTCGCGTGTGCGTCACCTCAATATAGCACCACGATGTGATATTCGCGGATTCATACCCTTAGGACAACATTTAAAATCATTACTCACCTCTATCCGGTCCAAACTCTAGCCCGCCCCTCGAATCGGCCTCCACTCGCGTCGAATCTATCAAAAATCAGAATCACAGCATCAAAATATGCTAAGGGAATGAAGCCCATGCGAAGATAATCAAGTTATAGCATAAATCCTGAAATTAACCAAAACCCGACTCCCGGGCCCACATCTCAAAATTCAATAAAATTCACATCAATAGATTCCTTATCTCCTCACGAGTTCATGCATATCAAAAGTTCCAAAATCTGACCACAAATGGCCCCTCAAATCCTCAAGTCAAGGTCTCGTATACCAAGCCCTAGTTTCCCAATTTTCAACCCTAAATTTCCATAATTATAGCTCTAATCCGTGAAATAATACCATAGAAACGAGTTTTAGGTTCAACAACCTTACCTCAAGGAAGCTCCCTTGAATTCCTTCTTCAAAATCTCCCAAAAAACTCCAAAACCGACTTAGAAATGGTGGAATAACCCAAAATTTCGCGAAGGAAATAATTTATACCTTCTGGCCCAGGCTTTTCGCACATGCGGTCTAGCTACCGCTTCTGCAGTTCTAGACGCCGCATTTGCGGTCCTTTGCCACTCAATCCGTGGAACTGGGAACATAATCGGTTGAACCTCGCCACTCAATCCATGGCACACCCAGCATAACCAATGTCACTGTCTTAGCATAACAGTACAAAATATCACGACACGGAGATAGCCAATCCATGCCCAAAATAACATCGAAATCCACCATACATAACAATAAAAGATCCACTCAGGTCTCCAGACCCCCAATAGTCACCACACATGACCGGTACACATGGTCCACAACAACAGTATCGCCCACTAGGGTAGATACATGAATAGGTGAAATAAAAGACTCACGGGGTGTATCCAAATAACGAGCAAAGTATGATGACACGTAACAAAATGTGGAACCGGGATCAAATAATACAGAAGTATCTCTATTGCAGACAGAGACAATACCTGTAATAACAACATCGAAAGCAATAGCATCGGGTCTAGCTAGAAGTGCATAGAAACGGGCCTGACCGCCACCTGATCGACCAACCCCTTTAATGCGACCCCTAGCTGACTGACCTCCACCCCTAGCTGGCTGGGTGGGTGGTGGTAAAGTAACTGGCACTAAAGCCGACGGCTGACTCCTTTGTTGAGATCAACCCGCAAGAAGACGAGGACATTACCTTCACATATGACCCATCTCTCTACACTCATAGCAGCTCTCGAGTGTTGGAGATGGGGACTGAAGGGAACTTCTAGCACCGGAATGACTAATAGATTCCTGGCATAGAAGAGCCCTGAACTGATGGAGCATACAACGAACTCTGAGCTGGAAGGGCACTAAGTGATGACTGGCCCTAATGAGAACTGTGAGAACCATAACCCGATGACGCCCCATGATAACCTGGGTGAGCTGGCTGAGCATGCCTGAATGGATGGCCTCTGTCGTGCTGAAACTGATCTCTCGAAGGAGCATCACCATAACTACCAAATCCCCGAGGCCTCTTGGCCTCCCTCTCATCTCGCTCTTGGCGATGAACTGACTCAATAGCACGAGCAATGTCAACAACCTCCTCAAAAGTAGCATCAGACACCCTCTCCCTGGTCATGAGAATACGAAGCTGATAAGTGAGGCTATCCACAAACCGCCTAATCCTCTCTCTATCTGTCATATCCAACCAAATAGCATGACGAGCTAACTCGGAGAACCTCATATCATACTGTGTCACAGTCATCTCTTCCTAACGCAACCACTCAAACTGCCTGCGTAGCTCCTCTCTACGAGATTGCGGTACATACTTCTCTAGAAAGAGAACGGAGAACTGCTGCCAGTTAAGGGGTGTTGCACCCACATGCCTACGCCTCTCATACGCCTCCCACCAAGTGAAGGCAACTCCAGAAAACTAAAAAGTAGTGAAAGCGACCCCGCTGGTCTTCAGAATACCCGCTATGCGAAAAATCCGCTGACACATGTCCAAGAAACACTGGGTATCCTCGACCTACCACTGAAAGTCAGAGGCTGAAGTCTACCAAATCTCTCCAACCTACGCTGCTCGTCCTCTGGCATGACAGGAGCTACATAGTCCTGAGATGTGCCCCCAGTGTTTGAAGTCCCTGCACGACTTGCTCAGGTGTGCGAACGGCGGGAGTCTAAGTGCCTCCCCCAGCCTGAGAAGTAGTTGCGGCTGTAGTAACTGAGACTACCTGATCCAAGCCAGTGCATACTGATAGAATCTGAGCCAAGGCCTCCTGAAGACCCAGAATCATAATGGGCACAACTGGTGCCTGAGCTGGTGCTGCAGGAGCGTCCACAACTGGACCTGATCCTAAATTGGTGTAATTGGTGGATCTGCTGTTGCTGCCCTAGCTTCTATGCGAGCCACACCCCTGCCCCTACCACGACCGCGTCCTCAGCCTCTAGTGGCCATAGCTGGTGGTACTGGTGG
The DNA here is from genome assembly GCF_000393655.2 of Nicotiana sylvestris. Taxonomy (NCBI): domain Eukaryota; kingdom Viridiplantae; phylum Streptophyta; class Magnoliopsida; order Solanales; family Solanaceae; genus Nicotiana; species Nicotiana sylvestris. The sequence goes on from NC_091060.1 coordinate 144,612,105, forward strand.
TCGTCCATCCTGACCGGTAGCGCGTGTCCTCACAATCTGTGAGAAGATAGAATAACAGAAGTTTAGTAATCGGATTAACAGATATGCACGACAAGAATTTCAAGAATATGAAGTTTTTCCTAAAGGTTCTGCAGCCTCTCAAGGATAAATACAGACGTCTCTGTACCGATCCACGAGACTCTACTAAACTTGCACATAACTCGTGAGACCTATGTAACCTAGGCTCTGATACGAACTTGTCACGACCCTGAACCTAGATTCGATCATGACATCTATCGTGAAAACAAGGCCAGCCGACACACTCCCAATTCATTTTAAGCAATTAAAATAAAACAAATTAAGTCTTTAACATAATAATAATCCCAAAATAAGGTGAAACAATACAATTTGCGGAATAGACATAGCCCGATATCAGGGTGTCACCAGTCACGAGCATCTACTATCCGATTAAAGACAGGAAAAGTCTACATAGTCTATTACAGAACCAAAACAGAGTAAATAATATAAGGGCAGAAGCACTAGGCTGCGAATGCCGTACAACTACCTAGTGAATCTCTGAATCTGCCTGAGCTGGAAGAATCAACACTCGCTAGCCGAACCTGAAGTGCCCGAATTTGCGCACAGGGTGCAGGGAGTAAAGTGAGTACTCCAACTCAGTGAGTAATAATAATAAATGAAGACTGAGCGATAAGAAATCATGTTAAAGCACAGTAACATGCTATAAAGAAGCAGTATAAAACTAGTAAAAGCAATGAAACAGTGAAAACATATAAAGACACCTTAGTTCAGAAGAAGCTTCTTTAAAACACATTTTTAACAGTTAAACACTTAAGTAAAAAGCAGCTAGAACAGATAAACACATAAAATCCGCCCCTCGGGCACAAAGTCAATAGAATCCGCCTCTCGGGCAATATCATGGAACAACACTAGCTCCTCGGTCTATATCTCATATCACAAAGGGCACCCATGCTCACTGGGGGTGTACAGACTCCGAGAGGGGCCCCTTACGGCCCAAGCGCAATATCAAGCCATCTCGTAGCATAATCAATAGGCTCTCGACCTCATATCAACAAGCCACCTCGTGGCGTACAACCTCAAGCACTCGACCTCATAATTATAAATCAGTGTATCCTCACAACACAGGCCATCGGCCTTACTCAGTCAGAATCTCATAAGCCACTCGAGAAATAGTAAAACATGATGCTCAGCCCAAATTATCATCTAAAATATCTTTTAATGTGTTAAAACAGTGTAAACATGGCTGAGTTATGAAAACAGTAGAATATAGCATGACTGAGTATAAGTATAATGTCAAAACAGTGAGGAAATATTAGTAAAAATCCCATAAGAGACCAAATAGTTGGCACGAGGCCCAAATATGGCATTCAGCCATAAACATGATGATAGCGAACAGTTTTTCAATCAAATACGCGGTAAAACAATCGTTCGAGACGGACTAAGTCATAATCCCCAACGGTGCACGACCCCACGCTCGTCATCTAGCGTGTACGTCACCTAAATATAGCACCATGATGTGAAATTCGGGGATTTATACCCTCAGGACAACATTTAAAATCATTACTCACCTCTATCCGGTCCAAACTTTAGCTCGCGACGCCTTTGCCCCTCGAATCGGCCCCCACTCACGTCGAATCTATCAAAAATCAGAATCACAACGTCAAAATATGCTAAGGGAACGAAGCCCATGTGAAGATAATCAAGTTATAGCATAAATCCCGAAATTAACCAAAATCCGACCCCCGGACCCATGTCTCGGAATTCGATGAAATTCACATCAATAGATTTCTTATCTCCCCACGAGTTCATACATATCAAAAGTCACAAAATCCAACCACAAATGACCCATCAATTCCTCAAGTCAAGGTCTCCAATACCAAGCCCTAATTTCCCAATTTTCAACCCTAAATTTCCATAATTACAGCTCTAATTCGTGAAATAATACCATCGAAACGTGTTTTAGGTTCAACAATCTTACCTCAACGAAGCTCCCTTGAATTCCCTCTACAAAATCTCCCAAAAGCTCCAAAACAGACTTAGAAATGGTGGAATATCCCAAAATTTTGCGAATGAAATAATTTATACCTTCTGGCCCAGGCTTTTCGCACCTGCGGTTCAGCTACTGCTTCTGCGGTCTAAGGCGCCGCATCTGCTGTCCTCACTTAAGTCCTCAACTTTCGCATCTGCGATACACAACCCGCACCTGTGCCATCGCAGGTGCGGTTCCTTAACCGCTTCTGCGGTTCCTTCCCTCCTTACCTTCATCCGCTTCTGCGACTACAAACTCGCTTCTGTGAGACCGCACCTGCAGTCCCCTAGCCGCAGGTGCGGTTATGACAGCAATGACACATCTTCACCTGCCAAAACTAACTTCTAAATTTCCGCCAACCATCCGAAATCACCCCGAGGCCCCCCGGGACTTTAACCAAAAGCACAAACATATCCTAAACCGCCATTCAAACTTATACCAATCTTCAAAACACCTCAAACAATATCTAAGCAAACAAAACACATCGGATTCAAGCCTAAGTTTCCAAAATCATCTGAATTACGTTTTTGATCAAAAAGTCTACCAAACCACGTCCGAATGACCTGAAATTTTTCACACACATCCCAAATGACACAACAGAACTAGTGCAACTCCCGGAAGTCCATTTCGACCCCTATATCAAAATCTCACCTATCAACCGGAAAACGCCAAAATTCCAATTTCGCCAATTCAAGCCTAAATCTACTCCGGGCCTCCAAAACACATTCTGATCACGCTCCTAAGTCTCAAATCACTATTGGAATCATGAGAACTCACATCTGAGTCCTTTAACACATAAGTCAACATCCGATTGACTTTTCCTACTTAAGTTTCCTCAAAAAAGACTAAGTATCTCAAACCTTCTCAAAACCTTTTCGAACCCGAGCCAACTAACCCGATCACATATAAAACCGATAAACAAAGCAATAAGAAGCAGAAATGGGGGAAACGGAGCGATAACTCATGAAATGACTGACCGAGTCGTTACAATATAGGAGGGGAGAGGAATCCCAGCATAGTACATATCTACTAATGAGGGGGAAATGTCGTTGATACAGTTGTATTATAGCTCAGTACTGATTTATCCTATTCTTGCAGACCCTGTCAGTTCCGATCACGTGCCCTTGGGAATTTTTCGCCTTTCTATGATGGTCGTCGATTTTCATGCTGCCTCAAGGTATGCTATGATGAGGCTTCGGTATACCCTCTCAAGGCGAGTAGGGGCGAGCCCTGGATCGTGCTCCGAGCCTATCGAGGCCGGGCTCGAGATACTATAGAATCCTCAAAATCGGCCTTCCTTGATTTTGACCATATACACCCTTGTATTTTGCTTTTATTACAGTTAATACATGTTATATTCGTTGTGTGAACGAATACAAATGACAGTGGTTGTATTCATTGCGTGTTTGAATACAACTAATACAAGCTAGTAACGATTGAACAGTAGCTAAAAATGATAATTAGGCAAACTATAGTTACTACGCTCTAAACTATAGTGCTTTATGCAAATTCCTCTATTAATTTTTGGTTTCAAAAGGTTTTAAGTGATGGGCCGACGTCTAGAACGTATATGAACTAGATTCTTCTCACTGAGGATAAAAGTTTTTGTGTCTAATAATAATCATAAGAAGATTCAAATACTCGTTCTTCTCCCTTCTTTCTTTACATTGTTAGTACATATTTGACTTAATATTATACAATTAGTTTAATTTAATTGGTTTGGGAGTCACCTTTTAACCACTTTACTGTTTTGAAGAGAGAAAAAATACTATAAAGATTATTGTTTATATATTTGTAAGCACGTGATTTTTGCCCTATATGAGAATTACTCCCAAAAATTCAAAATAAAATGATTTTTCCTTGGTGTGCAATTTTGTGAGCTTTTGTGATATTTTTGGATAATTATTTGTATTTATATGTGCATGTTTATTTGTTAAATTAACAAAAAATATAAAAATATATCGCATTTTGCATGTAGGATTTAATTCTATAATTGTTACTAATTAAGTTTGTTTTACAAAAAATAAAAATTACAAAATAGGCATCTTTTGCATTTTTAGCATTTAATGTCCAATTGTACAATTTTATGCTTAATTATTACTTAATTGTGCGTTAATTGTTATTGGGAGTTAATTTGCGCTTTTATAACTTAATTTAGTTCTTAATAATAATTTAAGTACTTTTATAATTTAGTTTTAGAAAAATAAAAGAAGAAAAGAGAACAAAAATACAAAGAAAAATCGGATTGGGCCACTTCTTCAAATTTCAACCCCAGGCCCAAACAATTGTCCAACCTTCCCCATGACCCGGTCCACTTCAAACCGGGTCGACCCGGTCCGCCCCATTAATCCAAATACCCAACACCCTTCTTCATTTTTTTTCAAAACACAAAACAAAAAAAAAAAGAAACAAAAAACCTAAAAACCTAGAAACTATCCGCCCCCCTCTCTTTCTTTCTTCTTCTCCAAACCTTCCAAACCCCACCTCCCATGGCTGCCCTTCACCCTCACCATGGACGACCCAGCTGCGTCTTCAGCTTCACCAACGTTCATGGCTACTCCTCATCCTTCGTTCTTCGTTCAAACAACCAAACGACACAACCACCCAACGATAGCCATGAACGACCATCCCCATCGACGACCCTCCCATTTCGCTTCTTTTCACGTCGCAACACCTGCACACACAACTATGGTTGCCTCCATCGCCTCCAACTTGAACCCAGAAATCGTCGACTCCATTAGCAAGCAGCTCAAGCCGCTTCTGCTTTGGACGATCTCAAACCAGCTCCAAGTAGTCATGGAAGCTCCATGACGAGACGCTCCTGCTTCTTCTTGCCACGTATATGGCTGCTGCTGTTTCTGCCTTCATCGAAGCTCGTCGCTGCTTTACCTCCATGGCTGACCCCTTCCTCGTCGTTGTCCAGTCTGTTCCCCAGTACGTCGTCGCCGCTGCTTCTCCTCCTTCTACCATGGCAGCTGACGTTGTTTCTCCTCCTTCGACGAACAGCTGCTCCCAGCCAAATGACCCTACTGTGCAGTGTGCACGTCGAGCAGCTTGAGGCCAAAACAAACCTCTACTGCTGCGTCGTTTGCTTCACTTCTTCGTTTGCTTCTTGAATTCGCCTTCATCGTCATTTGTTCGAAGCTTTGGTTGGGAAATAGTCCGTACAAATTTCGTTTCGATCCGGTTAGTAGATTTTGAGTTTTATTTTGTCCGTATTTTGTTTTGATATTCTCGGATCTAAAAAATCGATAAATGTTCGATCCTTGTTTTGTTCATGTCTATCGTTTGAATTAATTTTTTAGTTTGTTCATGTGTTTTGTTGAATTAATTTTCAGATTTCAAATGGAAATTTAATTAGTTGTTTTTCATGTTTATTTCATGTTTGTTTTATTGTTTAGGTAAAAATTTGTTAGTTTAATGTTTGTTAGATTCAAATTGAAATTTAATTGATTATTTCTTCAATTTGTTTCATGTTGTTATGTATTTTCCAGAAATTATTAATGTTGTTTGAGTCATTTAATCCGTCAAGTTTGTTGTTTAAAATAGATTTAATTCATGTTCATACTTTGTTTGATTGTTCTTGAATCCGAAATTTGTATAGTTTGATTTCTTGTTTATCATTTATGATTATTTGAATCATGTATTTTGTTGTTTGTATTGTTGTCTCCTTGCTCATCCATTTTTGGTTAAGTTAACCAGGATTGGTTCCCGATATGGTTAATTTATTTCCATTAATTTGGAGTTGTGTTGTTCATCGTGTTCATGTGATTTGTTGTTCGAATTTGTGTAGAAATTGGTCATATTGGATATATTTTGGTTAAGTTTGATTAATTGTTTGTTTAGAGCTGATGGGGGTAGTTTGGTAAATTGCAGTACGTTCAGGGGTAAAATGGTAATTGCAATAAGGTCGGAGGGGCAGTTCGGTAATTGAACATTATTGTACTTCTTTATGCTAAGCATGGGGGACAAAATGTAATGGGGTGTGGGTGATATAGTTGTTTAATATAAATGGGGGACAAGACATAATGTAGTGGAAGGGAATATTGTAATTGTTTATGTTAGGCATGGGGGACAAGATATAATGGGTTGAGGTTGATGTATTTATTTAATGTAGTGGGGGACAAAGCATTCCATGAGGGAATATTTGGGGTTGGGAATTCAATACTAGGGTCTTGTTATAAATAGAGTCATTTGACACATTCTTAGGGGACTTGAACATAAAAAGACTAAGACTTGAGAGAGGAAGACTTAGACTAAAACTTGAAAGATTTTTGAGGATTATTTTGAGAGAGGAACACATTCTGAAAATCTGAAGAGAGTGTGATAGAGTTTAAAAAGAGAAAACAAAAACAAAGTGAGAAACGAGTTTAGTTTCGGGTTTTAATAAACGCGTGGGTTGTTGCTGTTTAGTTGGTTTACAAACTTTGGGTTTGTTCTATTTGAGTTGTTCGGTTTTTCTTCAAAGTTTTCTGGGCCTTGAATCTGATTCGAATTGCTTCTGTTGGGTTGTTGTTGTTGCTGTGTATTTACACTACTGCTGCTTCTACTGATCTTCATCTTCTTTTCTTGCTTTCCAAATACCAGGTACACAAACTGATACACTGGTTCATCTTGTAAGCCACTCGAAGCATGAATGCAAAAAATAAGAAAGATTTGAAATTGTAATTTAATGTAGCCTTTTCTTTCTTTTCTGTCTGTACGTAGAATATTCTATGTGTTGCCATGCAAACTCCTTAAACAACTCACTTTTGGAACTTAACCATAATAACTCGAAAGTATGTAAATAAACTAGTACCTTATCTTCATTTATTTTAGAAAACAAAAAATAGAAAATGTAGTCGTGCTAAGATTATCCTTTTAAAAAATAATGAGACGAGCCTCGCCAAATAAAAATGCAAATTGCGGGGCCCTCAATAATTGATCATAATAAATACTTAGAATTTGGGATGGACTGTTTAGTGAATTTCACTGCCTTCCCCAAAGATAATAACGCGTTAGACTCTTTAGGCGCGACTTAATTAAATTACATTCTTAAATTCGGGTGCGCATTTATGTGACCCAAATTCAAATCTCAACGGAGTCGAAATGTGTTAACAACTACGGGTGCATTGATTGTGACGTGGTTCGAGATGCATTTTCACGACGTTGCAATTCTATAAAAATAAATGATAATAATAAAAGCGGTTTTAAACTTAATAAAAGCACATAAGTCACAACATGTATTTAAATCAGATATTTAGCCATTATAACAATTTAAGCGACCGTGCTAGAACCACGGGATTCGAGGGTGCCTAACACCTTCCCTCGGGTCAACAGAATTCCTTACTTAGAATTTCTGGTTCGCAGACTTCATTTGGAAAGTCGAAAATTTCCTCGATTTGGGATTCAAGATAAACCGGTGACTTGGGACACCAAAAGCCAAACCTTTCCCAAGTGGCGACTCTGAATTAAATAAATAATCTCATTTCGAATATTGTCACTTAAATTGGAAAAACTCCCTCGCGCATTTATTCCTCGCGGCGGGCGCGCAAAAAGGAGGCGTGACAGCTCTGGCGACTCCGCTGGGGATGTAACCCAGAACCACTGGTTCAGGGTTCAAGAATTCGAGCTTAGAATAATTGTTATATTTGGCTTAACTATCTGATATTTATTACATGTTTTGGCATAACGTGCTAAATGTTGTCTTTTACCGCTTTGATATTATCTGAAATGTATATAAACTGTGACGAACCCTTCTCTCTTCACCGCCGGGGATGTGCTTACTGGTTGAGACTCCCTATTCTGTTAGTGTCAATACCTGAAATAAGAAAGAGGCCAGACAAGTTACGAAGCCGGATGGCCTTTTGGTTCCCGGTAAGTTGCCCCCTCCTCGACTTGAGTTGTCCGCTCGGGTACACAGTCTAGAACATATACCCAGGTTAAACCTAGTATAACAAAACCTCATGCTGGATCCCTAGTAGGAACGCTTATTTGCATCATGTTGCATTTGACATAGGGGACTCAACACAGGGATTGGGTCCGTCTAGGACAGGCGACCTGAAATGAAAAGACCATCCTGCTGCATCCCGTTTGTTTTATTTGCTTCAGTTCTGCAGGCTGACCGGTTTCTAAATAAAAATTTAAAAAAAAGAAAAGAAAATAGCAGCGTAGGGAGATAATTACTTATTTTTGGAAAAATAAAACCAATGTCCAAGTAGTGTCAAAATCTCGCCGGAATTTTCTTAAAAAAAATGAAAACAAAATTTGTCTTTTAGTTTGATTTATTAAAAAAATATATATATAAAAAAGAAATTTCCTTTTAATTACTTTCAAAATCCAAAAAAAGGTATTTATTTAAAAGTAAAAAAAAAAAAAGAGGAAAATTCAAAATTCAAAAATATTGTTTCTTTTGTAGTATCTCTTTTATAAGTTCATACTAATAGTCCAAGTACTTCCTTAAAAGATTTTCGAAATTTCAAAAAAAAAATGAAAAGAAGTTAAAATTCAAAGAAAAAATATTTTTTTTAGTCATCGTCTCTTTTCAAAAAAATAATAAAAAAAAAATATAAAAAAAATCGAAATCAAAAAATATTTTCTCCTTTTCTTTGTAAGTATTTTATTCAGAAAAAAAGGTTAGTTTATTTCCTCTACGCCCGATCGACCGAACTATGCGGGTCTGATTCTCACCGGATGTGAGATACGTAGGCAAACCTCATCGGTTCCGGCCCCAATTTTCAAAAAATCCAAAAAATATTTTTTATTAGTTCATTCTTTAGAAATCTTTACTTAGAAAATTCAAAAAAAAAAGAAGTTTTTAAAACTCAAAAAAAGGGGTAGTTTCCTTCTTTTTGAAGTATTTCATACGGAAAAAGAAATAAAAGAAAAAATAATAATAATAAAAGAAATCCAAAATACGGGTTTCCTTTATTTTGAAGTATTTTTCCAAAAAATCAAAAAAAATTAGAAAAAAAAAGAATATATATATATATATATATATATATATATATATATATATATATATATATAAAATTAAAAGTCATAGAATTAAAATATATATATAGATTTCCTTCTTTAAAAGTCTTTCTTTCGTAAATGTCATAGAATTAAAAAATTAAAGTCCAAAAATATTTTCCTTTTTCTTTAGAAGTACTTTTGTAAATTTTTTTTTAAAAAAAAACACGAAAATCCAAAATATTTTCTTAAAAGTGCCTCTTTCGAAAATTAAGAGACGACAGCCAAAATCCAAAGAAAATATTTTCTTTCTTATTTAGAAAAAGAGAGAACAAATGAAAATTCAAACAAAAATATTTTTTTTTTAAAAAAAATTCTCAAAGCTCCAATCAAAAGAAAAGGAATTGTTTTTTTTAGAAGTTTTTCTTTCAAAATAAAAAATAGAGTCAAGTTCAAAAATCCAAAAAAAAAATATATATCCTTTTCTTCTTTTAAAGCATTGTTTTTAGTAAAATCAAAAAGAAAATAAATAAATAAAAAACCTTTATTCTTTAAAGCATTTTTTTAAAAAAAATAAAAAAATAATAATTAATTTTCAAAAAAAAAAAAAATTAGTTTACTTACTCCATTCACGATCGACCGAACTACGCCGGTTTGATTCTCACAGGGTATGAGATACGTAGGCAACCCTCATCGGGTCCAACCTCCCCCTTTTCAGAAATAGCCAAAATGTCAGAATTTTAATTTATGAGTCAGGTGATGTCGTTTTGTCAAGAATAGCCGAATGTTCCCGAAAGGGACGCCGGAAGGCTGACTTTGCATAAACAGCCATTTTTGGTCATTTTTTAAAAAAATTCTGACCAAATTGCCCAATGGCCTTAGGATCCTTGTCCTCGAGGCTCTGCAAGGCCATGTTCCCAATGTCGGGTCACCATTATGGAAAAAAAGAGTCATAAATAAATCAAGTGATGTTGTTTTAATCAAAAACAACCAAATGTTTCTGAAAGGGACGGCGGAAGGCTGACTTTGCATAAACGGCCACTTTCGATCGTCTTTTAGAGTTTTGATCGGTTGACCCTCACAGCCTTAAAATCTTCATCTCCGAAGTGCTGAAAGGCCGTGTTCGAAAATCAGATCTTTCTTTCTAAAATATAGTCAAATCATTTTTGCTTAAATCACCTTAATAAATGTGCAGGATGAGCACAATGCAAAATGAACACTTGTTTCTTTATTTTTGCACTTGTTAGTCCCGAACTACGCAAGATCTGATTCATGCAGGGTCATGATATGTAGACAATCTCCATCGGATTCGATCATAGCTATAAAATAAATTGAGTAAAAAAAACTGAAAGAAAAGGAGAAAGAAAATTGAGTGAAAAAGAGAAAAGAAAAAATAGTGAAAAAAAAGAGGGAAAAGAGTGACAAAATAAAAAAATAAAAAAAAGAGGGTGCAAAAAATAAAAAAGCGTAAAAAACAAGATCAAGGTTAAAGAGAGGCAGGAATAAAAGAAAAGAGGTACATAGTGAAGAGGGCTAGTTTAAGGCTGGGATGAAACATGCAACCCGTTCAAACACATGGTAGAAGCGTTTAACTGTTTAGGTGCACTGCATCCCAACGTGCGATTTCCTATATGTTAAATGCCTCAAAACTAACAAAGTTGTGTGTGTGAGTAAATTAGCCAGGTTCTGTTCAGGTGATTTGTTTTGTTGGTATGCGGTGATGAACATGCAGCCTTGCACGCGACCACAACATTATACACGAAACTGAGCTCCACCTCCCAGAAATGCCCATCCTTACCAAGCTCCATATAATCCCCAATCAAATGTTCCTCAATACAATCCTCACCCAAGAGAGTCTTTCAAAAGGAATCAGTTCACCTCTATTGGTGAATCATACTAAAGCTTGTTCCAAAAGCTAGTCAGGCGAAGTCTGCTGCAGCTAGTGGCCCCAAATCGGCCAAACACCGAGTCCCTCCTCGCATCAAGCTGATACTAGATGTGAATACCACTTTGGATCAGTGGGGCACGGTATAAAGGACTGTTGATCGTTGGACCCTCAAAATGGCAGTTGAAGACTTGATTGAAGTTGAAAGAATCGTTCTTCGGGACGAAAAAGTTCCTAATATGATGAACATTACCCTGTCTACTCTCACAAACGGGCCAATAGACGGAATGATCTGTGAAGCTGAGGAATTTGATCTGGCACTGAAGGCTATTGCAGCCATTGCCGAGATAGAATAAAAGCAAAAAAAAAACGATTGCCAAGCCTGAAAGTTCCCCATCAGACGGGAGTCTCGGTAGCCAGTCTTGTTATCCTTTCTATATCTGGATTATCTCAGGGTGTGATCCAGATGTTTTACTTTATTGTCTTACTTTCCGATGTAAACCCTTCTATCTTCAAAAAATTTAAAAAAAAAAACAAAAAAATCAAATGAAATTGATATTTCATTTTCCCGGAATGTCTCTTTTCTTAAATCTTGTCAAATTTTCTCATTCTCTTTTAGTTCTGTTAAATGCAGATTTCAATAATATGACATGCTTGCGGACTTTATGCCCAGATCTTAAAACTCTGTCAGACCTCGAAATAATGAATCAAGAATTGGATCGCAATGAAGAATAACTTAAGGAAGCAAGACAAAGATTTGGAAAAGCTGAAAGAAAATTGGGTCGAGATTGGAAAGGTACATACATTGCAACAAGAGTACTGCCAAAGAGTGCATTGTACTTGGGACACATCGAAGGAAATGCCTTTGAAATAACTGTCAATGCGAATGCAGTCAAAAGGTACTATGTTGGATCCAATATATAGTTCTAACATTTTCTGTTTGAAATGACGAAGGCTTTCATTCTCGCTATCCAAACACTATCAACCCTTTGCAAACTCATTTGAGCTGGTTACTCTTCTTTGATTACCCTCTTTGGAACCTGAAAATATTATTGAATATAAAATGAAAAAAAGAAGAAATTGAAATGAAAAAGAAAAAAAAGAAGAAGAAAGAATTGGAAAAATAAGAAAATATATATACAAAAAAAAAGAGACAATGAAAATGAAAAAGGAAGGGAATTGAAAAACAAAGCAAATCAGAAAAACAAAAAAAAAATCCAAAAACAAAAGTTGCTTGAACTACGTCTGACTTGATTCCAAAATGATACGTAGGCACCCTCTCCCTGGGGTTCAGTCACACCAAAACAAAAATCCAAGAAGTCCCCCAAAAGTGAAACTGGGGCAGAAGTTATAATGGTTCGGCTATGATCCAGCCCAAAAGGTTCCAAAGTTGTAGTTCAATCCAAATTCTTTTCACCCCAAACCTTGTTCAAGTCCTTCTTATGAATCGGCAAAGTGATTCAAAATGGGAGGATGAAGTTATTTGGATCTGATACAACAAAATGAGAAGAATAAAATGAGGGAGTCTTATTGGTGAAAATCCACACGGGCACCGTAAGGCGACGGTAAGCAGAAAAAATCAAAATGAGAAGTCTTGTTAGTGAACACCCACACGGGTACTATAAGGAGATGGTAAGAAATGAAATGGAAAATGCCAGCTCATGGAAACCCACAGAGGGCGCCCATGATCGAAAATAAGATCCTCACAACCATCGACATCAACAGAGTCCTGGCGAGGTTCCTCGGTATTCAAGGCAAAGTTGTGATGAATTTTGAGAGTCAGACGGTTTACACAGATCAGGCATCCAGTCCAAAAGGCATGTCACGTTCATTGAAGTCCGCATGTACTCCAGATAAGTCCTTCTCTCCTTTCCCCGAAAGGGATACTTCTAGTTTTAAACTCATTCTCCATTCAATTATTTGTTTCTCTTTGAATCTCTTTTGGTCTAACACTGTTCCAAAACCAAGACAAAGAAAGGATGGCAAGACTGATTTACAGGGCTTTCGTTTGATACACGCTAATGTGCAAAAGGCACCCAGCCTCAGCAGGGGCATCAAGACGACCTCGACTGGCCATGGCAGCGTATATAGGCAATCGAAGTTGAAAGGGTTGAGTTTCACATGGTTAATCACCTCAGCGAAGTTGAAGAAACCAAGGTACCCTCAAATGCTGTAAAATTGAAGTTGGAAGAAAGAAAACAGAAAAGAAAGATCTACAAAGGTAAAATAAATGTGGAAAGGTTAAGTCCCACGCGATTAGCCACTGCAATTTAGGTTTGAGGATCAAAAATCCCTGACACACACACACACACACAAAAAAAATGACAAATCCCCACAGGGTCTCCCTTTGTAAAAATCCTCACAGAGTCTCCCCTTGTACAATCCCCCAAAGAGTTCGCCCCAACAAATCCCCAGCGAGTCTGCTTTGTAAAAAATCCCCACAGAGTTCCCTTTAGACAAATCCCCACAGAGCTTTCCCTTGTACAAATCCCCACAGAGTTTCCCCAATAAAAATCCCTACTGAAAATCCCCAAGCAGAACGGGATAGAAAACCAAAGCCTTACAAGGCAAATCATCACAGAATCTGGAAACGCGAGTCTGAGTAGTCCAACGGGTCGCCTGTGAATCCAATCAATGGCAGAGTTTCTCAATAGGAATTAGTCCAAGACCAAGAAATTGGAACGATCAAGGCCACCGAATAAACCACCGTTTTCAAACTGACAATTTTTCTTTGTTTAGGAAAATTGAGACAGGTGCAATCCAAAGCAACCATGCAAGAAGCAGGTGTAGCCCAAAAGAAATGAAGCGTGCGAGCATTGAAACAGCTTTGCAGCGGGAAAAAGACCAAAAGTAAGTTTCCCCGGAAATCTTTCATGCATTTTTGATAAATAAATATATATATATATATATATATATATATATATATATATATATATATATATATATAAAGGAAAACCAAAGAAAAGAAAGAAAAATGAAAATCCCCAAAAGAAAACAAATCATGGTAACATAGGACCTCATTCCTCAACAATCCCGGTATAAACCACGGATCTCCCTGGCATAACACAAGGAGTTTTTTCTATCCAAATCCCCGGCATAACCCGAGGACTCTTACATCTTCCCGGCATAACCCGTGGACCTTTTCCGGCATAACCCGATGAATCTTTCCGGCATAACCCGATGAATCTTCCCGGCATAAACCATGGACCTTTTCCGGCAAAACCCGATGAATCTTCCGGCATAACCCGATGAATCTTCCGGCATAACCCGATGACTTCCCCGGCATAACCCGTGGGACCTTTCCCGGCATGATCCGATAAATCTTCCGGCATGATCCGATGAATCTTCCGGCATAACCCGATGAATCTTCCGGCATAACCCGATAAATCTTCCCGGCATAACCCGATGAATCTCCCCGGCATAACCCGAGGACTCTTACCTTTTCCGGCATAACCCGATGAATCTTCCCGGCATAACCCGTGGACCTTTTCCGGCATAACCCGATGAATCTTCCGGCATAACCCGATGAATCTTTCCGGCATAACCCGTGGACCTTTTCCGGCATAACCCGATGAATCTTTCTGGCATAACCCAATGAATCTACCCGGGATAACCCGAGGACTCTTACCTTTTCCGGCATAACTCGTGAATCTTCCTGAGCATTTCTCTGTCACCCAGCATTAGGGCCCCAACCCTAAACTGAGCATTTCCCATTTAGCCAGCAATATGGCTCCAACCCTGAACTGAGCACTTTCCATTTAGCCAGCATTAGGGCTCCAACCCTGAACTGAGCATTTCCCATTTAGCCAGCATTAGGGCTCCAACCCTGAACTGAGCACTTTCCATTTAGCCAGCATTAGGGCTCCAACCCTCAACTGAGCATTTTCCTATTAGCCAGCATTAGAGCTCTAACCCTGAACTAAGCATTGTTTTGTTAGCCAACATTAGGGCTCCAACCCTGAACTGAGCACTTTTCTGTTAGCCAGCATTAGGGCCCCAACCCTTAACTGAGCATTTCTCATTTATCCAGCATTAGGGCTCCAACCCTGAACTGAGCATTTCCCATTTAGTCAGCATTAGGGCTCCGACCCTGAACTGAGCATTTTTCTTTTAGCCAACATTAGGGCTCCAACCCTGAACTGAGCATTGTTCTGTTAGCCAGCATTAGGGCTCCAACCCTGAACTGAGCATTTTCCAGTTAGCCAGCATTAGGGCTCCAACCCTAAACTGAGCATTTTTCCATTTAGCCAGCATTAGGTCTCCAACCCTGAACTGAGCATTGTTCTGTTAGCCAGCATTAGGGCTCCAACCCTGAACTGAGCACTTTCCATTTAGCCAGCATTAGGGCTCCAACCCTGAACTGAGCATTGTTCTGTCAGCCAGCATTAGGGCTCCAACCCTGAACTGAGCACTTTCCATTTAGCCAGCATTAGGGCTCCAACCCTGAACTGAGCATTTTTCTGTTAGCCAGCATTAGGGCTCCAACCCTGAATTGAGCACTTTCCATTTAGCCAGCATTAGGGCTCCAACCCTGAACTGAGCATTTTCTTATTAGCCAGCATTAGGGCTCCAACCCTGAACTGAGCATTGTTCTGTTAGCCAGCATTAGGGCTCCAACCCTGAACTGAGCACTTTTCTGTTAGCCAGCATTAGGGCCCCAACCCTGAACTGAGCATTTCCCATTTAGCCAGCATTAGGGTTCCAACCCTGAACTGAGCATTTCCCATTTAGCCAGCATTAGGGCTCCGACCCTGAACTGAGCATTTTTCTTTTAGCCAGCATTAGGGCTCCAACCCTGAACTGAGCATTGTTCTGTTAGCCAGCATTAGAGCTCCAACCCTGAACTGAGCATTTTCCAGTTAGCCAACATTAGGGCTCCAACCCTAAACTGAGCATTTTTCCATTTAGCCAGCATTAGGGCTCCAACCCTGAACTGAGCATTGTTCTGTTAGCCAGCATTAGGGCTCCAACCCTGAACTGAGCACTTTTCTGTTAGCCAGCATTAAGGCCCCAACCCTGAACTAAGCATTTCCCATTTAGCCAGCATTAGGGCTCCAACCCTGAACTGAGCATTTCCCATTTAGCCAGTATTAGGGCTCCGACCCTGAACTGAGCATTTTTCTTTTAGCCAGCATTAGGACTCCAACCCTGAACTGAGCATTGTTCTGTTAGCCAGCATTAGGGCTCCAACCCTGAACTGAGCGTTTTCCAGTTAGCCAGCATTAGGGCTCCAACCCTAAACTGAGCATTTTTCCATTTAGCCAGCATTAGGGCTCTAACCCTGAACTGAGCATTGTTCTTTTAGCCAGCATTATGGCTCCAACCCTGAACTGAGCACTTTCCATTTAGCCAGCATTAGGGCTCCAACCCTGAACTGAGCATTGTTCTGTTAGCCAGCATAAGGGCTCCAACTCTGAACTAAGCATTGTTCTGTTAGCCAGCATTAGAGCTCCAACCCTGAACTGAGCATTTTCCAGTTAGCCAACATTAGGGCTCCAACCCTAAACTGAGCATTTTTCCATTTAGCCAGCATTAGGGCTCCAACCCTGAACTGAGCATTGTTCTGTTAGCCAGCATTAGGGCTCCAACCCTGAACTGAGCACTTTTCTGTTAGCCAGCATTAAGGCCCCAACCCTGAACTAAGCATTTCCCATTTAGCCAGCATTAGGGCTCCAACCCTGAACTGAGCATTTCCCATTTAGCCAGTATTAGGGCTCCGACCCTGAACTGAGCATTTTTCTTTTAGCCAGCATTAGGACTCCAACCCTGAACTGAGCATTGTTCTGTTAGGCAGCATTAGGGCTCCAACCCTGAACTGAGCGTTTTCCAGTTAGCCAGCATTAGGGCTCTAACCCTAAACTCAGCATTTTTCCATTTAGCCAGCATTAGGGCTCTAACCCTGAACTGAGCATTGTTCTTTTAGCCAGCATTATGGCTCCAACCCTGAACTGAGCACTTTCCATTTAGCCAGCATTAGGGCTCCAACCCTGAACTGAGCATTGTTCTGTTAGCCAGCATAAGGGCTCCAACTCTGAACTGAGCATTGTTCTGTCAGCCAGCATTAGGGCTCCAACCCTGAACTGAACACTTTCCATTTAGCCAGCATTAGGGCTCCAACCCTGAACTGAGCATTTTTCTGTTAGCCAGCATTAGGGCTCCAACCCTGAACTTAGCATTGTTCTGTTAGCCAGCATTAGGGCTCCAACCCTGAACTGAGCATTTTCCTATTAGCCAGCATTAGGGCTCCAACCCTGAACTGAGCATTGTTCTGTTAGCCAGCTTTAGGGCTCCAACCCTGAACTGAGCACTTTTCTGTTAGCCAGCATTAGGGCCCCAACCCTGAACTGAGCATTTCCCATTTAGCCAGCATTAGGGTTCCAACCCTGAACTGAGCATTTCCCATTTAGCTAGCATTAGGACTCCGACCCTGAACTGAGCATTTTTCTTTTAGCCAGCATTAGGGCTCCAACCCTGAACTGAGCATTGTTCTGTTAGCTAGCATTAGGGCTCCAACCCTGAACTGAGCATTTTCCAGTTAGCCAGCATTAGGGCTCTAACCCTAAACTGAGCATTTTTTCATTTAGCCAGCATTAGGGCTCCAACCCTGAACTGAGCATTGTTCTATTGGCCAGCATTAGGGCTCCAACCCTGAACTGAGCACTTTCTATTTAGCCAGCGTTAGGGCTCCAACCCTGAACTGAGCATTGTTCTGTTAGCCAGCATTAGTGCTCCAACCCTGAACTGAGCACTTTTCTGTTAGCCAGCATTAGTGTTCCAACCCTTAACTGAGCATTTTCCATTTAGCCAGCATTAGGGCTCCAACCCTGAACTGAGCACTTTCTGTTAGCTAGCATTAGGGCTCCAACCATGAACTGAGCATTTTCCAGTTAGCCAGCATTAGGGCTCTAACCCTAAACTGAGCATTTTTCCATTTAGCCAGCATTAGGGCTCCAACCCTGAACTGAGCATTGTTCTGTTAGCCAGCATTAGGGCTCCAACCCTGAACTGAGCACTTTTCAGTTAGCCAGCATTAGGGCCCCAACCCTGAACTAAGCATTTCCCATTTAGCCAGCATTAGGGCTCCAACCCTAAACTGAGCATTTCCCATTTAGCCAGTATTAGGGCTCCAACCCTGAACTGAGCATTTTCCTATTAGCCAGCATTAGGGCTCCAACCCTGAACTGAGCATTGTTCTGTTAGCCAGCTTTAGGGCTCCAACCCTGAACTGAGCACTTTTCTGTTAGCCAGCATTAGGGCCCCAACCCTGAACTGAGCATTTCCCATTTAGCCAGCATTAGGGTTCCAACCATGAACTGAGCATTTCCCATTTAGCCAACATTAGGGCTCCGACCCTGAACTGAGCATTTTTCTTTTAGCCAGCATTAGGGCTCCAACCCTGAACTGAGCATTGTTCTGTTAGCCAGCATTAGGGCTCCAACCCTGAACTGAGCATTTTCCAGTTAGCCAGCATTAGGGCTCCAACCCTAAACTGAGCATTTTTTCATTTAGCCAGCATTAGGGCTCCAACCCTGAACTGAGCATTGTTCTATTGGCCAGCATTAGGGCTCCAACCCTGAACTAAGCACTTTCTATTTAGCCAGCATTAGGGCTCCAACCCTGAACTGAGCATTGTTCTGTTAGCCAGCATTAGGGCTCCAACCCTGAACTGAGCACTTTTCTGTTAGCCAGCATTAGGGTTCCAACCCTTAACTGAGCATTTTCCATTTAGCCAGCATTAGGGCTCCAACCCTGAACTGAGCACTTTCTGTTAGCTAGCATTAGGGCTCCAACCATGAACTGAGCATTTTCCAGTTAGCCAGCATTAGGGCTCTAACCCTAAACTGAGCATTTTTCCATTTAGCCAGCATTAGGGCTCCAACCCTGAACTGAGCATTGTTCTGTTAGCCAGCATTAGGGCTCCAACCCTGAACTAAGCACTTTTCTGTTAGCCAGCATTAGGGCCCCAACCCTGAACTAAGCATTTCCCATTTAGCCAGCATTAGGGCTCCAACCCTGAACTGAGCATTTCCCATTTAGCCAGTATTAGGGCTCCGACCCTGAACTGAGCATTTTTCTTTTAGCCAGCATTAGGACTCCAACCCTGAACTGAGCATTGTTCTGTTAGCCAGCATTAGGGCTCCAACCCTGAACTGACCATTTTCCAGTTAGCCAGCATTAGGGCTCCAACCCTAAACTGAGCATTTTTCCATTTAGCCAGCATTAGGGCTCTAACCCTGAACTGAGCATTGTTCTTTTAGCCAGCATTATGGCTCTAACCCTGAACTGAGCACTTTCCATTTAGCCAGCATTAGGGCTCCAACCCTGAACTGAGCATTGTTCTGTTAGCCAGCATAAGGGCTTCAACCCTGAACTGAGCATTGTTCTGTCAGCCAGCATTAGGGCTCCAACCCTGAACTGAACACTTTCCATTTAGCCAGCATTAGGGCTCCAACCCTGAACTGAGCATTTCCCATTTAGCCAGCATTAGGTCTCCAACCCCGAACTGAGCACTTTCCATTTAGTCAGCATTAGGGCTCCAACCCTGAACTGAGCATTTTCCTATTAGCCAGCATTAGGGCTCCAACCCTGAACTGAGCATTGTTCTGTTAGCCAGCTTTAGGGCTCCAACCCTGAACTGAGCACTTTTCTGTTAGCCAGCATTAGGGCCCCAACCCTGAACTGAGCATTTCCCATTTAGCCAGCATTAGGGTTCCAACCCTGAACTGAGCATTTCCCATTTAGCCAGCATTAGGGCTCCGACCCTGAACTGAGCATTTTTCTTTTAGCCAGCATTAGGGCTCCAACCCTGAACTGAGCATTGTTCTGTTAGCCAGCATTAGGGCTCCAACCCTGAACTGAGCATTTTCCAGTTAGCCAGCATTAGGGCTCCAACCCTAAACTGAGAATTTTTTCATTTAGCCAGCATTAGGGCTCCAACCCTGAACTGAGCATTGTTCTATTGGCCAGCATTAGGGCTCCAACCATGAACTGAGCACTTTCCATTTAGCCAGCATTAGGGCTTCAACCCTGAACTGAGCATTGTTCTGTTAGCCAGCATTAGGGCTCCAACTCTGAACTGAGCACTTTTCTGTTAGCCAGCATTAGGGTTCCAACCCTGAACTGAGCATTTCCTATTAGCCAGCATTAGGGCTCCAACCCTGAACTGAGCATTGTTCTGTTAGCCAGCATTAGGGCTCCAACCCTGAACTGAGCACTTTTCTGTTAGCCAGCATTAGGGCCCCAACCCTGAACTGAGCATTTCCCATTTAGCCAGCATTAGGGTTCCAACCCTGAACTGAGCATTTCCCATTTAACCAGCATTAGGGCTCCGACCCTGAACTGAGCATTTTTCTTTTAGCCAGCATTAGGGCTCCAACCCTGAACTGAGCATTGTTCTATTAGCCAACATTAGGGCTCCAACCCTGAACTGAGCATTGTTCTATCAGCCAGCATTAGGGCTCCAACCCTGAACTGAGCACTTTCCATTTAGCCAGCATTAGGGCTCCAACACTGAACTGAGCATTTCCCATTTAGCCAGCATTAGGGCTCCAACCCTGAACTGAGCATTGTTCTGTTAGCCAGCATTAGGGCTCCAACCCTAAACTGAGCACTTTTCTGTTAGCCAGCATTAGGGCCCCAACCCTGAACTGAGCATTTCCCATTTAGCCAACATTAGGGTTCCAACCCTGAACTGAGCATTTCCCATTTAGCCAACATTAGGGCTCCGACTCTGAACTGAGCATTTTTCTTTTAGCCAGTATTAAGGCTCCAACCCTGAACTGAGCATTGTTCTGTTAGCCGACATTAGGGCTCCAACCCTGAACTGAGCATTTTCCAGTTAGCCAGCATTAGGGCTCCAACCCTAAACTGAGCATTTTTCCATTTAGCCAGCATTAGGGCTCTATCCCTAAACTGAGCATTGTTCTGTTAGCCAGCATTAGGGCTCCAACCCTGAACTGAGCACTTTCCATTTAGCCAGCATTAGGGCTCCAACCCTGAACTGAGCATTGTTCTGTTAGCCAGCATTAGGGACTCCAACCCTGAACTGAGCACTTTTTTGTTAGCCAATATTAGGGCTCCAACCCTGAACTGAGCATTTTCCATTTAGCCAGCATTAGGGCTCCAACCCTGAACTGAGCACTTTCTGTTAGCCAGCATTAGGGCTCCAACCCTGAACTGAACATTTTCCAGTTGGCCAGCATTAGGGTTCCAACCCTAAACTGAGCATTTTTCCAGCATTAGGGCTCCAACCCTGAACTGAGCATTGTTCTGTTAGCCAGCATTAGGGCTCCAACCCTGAACTGAGCACTTTCCATTTAGCCAGCATTAGGGCTCCAACCCTGAACTGAGCATTGTTCTGTTAGCCAGCATTAGGGCTCCAACCCTGAACTGAGCATTTTCCATTTAGCCAGCATTAGGGCTCCAACCCTGAACTGAGCATTGTTCTGTTAGCCAGCATTAGGGCTCCAACCCTGAACTGAGCATTTTCCATTTAGCCAGAATTAGGGCTCCAAAGTTGAACTGAGCATTTCCTATTTAGCCAGCATTAGGGCTCCAACCCTGAACTGAGCATTGTTCTGTTAGCCAGCATTAGGGC
Organism: Nicotiana sylvestris; assembly: GCF_000393655.2. Classification (NCBI taxonomy): domain Eukaryota; kingdom Viridiplantae; phylum Streptophyta; class Magnoliopsida; order Solanales; family Solanaceae; genus Nicotiana; species Nicotiana sylvestris. The sequence continues at coordinate 144,633,567 of NC_091060.1, forward strand.
TCCAACCCTGAACTGAGCACTTTTCTGTTAGCCAGCATTAGGGCCCCAACCCTGAACTGAGCATTTCACATTTAGCCAGCATTAGGGTTCCAACCCTGAACTAAGCATTTCCCAATTAGCCTGCATTAGGGCTCCGACCCTGAACTGAGCATTTTTCTTTTAGCCAGCATTAGGGCTCCAACCCTGAACTGAGCATTGTTCTGTTAGCCATCATTAGGGCTCCAACCCTGAACTGAGCACTTTTCTGTTAGCCAGCATTAGGGTTCCAACCCTGAACTGAGCATTTCCTATTAGCCAGCATTAGGGCTCCAACCCTGAACTGAGCATTGTTCTGTTAGCCAGCATTAGGGCTCCAACCCTGAACTGAGCACTTTTCTGTTAGCCAGCATTAGGGCCCCAACCCTGAACTGAGCATTTCCCATTTAGCCAGCATTAGGGTTCCAACCCTGAACTGAGCATTTCCCATTTAACCAGCATTAGGGCTCCGACCCTGAACTGAGCATTTTTCTTTTAGCCAGCATTAGGGCTCCAACCCTGAACTGAGCATTGTTCTATTAGCCAGCATTAGGGCTCCAACCCTGAACTGAGCATTGTTCTGTTAGCCAGCATTAGGGCTCCAACCCTGAACTGAGCACTTTCCATTTAGCCAGCATTAGGGCTCCAACCCTGAACTGAGCATTTCCCATTTAGCCAGCATTAGGGCTCCAACCCTGAACTGAGCATTGTTCTGTTAGCCAGCATTAGGGCTCCAACCCTGAACTGAGCACTTTTCTGTTAGCCAGCTTTAGGGCCCCAACCCTGAACTGAGCATTTCCCATTTAGCCAACATTAGGGTTCCAACCCTGAACTGAGCATTTCCCATTTAGCCAACATTAGGGCTCTGACTCTGAACTGAGCATTTTTCTTTTAGCCAGCATTAGGGCTCCAACCCTGAACTGAGCATTGTTCTGTTAGCCGACATTACGGCTCTAACCCTGAACTGAGCATTTTCCAGTTAGCCAGCATTAGGGCTCCAACCCTAAACTGAGCATTTTTCCATTTAGCCAGCATTAGGGCTCCATCCCTAAACTGAGCATTGTTCTGTTAGCCAGCATTAGGGCTCCAACCCTGAACTGAGCACTTTCCATTTAGCCAGCATTAGGGCTCCAACCCTGAACTGAGCATTGTTCTGTTAGCCAGCATTAGGGGCTCCAACCCTGAACTGAGCACTTTTTTGTTAGCCAGCATTAGGGCTCCAACCCTGAACTGAGCATTTTCCATTTAGCCAGCATTAGGGCTCCAACCCTGAACTGAGCACTTTCTGTTAGCCAGCATTAGGGCTCCAACCCTGAACTGAGCATTTTCCAGTTGGCCAGCATTAGGGTTCCAACCCTAAACTGAGCATTTTTCCAGCATTAGGGCTCCAACCCTAAACTGAGCATTGTTCTGTTAGCCAGCATTAGGGCTCCAACCCTGAACTGAGCACTTTCCATTTAGCCAGCATTAGGGCTCCAACCCTGAACTGAGCACTTTCCATTTAGCCAGTATTAGCGATCCAACCCTGAACTGAGCATTGTTCTGTTAGCCAGCATTAGGGCTCCAACCCTGAACTGAGCATTTTCCATTTAGCCAGTATTAGGGCTCCAACCCTGAAATGAGTACTTTCCATTTAGCCAGCATTAGGGCTCCAAAGTTGAACTGAGCATTTCCTATTTAGCAAGCATTAGGGCTCCAACCCTGAACTGAGCATTGTTCTGTTAACCAGCATTAGGGCTCCAACCCTGAACTGAGCACTTTTCTGTTAGCCAGCATTAGGGCCCCAACCCTAAACTGAGAATTTCACATTTAGCCAGCATTAGGGTTCCAACCCTGAACTAAGCATTTCCCAATTAGCCAGCATTAGGGCTCCGACCCTGAACTGAGCATTTTTCTTTTAGCCAGCATTAGGGCTCCAACCCTAAACTGAGCATTGTTCTGTTAGCCAGCATTAGGGGTCCAACCCTGAACTGAGCATTTTTCCATTTAGCCAGCATTACGGCTCCAACCCTGAACTGAGCATTTCCCATTTAGCCAGCATTAGGGCTCCAACCCTGAATTGAGCATTGTTCTGTTAGCCAGCATTAGGGCTCCAACCCTGAACTGAGCACTTTTCTGTTAGCCAGCATTAGGGGCCCAACCCTGAACTGAGCATTTCCCATTTAGCCAGCATTAGGGTTCCAACCCTGAACTGAGCATTTTTCTTTTAGCCAGCATTAGGGCTCCAACTCTGAACTGAGTATTGTTCTGTTAGCCAGCATTAGGGCTCCAACCCTGAACTGAGCATTTTCCAGTTAGCCGGCATTAGGGCTCCAACCCTAAACTGAGCATTTTTCCATTTAGCCAGCATTAGGGCTCCAACCCTAAACTGAGCATTGTTCTGTTAGCCAGCATTAGGGCTCCAACCCTGAACTGAGCACTTTCCATTTAGCCAGCATTAGGGCTCCAACACTGAACTGAGCATTGTTCTGTTAGCCAGCATGAGGGGCTCCAACCCTGAACTGAGCACATTTTTGTTAGCCAGCATTAGGGCTCCAACCCTGAACTGAGCATTTTCCATTTAGCCAGCATTAGGGCTCCAACCCTGAACTGAGCACTTTTTGTTAGCCAGCATTAGGGCTCCAACCCTGAACTGAGCATTTTCCAGTTGGCCAGTATTAGGGTTCCAACCCTAAACTGAGCATTTTTCCAGCATTAGGGCTCCAACCCTGAACTGAGCATTATTCTGTTAGCCAGCATTAGGGCTCCAACCCTGAACTGAGCATTTTCCTATTAGCCAGTATTAGGGCTCCAACCCTGAACTGATCATTGTTCTGTTAGCCAGTATTAGGGCTCCAAACCTGAACTGATCATTTTCGATTTAGCCAGTATTAGGGCTCCAACCCTGAACTGAGCACTTTCCATTTAGCCAGCATTAGGACTCCAACCCTGAACTGAGCACTTTCCATTTAGCCAGCATTAGGGCTCCAACCTTGAACTGAGCATTGTTCTGTTAGCCAGCATTAGGGCTCCAACCCTGAACTGAGCACTTTCCATTTAGCCAGCATTAGGGCTCCAACCCTGAACTGAGCATTTTTCATTTATCCAGCATTAGGGCTCCAACCCTGAACTGAGCACTTTCTGTTAGCCAGCATTAGAGGTCCAACCCTGTACTGAGCATTTTCCAGTTAGCCAGCATTAGGGCTCCAACCCTAAACTGAGCATTTTTCCAGCATTAGGGCTCCAACCCTGAACTGAGCATTGTTCTGTTAGCCAGCATTAGGGCTCCAACCCTGAACTGAGCATTTTCCATTTAGCCAGCATTAGGGCTCCAACCCTGAACAGAGCACTTTTCTGTTAGCCAGCATTAGGGCCCCAACCCTGAACTGAGCATTTCCCATTTAGCCATCATTAGGGTTCCAACCCTAAACTGAGCATTTTTCTTTTAGCCAGCATTAGGGCTCCAACTCTGAACTGAGCATTGTTCTGTTAGCCAGCATTAGGGCTCCAACCCTGAACTGAGCATTTTCCAGTTAGCCAGCATTAGGGCTCCAACCCTAAACTGAGCATTTTTCCATTTAGCCAGCATTAGGGCTCCTACCCTAAACTGAGCATTGTTCTGTTAGCCAGTATTAGGGCTCCAAACCTGAACTGATCATTTTCGATTTAGCCAGTATTAGGGCTCCAACCCTGAACTGAGCACTTTCCATTTAGCCAGCATTAGGACTCCAACCCTGAACTGAGCACTTTCCATTTAGCCAGCATTAGGGCTCCAACCTTGAACTGAGCATTGTTCTGTTAGCCAGCATTAGGGCTCCAACCCTGAACTGAGCACTTTCCATTTAGCCAGCATTAGGGCTCCAACCCTGAACTGAGCATTTTTCATTTATCCAGCATTAGGGCTCCAACCCTGAACTGAGCACTTTCTGTTAGCCAGCATTAGAGGTCCAACCCTGTACTGAGCATTTTCCAGTTAGCCAGCATTAGGGCTCCAACCCTAAACTGAGCATTTTTCCAGCATTAGGGCTCCAACCCTGAACTGAGCATTGTTCTGTTAGCCAGCATTAGGGCTCCAACCCTGAACTGAGCATTTTCCATTTAGCCAGCATTAGGGCTCCAACACTGAACAGAGCACTTTTCTGTTAGCCAGCATTAGGGCCCCAACCCTGAACTGAGCATTTCCCATTTAGCCAGCATTAGGGCTCCAACCCTAAACTGAGCATTTTTCCATTTAGCCAGCATTAGGGCTCCAACCCTAAACTGAGCATTGTTCTGTTAGCCAGCATTAGGGACTCCAACCCTGAACTGAGCACTTTTTTGTTAGCCAGCATTAGGGCCCCAACCCTGAACTGAGCATTTCCCATTTAGCCATCATTAGGGTTCCAACCCTAAACTGAGCATTTTTCTTTTAGCCAGCATTAGGGCTCCAACTCTGAACTGAGCATTGTTCTGTTAGCCAGCATTAGGGCTCCAACCCTGAACTAAGCATTTTCCAGTTAGCCAGCATTAGGGCTCCAACCCTAAAGTGAGCATTTTTCCATTTAGCCAGCATTAGGGCTCCAACCCTAAACTGAGCATTGTTCTGTTAGCCAGCATTAGGGCTCCAACCCTGAACTGAGCACTTTCCATTTAGCCAGCATTAGGGCTCCAACCCTGAACTGAGCATTTTTCATTTATCCAGCATTAGGGCTCCAACCCTGAACTGAGCACTTTCTGTTAGCCAGCATTAGAGGTCCAACCCTGTACTGAGCATTTTCCAGTTAGCCAGCATTAGGGCTCCAACCCTAAACTGAGCATTTTTCCAGCATTAGGGCTCCAACCCTGAACTGAGCATTGTTCTGTTAGCCAGCATTAGGGCTCCAACCCTGAACTGAGCATTTTCCATTTAGCCAGCATTAGGGCTCCAACACTGAACAGAGCACTTTTCTGTTAGCCAGCATTAGGGCCCCAACCCTGAACTGAGCATTTCCCATTTAGCCAGCATTAGGGCTCCAACCCTAAACTGAGCATTTTTCCATTTAGCCAGCATTAGGGCTCCAACCCTAAACTGAGCATTGTTCTGTTAGCCAGCATTAGGGACTCCAACCCTGAACTGAGCACTTTTTTGTTAGCCAGCATTAGGGCCCCAACCCTGAACTGAGCATTTCCCATTTAGCCATCATTAGGGTTCCAACCCTAAACTGAGCATTTTTCTTTTAGCCAGCATTAGGGCTCCAACTCTGAACTGAGCATTGTTCTGTTAGCCAGCATTAGGGCTCCAACCCTGAACTAAGCATTTTCCAGTTAGCCAGCATTAGGGCTCCAACCCTAAACTGAGCATTTTTCCATTTAGCCAGCATTAGGGCTCCAACCCTGAACTGAGCATTGTTCTGTTAGCCAGCATTAGGGCTCCAACCCTGAACTGAGCACTTTCCATTTAGCCAGCATTAGGGCTCCAACCCTGAACTGAGCATTGTTCTGTTAGCCAGCATGAGGGGCTCCAACCCTGAACTGAGCACTTTTTTGTTAGCCAGCATTAGGGCTCCAACCCTGAACTGAGCATTTTCCATTTAGCCAGCATTAGGGCTCCAACCCTGAACTGAGCACTTTCTATTAGCCAGCATTAGGGCTCCAACCCTGAACTGAGCATTTTCCAGTTGGCCAGCATTAGGGTTCCAACCCAAAACTGAGCATTTTTCCAGCATTAGGGCTCCAACCCTGAACTCAGCATTATTCTGTTAGCCAGCATTAGGGCTCCAACCCTGAACTGAGCACTTTCCATTTAGCCAGCATTAGGGCTCCAACCCTGAACTGAGCATTTTCCTATTAGCCAGTATTAGGGCTCCAACCCTGAACTGATCATTGTTCTGTTAGCCACTATTAGGGCTCCAACCCTGAACTGATCATTTTCGATTTAGCTAGTATTAGGGCTCCAACCCTGAACTTAGCACTTTCCATTTAGCCAACATTAGGACTCCAACCCTGAACTGAGCACTTTCCATTTAGCCAGCATTAGGGCTCCAACCTTGAACTGAGCATTGTTCTGTTAGCCAGCATTAGGGCTCCAACCCAGAACTGAGCACTTTCCATTTAGCCAGCATTAGGGCTCCAACCCAAAACTGAGCATTTTCCATTTATCCAGCATTAGGGCTCCAACCATGAACTGAGCACTTTCTATTAGCCAGCATTAGGGGTCCAACCCTGAACTGAGCATTTTCCAGTTAGCCAGCATTAGGGCTCCAACCCTAAACTGAGCATTTTTCCAGTTAGCCAGCATTAGGGCTCAACCCCTAAATTGAGCATTTTTCCATTTAGCCAGCATTAGGGCTCCAACCCTGAACTGAGCATTGTTCTGTTAGCCAGCATTAGGGCTCCAACCCTGAACTGAGCACTTTTCTGTTAGCCAGCATGAGGGCCCCATCCCTGAACTAAGCATTTCCCATTTAGCCAGCATTAGGGCTCCGACCCTGAACTGAGCATTTTTCTTTTTGCCAGCATTAGGGCTCCAACCCTGAACTGAGCATTGTTCTGTTAGCCAGCATTAGGGCTCCAACCCTGAACTGATCATTTCCCATTTAGCCAGCATTAGGGCTCCGACCCTGAACTGAGCATTTTTCTTTTAGCCAGCATTAGGGCTCCAACCCTGAACTGAGCATTTTCCAGTTAGCCAGCATTACGGCTCCAACCCTAAACAGAGCATTTTTCCATTTAGCCAGCATTAGGTCTCCAACCCTGAACTGAGCATTGTTCTGTTAGCCAGCATTAGGGCTCAAACCCTGAACTGAGCACTTTCCATTTAACCAGCATTAGGGCTCCAACCCTGAACTTAGCATTGTTCTGTTAGCCAGCATTAGGGCTCCAACCCTGAACTGAGCATTGTTCTGTTAGCCAGCATTAGGGCTCCAACCCTGTACTGAGCACTTTCCATTTAGCCAGCATTAGGGCTCCAACCCTGAACTGAGCATTTTCCTATTAGCCAGTATTAGAGCTCCAACCCCTGAACTGAGCATTGTTCTGTTAGCTAGCATTAGGGCTCCAACCTTGAACTGAGCATTTTCCATTTAGCCAGTATTAGGGCTCCAACCCTGAATTGAGCACTTTCCATTTAGCCAGCATTAGGGCTCCAACCCTGAACTGAGCATTGTTCTGTTAGCCAGCATTAGGGCTCCAACCCTGAACTGTGCACTTTCCATTTTGCCAGCATTATGGCTACAACCCTGAACTGAGCATTTCCCATTTAGCCAGCATTAGGGCTCCAACCCTGAACTGAGCACTTTCCATTTAGCCAGCATTAGGGCTTCAACCCTGAACTGAGCATTTCCCATTTAGCCAGCATTAGGGCTCCGACCCTGAACTGAGCATTTTCCTATTAGCCAGCATTAGGGCTCCAACCCTGAACTGAACATTGTTCTGTTACCCAGCATTAGGGCTCCAACCCTGAACTGAGCATTTTTCAGTTAGCCAGCATTAGGGCTCCAACCCTAAATTGAGCATTTTTCCATTTAGCCAGCATTAGGGCTCCAACCCTGAACTGAGCATTGTTCTGTTAGCCAGCATTAGGGCTCCAATCCTAAACTGAGCATTGTTCTGTCCGCCAGCATTACGGCTCCAACCCTGAACTGAGCACTTTCCATTTAGCCAGCATTAGGGCTCCAACCCTGAACTGGGCATTTCCCATTTAGCCAGCATTAGGGCTCCGACCCTGAACTGAGCATTGTTCTGTTAGCCAGCATTAAGGCTCCAACCCTGAACTGAGCACTTTTCTGTTAGCCAGCATTAGGGCCCAACCCTGAACTGAGCATTTCCCATTTAGCCAGCATTAGGTTCCAACCCTGAACTGATCATTTCCCATTTAGCCAGCATTAGGGCTCCGACCCTGAACTGAGAATTTTTCTTTTAGCCAGCATTAGGGCTCCAACCCTGAACTGAGCATTGTTCTGTTAGCCAGCATTAGGGCTCCAACCCTGAACTGAGCATTTTCCAGTTAGCCAGCATTACGGCTCCAACCCTAAACTGAGCATTTCTCCATTTAGCCAGCATTAGGTCTCCAACCCTGAACTGAGCATTGTTCTGTTAGCCAGCATTAGGGCTCAAACCCTGAACTGAGCACTTTCCATTTAGCCAGCATTAGGGCTCTAACCCTGAACTTAGCATTGTTCTTTTAGCCAGCATTAGGGCTCCAACCCTGAACTGAGCATTGTTCTGTTAGCCAGCATTAGGGCTCCAACCCTGAACTGAGCATTTTCCAGTTAGCCAGCATTACGGCTCCAACCCTAAACTGAGCATTTCTCCATTTAGCCAGCATTAGGTCTCCAACCCTGAACTGAGCATTGTTCTGTTAGCCAGCATTAGGGCTCAAACCCTGAACTGAGCACTTTCCATTTAGCCAGCATTAGGGCTCTAACCCTGAACTTAGCATTGTTCTGTTAGCCAGCATTAGGGCTCCAACCCTGAACTGAGCATTTTTCAATTTAGCCAGCATTAGGGCTCCAACCCTGAACTGAGCATTGTTCTGTTAGCCAGCATTAGGGCTCCAACCCTGAACTGAGCACTTTCTGTTAGCCAGCATTAGGGCTCAAACCCTGAACTGAGCATTTTCCAGTTAGCCAGCATTAGGGCTCCAACCCTAAACTGAGCATTTTTCAATTTAGCCAGCATTAGGGCTCCAACCCTGAACGGAGCATTGTTCTGTTAGCCAGCATTAGGGCTCCAACCCTGAACTGAGCACTTTCCATTTAGCCAGCATTAGGGCTCCAACCCTGAACTGAGCATTGTTCTGTTAGCCAGCATTAGGGCTCCAACCCTGAACTGAGAAATTTTCTGTTAGCCAGCATTAGGGCTCCAACCCTGAACTGAGCATTGTTCTGTCAGCCAGCATTAGGGCTCCAACCCTGAACTGAGCACTTTCCATTTAACCAGCATTATGGCTCCAACCCTGAACTGAGCATTTCCCATTTAGCCAGCATTAAGGCTCCAACCCCGAACTGAGCACTTTCCATTTAGCCAGCATTAGGGCTCCAACCCTGAACTGAGCATTTTCCTATTAGCCAGCATTAGGGCTCGAACCCTGAATTTAGCATTGTTCTGTTAGCCAACATTAGGGCTCCAACCCTGAACTGAACACTTTTCTGTTAGCCAGCATTAGGGCCCCAACCCTGAACTGAGCATTTCCCATTTAGCCAGCATTAGGGCTCCGACCCTGAACTGAGCATTTTTGTTTTAGCCAGCATTAGGGCTCCAACCCTGAACTGAGCATTGTTCTGTCAGCCAGCATTAGGGCTCCAACCCTGAACTGAGCATTTTCCAGTTAGCCAGCATTAGGGCTCCAACCCTAAACTGAGCATTTTTCCATTTAGCCAGCATTAGGGCTCCAACCCTGAACTGAGCATTGTTCTGTTAGCCAGCATTAGGGCTCCAACCCTGAACTGAGCATTTTCCAGTTAACCAGCATTATGGCTCCAACCCTAAACTGAGCATTTTTCTATTTAGTCAGCATTAGGGCTCCAACCCTGAACTGAGCATTTTTCTATTAGCCAGCATTAGGTCTCCATCCCTGAATTTAGCACTTTCCATTTAGCCAGCATTAGGGCTCCAACCCTGAACTGAGCATTGTTCTGACAGCCAGCATTAGGGCTCCTACCCTGAACTGAGCACTTTCCATTTAGCCAGCATTAGGGCTCCAACCCTGAACTGAGCATTTCCAATTTAGCCAGCATTAGGGCTCCAACCCCGAACTGAGCACTTTCCATTTAGCCAGCATTAGTGCTCAAACCCTGAACTGAGCATTTTCCTATTAGCCAGCATTAGGGCTCCAACCCTGAACTTAGCATTGTTCTGTTAGCCAGCATTAGGGCTCCAACCCTGAATTGAGCACTTTTCTGTTAGCCCGCATTAGGGCCCCAACCCTGAACTGAGCATTTCCCATTTAGCCAGCATTAGGGCTCCGACCCTGAACTGAGCATTTTTCTTTTAGCCAGCATTAGGGATCCAACCCTGAACTGAGCATTGTTCTGTTAGCCAGCATTAGGGCTCCAACCCTTAACTGAGCATTTTCCAGTTAGCCAGCATTAGGGCTCCAACCCTAAACTGAGCATTTTTTTATATAGCCTGCATTAGGGCTCCAACCCTGAACTGAGCATTGTTCTATTAGCCAGCATTAGGGCTCCAACCCTGAACTGAGCATTTCCCATTTAGCCAGCATTAGGGTTCCAACCCTGAACTGAGCATTGTTCTATTAGCCAGCATTAGGGCTCCAACCCTGAACTGAGCACTTTTCTGTTAGCCAGCATTAGGGCCCCAACCCAGAACTGAGCATTTCCCATTTAGCCAACATTAGGGCTCCAACCCTGAACTGAGCACTTTCTGTTAGCCAGCATTAGGGCTCCAACCCTGAACTGAGCATTTTCCAATTCGCCAGCATTAGGGCTCAAACCCTAAACTCAGCACTTTCCATTTAGCCAGCATTAGGGCTCCAACCCTGAACTGAGCATTTCCCATTTAGCCAGCATTAGGGCTCCAACCCCGAACTGAGCACTTTCCATTTAGCCAGCATTAGGGCTCAAACCCTGAACTGAGCATTTTCCTATTAGCCAGCATTAGGGCTCCAACCCTGAACTTAGCATTGTTCTGTTAGCCAGCATTAGGGCTCCAACCCTGAACTGAGCACTTTTCTGTTAGCCAGCATTAGGGCCCCAGCCCTGAACTGAGCATTTCCCATTTAGCCAGCATTAGGGTTCCAACCCTGAACTAAGCATTTCCCATTTAGCCAGCATTAGGGCTCCGACCCTGAACTGAGCATTTTTCTTTTAGCCAGCATTAGGGCTCCAACCCTGAACTGAGCATTGTTCTGTTAGCCAGCATTAGGGCTCCAACCCTAAACTGAGCATTTTCCAGTTAGCCAGCATTAGGGCTCCAACCCTAAACTGAGCATTTTTTCATTTAACCAGTATTAGGGCTCCAACCCTGAACTGAGCACTTTTTTGTTAGCCAGCATTAGGGCTCCAACCCTGAACTGAGCACTTTCCATTTAGCCAGCATTAGGGCTCCAACCCTGAACTGAGCATTGTTCTGTTAGCCAGCATTAGGGCTCCAACCCTGAACTGAGAAATTTTCTGTTAGCCAGCATTAGGGCTCCAACCCTGAACTGAGCATTGTTCTGTCAGCCAGCATTAGGGCTCCAACCCTGAACTGAGCACTTTCCATTTAACCAGCATTATGGCTCCAACCCTGAACTGAGCATTTCCCATTTAGCCAGCATTAAGGCTCCAACCCCGAACTGAGCACTTTCCATTTAGCCAGCATTAGGGCTCCAACCCTGAACTGAGCATTTTCCTATTAGCCAGCATTAGGGCTCGAACCCTGAATTTAGCATTGTTCTGTTAGCCAACATTAGGGCTCCAACCCTGAACTGAGCACTTTTCTGTTAGCCAGCATTAGGGCCCCAACCCTGAACTGAGCATTTCCCATTTAGCCATTATTAGGGTTCCAACCTTGAACTGAGCATTTCCCATTTAGCCAGCATTAGGGCTCCGACCCTGAACTGAGTATTTTTCTTTTAGCCAACATTAGGGCTCCAACCCTGAACTGAGCATTGTTCTGTTAGCCAGCATTAGGGCTCCAACCCTGAACTGAGCATTTTCCAGTTAGCCAGCATTAGGGCTCCAAACCTAAACTGAGCATTTCCCATTTAGCCAGCATTAGGGCTCCAACCCTGAATTGAGCACTTTCCATTTAGCCAGCATTAGGGCTCCAACCCTGAACTGAGCATTTTCCTATTAGCCAGCATTAGGGTTCCAACCCTGAACTGAGCATTGTTCTGTTAGCCAGCATTAGGGCTCCAACCCTGAACTGAGCATTTTCCAGTTAGCCAGCATTAGGGCTCCAAACCGAAACTGAGCATTTCCCATTTAGCCAGCATTAGGGCTTCAATCCTGAACTGAGCACTTTCCATTTAGCTAGCATTAGGGCTCCAACCCTGAACTGAGCATTTTCCTATTAGCCAGCATTAGGGTTCCAACCCTGAACTGAGCATTGTTCTGTTAGCCAGCATTAGGGCTCCAACCCTGAACTGAGCATTTTTCTGTGAGCCAGCATTAGGGCCCCAACCCTGAACTGAGCATTTCCCATTTAGCCAGCATTAGGGTTCCAACCCTGAACTGAGCATTTCCCATTTAGCCAGCATTAGGGCTCCGACCCTGAACTGAGCATTGTTCTGTTAGCCAGCATTAGGGCTCCAACCCTGAACTGAGCATTTTCCAGTTAGCCAGCATTACGGCTCCAACCCTAATCTAAGCATTTTTCCATTTAGCCAGCATTAGGGATCCAACCCTGAACTGAGCATTGTTCTGTTAGCCAGCATTAGGGCTCAAACCCTGAACTGAGCACTTTCCATTTAGCCAGCATTAGGGCTCCAACCCTGAACTGAGCATTGTTCTTTTAGCCAGCATTAGGGCTCCAACCCTGAACTGAGCACTTTTTTGTTAGCCAGCATTAGGGCTCCAACCCTGAACTGAGAATTTTCCATTTAGCCAGCATTAGGGCTCCAACCCTGAACTGAGCACTTTCTGTTACCCAGCATTAAGGCTCTAACCCTGAACTGAGCATTTTCCAGTTAGCCAGCATTAGGGCTCCAATCCTAAACTGAGCATTTTTCCAGCATTAGGGCTCCAACCCTGAACTGAGCATTGTTTTGTTAGCCAGCATTAGGGCTCCAACCCTGAACTGAGCACTTTTTTATTAGCAAGCATTAGGGCTCCAACCCTGAGCTGAGCATTTCCCATTTAGCCAGCATTAGGGCTCCAACCCTGAACTGAGCACTTTCCATTTAGCTAGCATTAGGGCTCCAACCCTAAACTGAGCATTTCCCATTTAGCCAGCATTAGGGCTCCGACCCTGAACTGAGCATTTTTGTTTTAGCCAGCATTAGGGCTCCAACCCTGAACTGAGCATTGTTCTGTTAGCCAGCATTAGGGCTCCAACCCTGAACTGAGCATTTTCCAGTTAGCCAGCATTAGGGCTCCAACCCTAAACTGAGCATTTTTCCATTTAGCCAGCATTAGGGCTCCAACCCTGAACTGAGCATTGTTCTGTTAGCCAGCATTAGGGCTCCAACCCTGAACTGAGCACTTTTCTGTTAGCCAGCATTAGGGCCCCAACCCTGAACTAAGCATTTCCCATTTAGCCAGCATTAGGGCTCCAACCCTGAACTGAGCATTTCCCATTTAGCCAGCATTAGGGCTCCGACCCTGAACTGAGCATTTTTTTTAGCCAGCATTAGGACTCCAATCCTGAACTGAGCATTGTTCTATTAGCCAGCATTAGGGCTCCAACCCTGAACTGAGCATTTTCCAGTTAACCAGCATTATGGCTCCAACCCTAAACTGAGCATTTTTCTATTTAGCCAGCATTAGGGATCCAACCCTGAACTGATCATTTCCCATTTAGCCAGCATTAGGGCTCCAACCCTGAACTGAGCACTTTCCATTTAGCTAGCATTAGGGCTCCAACCCTAAACTGAGCATTTCCCATTTAGCCAGCATTAGGGCTCCGACCCTGAACTGAGCATTTTTGTTTTAGCCAGCATTAGGGCTCCAACCCTGAACTGAGCATTGTTCTGTCAGCCAGCATTAGGGCTCCAATCCTGAACTGAGCATTTTCCAGTTAGCCAGCATTAGGGCTCCAACCCTAAACTGTGCATTTTTCCATTTAGCCAGCATTAGGGCTCCAACCCTGAACTGAGCATTGTTCTGTTAGCCAGCATTAGGGCTCCAACCCTGAACTGAGCATTTTCCAGTTAACCAGCATTATGGCTCCAACCCTAAACTGAGCATTTTTCTATTTATCCAGCATTAGGGCTCCAACCCTGAACTGAGCATTGTTCTATTAGCCAGCATTACGTCTCCATCCCTGAACTTAGCACTTTCCATTTAGCCAGCATTAGGGCTCCAACCCTGAACTGAGCATTGTTCTGACAGCCAGCATTAGGGCTCCTACCCTGAACTGAGCACTTTCCATTTAGCCAGCATTAGGGCTCCAACCCTGAACTGAGCATTTCCAATTTAGCCAGCATTAGGGCTCCAACCCCGAACTGAGCACTTTCCATTTAGCCAGCATTAGTGCTCAAACCCTGAACTGAGCATTTTCCTATTAGCCAGCATTAGGGCTCCAACCCTGAACTTAGCATTGTTCTGTTAGCCAGCATTAGGGCTCCAACCCTGAACTGAGCACTTTTCTGTTAGCCCGCATTAGGGCCCCAACCCTGAACTGAGCATTTCCCATTTAGCCAGCATTAGGGTTCCAACCCTGAACTCAGCATTTCCCATTTAGCCAGCATTAGGGCTCCGACCCTGAACTGAGCATTTTTCTTTTAGCCAGCATTAGGGATCCAACCCTGAACTGAGCATTGTTCTTTTAGCCAGCATTAGGGCTCCAACCCTTAACTGAGCATTTTCCAGTTAGCCAGCATTAGGGCTCCAACCCTAAACTGAGCATTTTTTTATATAGCCTGCATTAGGGCTCCAACCCTGAACTGAGCATTGTTCTATTAGCCAGCATTAGGGCTCCAACCCTGAACTGAGCATTTCCCATTTAGCCAGCATTAGGGTTCCAACCCTGAACTGAGCATTGTTCTGTTAGCCAGCATTAGGGCTCCAACCCTGAACTGAGCACTTTTCTGTTAGCCAGCATTAGGGCCCCAACCCAGAACTGAGCATTTCCCATTTAGCCAACATTAGGGCTCCAACCCTGAACTGAGCACTTTCTGTTAGCCAGCATTAGGGCTCCAACCCTGAACTGAGCATTTTCCAATTCGCCAGCATTAGGGCTCAAACCCTAAACTCAGCACTTTCCATTTAGCCAGCATTAGGGCTCCAACCCTGAACTGAGCATTTCCCATTTAGCCAGCATTAGGGCTCCAACCCCGAACTGAGCACTTTCCATTTAGCCAGCATTAGCGCTCAAACCCTGAACTGAGCATTTTCCTATTAGCCAACATTAGGGCTCCAACCCTGAACTTAGCATTGTTCTGTTAGCCAGCATTAGGGCTCCAACCCTGAACTGAGCACTTTTCTGTTAGCCAGCATTAGGGCCCCAACCCTGAACTGAGCATTTCCCATTTAGCCAGCATTAGGGTTCCAACCCTGAACTGAGCATTTCCCATTTAGCCAGCATTAGGGCTCCGACCCTGAACTGAGCATTTTTCTTTTAGCCAGCATTAGGGCTCCAACCCTGAACTGAGCATTGTTCTGTTAGCCAGCATTAGGGCTCCAACCCTAAACTGAGCATTTTCCAGTTAGCCAGCATTAGGGCTCCAACCCTAAACTGAGCATTTTTTCATTTAACCAGCATTAGGGCTCCAACCCTGAACTGAGCACTTTTTTGTTAGCCAGCATTAGGGCTCCAACCCTGAACTGAGCACTTTCCATTTAGCCAGCATTAGGGCTCCAACCCTGAACTGAGCATTGTTCTGTTAGCCAGCATTAGGGCTCCAACCCTGAACTGAGAAATTTTCTGTTAGCCAGCATTAGGGCTCCAACCCTGAACTGAGCATTTTCCATTTAGCCAACATTAGGGCTCCAACCCTGAACTAAGCACTTTCTGTTAGCCAACATTAGGGCTCCAACCCTGAACTGAGCATTTTCCAGTTAGCCAGCATTAGGGCTCAAACCCTAAATTGAGCATTTTTCCATTTAGCCAGCATTAGGGCTCCAACCCTGAACTGAGCATTGTTCTGTTAGCTAGCATTAGGGCTCCAACCCTGAAATAAGCACTTTCCATTTAGCCAGCATTAGGGCTCCAACCCTGAACTGAGCATTGTTCTGTTAGCTGCATTAGGGCTCCAACCCTGAACTGAGCATTGTTCTGTCAGCCAGCATTAGGGCTCCAACCTTTAACTGAGCACTTTCCATTTAGCCAGCATTAGGGCTCCAACCCTGAACTGAGCATTTCCCATTTAGCCAGCATTAGGGTTCCAACCCTGAACTGAGCATTGTTCTGTTAGCCAGCATTAGGGCTCCAACCCTGAACTGAGCACTTTTTTGTTAGCCAGCATTAGGGCCCCAACCCTGAACTGAGCATTTCCCATTTAGCCAGCATTAGAGTTCCAACCCTGAACTGAGCATTTCCCATTTAGCCAGCATTAGGGCTCCGACCCTGAACTGAGCATTTTTCTTTTAGCCAAAATTAGGGCTCCAACCCTGAACTGAGCATTGTTCTGTTAGCCAGCATTAGAGCTCCAACCCTGAACTGAGCATTTTCCAATTAGCCAGCATTAGGGCTCCAACCCTAAACAGAGCATTTTTCCATTTAGCCAGCATTAGGGCTCCAACCCTGAACTGAGCATTGTTCTGTTAGCCAGCATTAGGGCTCCAACCCTGAACTAAGCACTTTCCATTTAGCCAGCATTAGGGCTCCAACCCTGAACTGAGCATTGTTCTGCTAGCCAGCATTAGGGCTCCAACCCTGAACTGAGCACTTTTTTATTAGCCAGCATTAGGGCTCCAACCCTGAACTGATCATTTTCCATTTAGCCAGCATTAGGGCTCCAACCCTGAACTGAGCACTTTCTGTTAGCCAGCATTAAGGCTCAAACCCTGAACTGAGCATTTTCCAGTTAGCAAGCATTAGGGCTCCAATCCTAAATTGAGCATTTTTCCAGCATTAGGGCTCCAACCCTGAACTGAGCATTGTTCTGTTAGCCAGCATTAGGGCTCCAACCCTGAACTGAGCACTTTTTTGTTAGCCAGCATTAGGGCTCCAACCCTGAACTGAGCATTTTTCTGTTAGCCAGCATGAGGGCCCCAACCCTGAACTAAGTATTTCCCATTTAGCCAGCATTAGGGCTCCGACCCTGAACTGAGCATTTTTCTTTTAGCCAGCATTAGGGCCCCAACCCTGAACTGAGCATTTCACATTTAGCCAGCATTAGGGTTCCAACCCTGAACTAAGCATTTCCCAATTAGCCTGCATTAGGGCTCCGACCCTGAACTGAGCATTTTTCTTTTAGCCAGCATTAGGGCTCCAACCCTGAACTGAGCATTGTTCTGTTAGCCAGCATTAGGGCTCCAACCCTGAACTGACCATTTTCCAGTTAGCCAGCATTAGGGCTCCAACCCTAAACTGAGCATTTTTCCATTTAGCCAGCATTAGGGCTCTAACCCTGAACTGAGCATTGTTCTTTTAGCCAGCATTATGGCTCCAACCCTGAACTGAGCACTTTCCATTTAGCCAGCATTAGGGCTCCAACCCTGAACTGAGCATTGTTCTGTTAGCCAGCATAAGGGCTTCAACCCTGAACTGAGCACTTTTCTGTTAGCCAGCATGAGGGCCCCAACCCTGAACTAAGCATTTCCCATTTAGCCAGCATTAGGGTTCCGACCCTGAACTGAGCATTTTTCTTTTAGCCAGCATTAGGGCTCCAACCCTGAACTCAGCACTTTCCATTTAGCCAGCATTAGGGCTCCAACCCTGAACTGAGCATTGTTCTGTTAGCCAGCATTAGGGCTCCAACCCTAAACTGAGCATTTTCCAGTTAGCCAGCATTAGGGCTCCAACCCTAAACTGAGCATTTTTTCATTTAACCAGCATTAGGGCTCCAACCCTGAACTGAGCACTTTTTTGTTAGCCAGCATTAGGGCTCCAACCCTGAACTGAGCATTTTCCATTTAGCCAGCATTAGGGCTCCAACCCTGAACTGAGCATTGTTCTGTTAGCCAGCATTAGGGCTCCAACCTTGAACTGAGAAATTTTCTGTTAGCCAGCATTAGGGCTCCAACCCTGAACTGAGCATTTTCCATTTAGCCAACATTAGGGCTCCAACCCTGAACTAAGCACTTTCTGTTAGCCAACATTAGGGCTCCAACCCTGAACTGAGCATTTTCCAGTTAGCCAGCATTAGGGCTCAAACCCTAAATTGAGCATTTTTCCATTTAGCCAGCATTAGGGCTCCAACCCTGAACTGAGCATTGTTCTGTTAGCTAGCATTAGGGCTCCAACCCTGAAATAAGCACTTTCCATTTAGCCAGCATTAGGGCTCCAACCCTGAACTGAGCATTGTTCTGTTAGCTGCATTAGGGCTCCAACCCTGAACTGAGCATTGTTCTGTCAGCCAGCATTAGGGCTCCAACCTTTAACTGAGCACTTTCCATTTAGCCAGCATTAGGGCTCCAACCCTGAACTGAGCATTTCCCATTTAGCCAGCATTAGGGTTCCAACCCTGAACTGAGCATTGTTCTGTTAGCCAGCATTAGGGCTCCAACCCTGAACTGAGCACTTTTTTGTTAGCCAGCATTAGGGCCCCAACCCTGAACTGAGCATTTCCCATTTAGCCAGCATTAGAGTTCCAACCCTGAACTGAGCATTTCCCATTTAGCCAGCATTAGGGCTCCGACCCTGAACTGAGCATTTTTCTTTTAGCCAAAATTAGGGCTCCAACCCTGAACTGAGCATTGTTCTGTTAGCCAGCATTAGAGCTCCAACCCTGAACTGAGCATTTTCCAATTAGCCAGCATTAGGGCTCCAACCCTAAACAGAGCATTTTTCCATTTAGCCAGCATTAGGGCTCCAACCCTGAACTGAGCATTGTTCTGTTAGCCAGCATTAGGGCTCCAACCCTGAACTAAGCACTTTTCATTTAGCCAGCATTAGGGCTCCAACCCTGAACTGAGCATTGTTCTGCTAGCCAGCATTAGGGCTCCAACCCTGAACTGAGCACTTTTTTATTAGCCAGCATTAGGGCTCCAACCCTGAACTGATCATTTTCCATTTAGCCAGCATTAGGGCTCCAACCCTGAACTGAGCACTTTCTGTTAGCCAGCATTAAGGCTCAAACCCTGAACTGAGCATTTTCCAGTTAGCAAGCATTAGGGCTCCAATCCTAAATTGAGCATTTTTCCAGCATTAGGGCTCCAACCCTGAACTGAGCATTGTTCTGTTAGCCAGCATTAGGGCTCCAACCCTGAACTGAGCACTTTTTTGTTAGCCAGCATTAGGGCTCCAACCCTGAACTGAGCATTTTTCTGTTAGCCAGCATGAGGGCCCCAACCCTGAACTAAGTATTTCCCATTTAGCCAGCATTAGGGCTCCGACCCTGAACTGAGCATTTTTCTTTTAGCCAGCATTAGGGCCCCAACCCTGAACTGAGCATTTCACATTTAGCCAGCATTAGGGTTCCAACCCTGAACTAAGCATTTCCCAATTAGCCTGCATTAGGGCTCCGACCCTGAACTGAGCATTTTTCTTTTAGCCAGCATTAGGGCTCCAACCCTGAACTGAGCATTGTTCTGTTAGCCAGCATTAGGGCTCCAACCCTGAACTGACCATTTTCCAGTTAGCCAGCATTAGGGCTCCAACCCTAAACTGAGCATTTTTCCATTTAGCCAGCATTAGGGCTCTAACCCTGAACTGAGCATTGTTCTTTTAGCCAGCATTATGGCTCCAACCCTGAACTGAGCACTTTCCATTTAGCCAGCATTAGGGCTCCAACCCTGAACTGAGCATTGTTCTGTTAGCCAGCATAAGGGCTTCAACCCTGAACTGAGCACTTTTCTGTTAGCCAGCATGAGGGCCCCAACCCTGAACTAAGCATTTCCCATTTAGCCAGCATTAGGGTTCCGACCCTGAACTGAGCATTTTTCTTTTAGCCAGCATTAGGGCTCCAACCCTGAACTCAGCACTTTCCATTTAGCCAGCATTAGGGCTCCAACCCTGAACTGAGCATTGTTCTGTCAGCCAGCATTAGGGCTCCAACCCTGAACTGAGCACTTTCCATTTAGCCAGCATTATGGCTCCAACCCTGAACTGAGCATTGTTCTGTTAGCCAGCATTAGGGCTCCAACCCTGAACTGAGCATTTTCCAGTTAGCCAGCATTACGGCTCCAACCCTAAACTGAGCATTTTTCCATTTAGCCAGCATTAGGTCTCCAACCCTGAACTGAGCATTTTCCTATTAGCCAGTATTAGGGCTCCAACCCTGAACTGAGCATTGTTCTGTTAGCTAGCATTAGGGCTCCAACCCTGAACTGAGCATTTTCCATTTAGCCAGTATTAGGGCTCCAACCCTGAATTGAGAACTTTCCATTTAACCAGCATTAGGGCTCCAACCCTGAACTGAGCATTGTTCTGTTAGCCAACATTAGGGCTCCAACCCTGAACTGTGCACTTTCTATTTTGCCAGCATTATGGCTACAACCTTGAACTGAGCATTTCCCATTTAGCCAGCATTAGGGCTCCAACCCTGAACTGAGCACTTTCCATTTAGCCAGTATTAGGGCTTCAACCCTGAACTGAGCATTTCCCATTTAGCCAGCATTAGGGCTCCGACCCTGAACTGAGCATTTTCCTATTAGCCAGCATTAGGGCTCCAACCCTGAACTGAGCATTGTTCTGTTAGCCAGCATTAGTGCTCCAACCCTGAACTGAGCATTTTCCAGTTAGCCAGCATTAGGGCTCCAACCCTAAATTGAGCATTTTTTCATTTAGCCAGCATTAGGGCTCCAACCCTGAACTGAGCATTGTTCTGTTAGCCAGCATTAGGGCTCCAACCCTGAACTGAGCACTTTTTTGTTAGCCAGCATTAGGCCCCAACCCTGAACTAAGCATTTCCCATTTAGCCAACATTAGGGCTCCAACCCTGAACTGAGCATTTCCCATTTAGCCAGCATTAGGGCTCCGACCCTGAACTGAACATTTTTTTTTGCCAGCATTAGGGCTCCAATCCTGAACTGAGCATTGTTCTGTTAGCCAGCATTAGGGCTCCAACCCTGAACTGAGCATTTTCCAGTTAGCCAGCATTAGGGCTCCAACCCTAAACTGAGCATTTTTCAATTTAGCCAGCATTAGGGCTCCAACCCTGAACTGAGCATTGTTCTGTTAGCCAGCATTAGGGCTCCAACCCTGAACTCAGCACTTTCCAATTAGCCAGCATTAGGGCTCCAACCCTGAACTGAGCATTGTTCTGTCAGCCAGCATTAGGGCTCCAACCCTGAACTGAGCACTTTCCATTTAGCCAGCATTAGGGCTCCAACCCTGAACTGAACATTTCCCATTTAGCCAGCATTAAGGCTCCAACCCCGAACTGAGCACTTTCCATTTAGCCAGCATTAGGGCTCCAACCCTGAACTGAGCATTTTCCTATTAGCCAGCATTAGGGCTCGAACCCTGAATTTAGCATTGTTCTGTTAGCCAACATTAGGGCTCCAACCCTGAACTGAGCACTTTTCTATTAGCCAGCATTAGGGCCCCAACCCTGAACTGAGCATTTCCCATTTAGCCATTATTAGGGTTCCAACCTTGAACTAAGCATTTCCCATTTAGCCAGCATTAGGGCTCCGACCCTGAACTGAGTATTTTTCTTTTAGCCATCATTAGGGCTCCAACCCTGAACTGAGCATTGTTCTGTTAGCCAGCATTACGGTTCCAACCCTGAACTGAGCATTTTCCAGTTAGCCAGCATTAGGGCTCCAAACCTAAACTGAGCATTTCCCATTTAGCCAGCATTAGGGCTCCAACCCTGAACTGAGCACTTTCCATTTAGCCAGCATTAGGGCTCCAACCCTGAACTGAGCATTTTCCTATTAGCCAGCAATAGGGTTCCAACCCTGAACTGAGCATTGTTCTGTTAGCCAGCATTAGGGCTCCAACCTTGAACTGAGCATTTTCCAGTTAGCCAGCATTAGGGCACCAAACCTAAACTGAGCATTTCCCATTTAGCCAGCATTAGGGCTTCAACCCTGAACTGAGCACTTTCCATTTAGCTAGCATTAGGGCTCCAACCCTGAACTGAGCATTTTCCTATTAGCCAGCATTAGGGTTCCAACCCTGAACTGAGCATTGTTCTGTTAGCCAGCATTAGGGCTCCAACTCTGAACTGAGCATTTTTCTGTGAGCCAGCATTAGGGCCCCAACCCTGAACTGAGCATTTCCCATTTAGCCAGCATTAGGGTTCCAACCCTGAACTGAGCATTTCCCATTTAGCCAGCATTAGGGCTCCGACCCTGAACTGAGCATTGTTCTGTTAGCCAGCATTAGGGCTCCAACCCTGAACTGAGCATTTTCTAGTTAGCCAGCATTACGGCTCCAACCCTAAACTGAGCATTTTTCCCTTTAGCCAGCATTAGGGATCCAACCCTGAACTGAGCATTGTTCTGTTAGCCAGCATTAGGGCTCAAACCCTGAACTGAGCACTTTCCATTTAGCCAGCATTAGGGCTCCAACCCTGAACTGAGCATTGTTCTTTTAGCCAGTATTAGGGCTCCAACCCTGAACTGAGCACTTTTTTGTTAGCCAGCATTAGGGCTCCAACCCTGAACTGAGAATTTTCCATTTAGCCAGCATTAGGGCTCCAACCCTGAACTGAGCACTTTCTGTTACCCAGCATTAAGGCTCCAACCCTGAACTGAGCATTTTCCAGTTAGCCAGCATTAGGGCTCCAATCCTAAACTGAGCATTTTTCCAGCATTAGGGCTCCAACCCTGAACTGAGCATTGTTTTGTTAGCCAGCATTAGGGCTCCAACCCTGAACTGAGCACTTTTTTATTAGCCAGCATTAGGGCTCCAACCCTGAACTGAGCATTTCCCATTTAGCCAGCATTAGGGCTCCAACCCTGAACTGAGCACTTTCCATTTAGCTAGCATTAGGGCTCCAACCCTAAACTGAGCATTTCCCATTTAGCCAGCATTAGGGCTCCGACACTGAACTGAGCATTTTTGTTTTAGCCAGCATTAGGGCTCCAACCCTGAACTGAGCATTGTTCTGTTAGCCAGCATTAGGGCTCCAACCCTAAACTGAGCATTTTTCCATTTAGCCAGCATTAGGGCTCCAACCCTGAACTGAACATTGTTCTGTTAGCCAGCATTAGGGCTCCAACCCTGAACGGAGCACTTTTCTGTTAGCCAGCATTAGGGCCCCAACCCTGAACTAAGCATTTCCCATTTAGCCAGCATTAGGGCTCCAACCCTGAACTGAGCATTTCCCATTTAGCCAGCATTAGGGCTCCGACCCTGAACTGAGCATTTTTTTTAGCCAGCATTAGGGCTCCAATCCTGAACTGAGCATTGTTCTGTTAGCCAGCATTAGGGCTCCAACCCTGAACTGAGCATTTTCCAATTAACCAGCATTATGGCTCCAACCCTAAACTGAGCATTTTTCTATTTAGCCAGCATTAAGGCTCCAACCCTGAACTGAGCATTGTTCTATTAGCCAGCATTAGGTCTCCATCCCTGAACTCAGCACTTTCCATTTAGCCAGCATTAGGGCTCCAACCCTGAACTGAGCATTGTTCTGTCAGCCAGCATTAGGGCTCCTACCCCGAACTGAGCACTTTCCATTTAGCCAGCATTAGGGCTCCAACCCTGAACTGAGCATTTCCAATTTAGCCAGCATTAGGGCTCCAACCCCGAACTGAGCACTTTCCATTTAGCCAGCATTAGGGCTCAAACCCTGAACTGAGCATTTTCCTATTAGCCAGCATTAGGGCTCCAACCCTGAACTTAGCATTGTTCTGTTAGCCAGCATTAGGGCTCCAACCCTGAAATGAGCACTTTTCTGTTAGCCCGCATTAGGGCCCCAACCCTGAACTGAGCATTTCCCATTTAGCCAGCATTAGGGTTCCAACCCTGAACTCAGCATTTCCCATTTAGCCAGCATTAGGGCTCCGAACCTGAACTGAGCATTTTTCTTTTAGCCAGCATTAGGGATCCAACCCTGAACTAAGCATTGTTCTGTTAGCCAGCATTAGGGCTCCAACCCTTAACTGAGCATTTTCCAGTTAGCCTGCATTAGGGCTCTAACCCTAAACTGAGCATTTTTTTATATAGCCTGCATTAGGGCTCCAACCCTGAACTGAGCATTGTTCTATTAGCCAGCATTAGGGCTCCAACCCTGAACTGAGCATTTCTCATTTAGCCAGCATTAGGGTTCCAACCCTGAACTGAGCATTGTTCTGTTAGCCAGCATTAGGGCTCCAACCCTGAACTGAGCACTTTTCTGTTAGCCAGCATTAGGGCCCCAACCCAGAACTGAGCATTTCCCATTTAGCCAACATTAGGGCTCCAACCCTGAACTGAGCACTTTCTGTTTGCCAGCATTAGGGCTCCAACCTTGAACTGAGCATTTTCCAATTAGCCAGCATTAGGGCTCAAACCCTGAACTCAGCACTTTCCATTTAGCCAGCATTAGGGCTCCAACCCTGAACATAGCATTTCCCATTTAGCCAGCATTAGGGCTCCAACCCCGAACTTTGCACTTTCCATTTAGCCAGCATTAGGGCTCAAACCCTGAACTAAGCATTTTCCTATTAGCCAGCATTAGGGCTCCAACCCTGAACTTAGCATTGTTCTGTTAGCCAGCATTAGGGCTCCAACCCTGAACTGAGCACTTTTCTGTTAGCCAGTATTAGGGCCCCAACCCTGAACTGAGCATTTCCCATTTAGCCAGCATTAGGGTTCCAACCCTGAACTGAGCATTTCCCATTTAGCCAGCATTAGGGCTCCGACCCTGAACTGAGCATTTTTCTTTTAGCCAGCATTAGGGCTCCAACCCTGAACTGAGCATTGTTCTGTTAGCCAGCATTAGGGCTCCAACCCTAAACTGAGCATTTTCCAGTTAGCCAGCATTAGGGCTCCAACCCTAAACTGAGCATTTTTTCATTTAGCCAGCATTAGGGCTCCAACCCTGAACTGAGCACTTTTTTGTTAGCCAGCATTAGGGCTCCAACCCTGAACTAAGCACTTTCCATTTAGCCAGCATTAGGGCTCCAACCCTGAACTGAGCATTGTTCTGTTAGCCAGCATTAGGGCTCCAACCCTGAACTGAGAAATTTTCTGTTAGCGAGCATTAGGGCTCCAACCCTGAACTGAGCATTTTCCATTTAGCCAACATTAGGGCTCCAACCCTGAACTGAGCACTTTCTGTTAGCCAACATTAGGGCTCCAACCCTGAACTGAGCATTTTCCAGTTAGCCAACATTAGGGCTCAAACCCTAAACTGAGCATTTTTCCATTTAGCCAGCATTAGGGCTCCAACCCTGAACTGAGCATTGTTCTGTTAGCTAGCATTAGGGCTCCAACCCTGAACTAAGCACTTTCCATTTAGCCAGCATTAGGGCTCCAACCCTGAACTGAGCATTGTTCTGTTAGCAGCATTAGGGCTCCAACCCTGAACTGAGCATTGTTCTGTCTGCCAGCATTAGGGCTCCAACCTTTAACTGAGCACTTTCCATTTAGCCAGCATTAGGGCTCCAACCCTGAACTGAGCATTTCCCATTTAGCCAGCATTAGGGTTCCAACCCTGAACTGAGCATTGTTCTGTTAGCCAGCATTAGGGCTCCAACCCTGAACTGAGCACTTTTTTGTTAGCCAGCATTAGGGCCCCAACCCTGAACTGAGCATTTCCCATTTAGCCAGCATTAGAGTTCCAACCCTGAACTGAGCATTTCCCATTTAGCCAGCATTAGGGCTCCGACCCTGAACTGAGCATTTTTCTTTTAGCCAACATTAGGGCTCCAACCCTGAACTGAGCATTGTTCTGTTAGCCAGCATTAGGGCTCCAACCCTGAATTGAGCATTTTCCAATTAGCCAGCATTAGGGCTCCAACCCTAAACAGAGCATTTTTCCATTTAGCCAGCATTAGGGCTCCAACCCTGAACTGAGCATTGTTCTGTTAGCCAGCATTAGGGCTCCAACCCTGAACTAAGCACTTTCCATTTAGCCAGCATTAGGGCTCCAACCCTGAACTGAGCATTGTTCTGCTAGCCAGCATTAGGGCTCCAACCCTGAACTGAGCACTTTTTTATTAGCCAGCATTAGGGCTCCAACCCTGAACTGATCATTTTCCATTTAGCCAGCATTAGGGCTCCAACCCTGAACTGAGCACTTTCTGTTAGCCAGCATTAAAGCTCAAACCCTGAACTGAGCATTTTCCAGTTAGCCAGCATTAGGGCTCCAATCCTAAATTGAGCATTTTTCCAGCATTAGGGCTCCAACCCTGAACTAAGCATTGTTCTGTTAGCCAGCATTAGGGCTCCAACCCTGAACTGAGCACTTTTTTGTTAGCCAGCATTAGGGCCCCAACCCTGAACTAAGCATTTCCCATTTAGCCAGCATTAGGGTTCCGACCCTGAACTGAGCATTTTTCTTTTAGCCAGCATTAGGGCTCCAACCCTGAACTGAGCATTGTTCTGTTAGCCAGCATTAGGGCTCCAACCCTGAACTGAGCATTTTCCCATTTAGCCAGCATTAGGGCTCCGACCCTGAACTGAGCATTTTTCTTTTAGCCAGCATTAGGGCTCCAACCCTGAACTGAGCATTGTTCTGTTAGCCAGCATTAGGGCTCCAACCCTGAACTGAGCATTTTCCAGTTAGCCAGCATTACGGCTCCAACCCTAAACTGAGCATTTTTCCATTTAGCCAGCATTAGGTCTCCAACCCTGAACTGAGCATTGTTCTGTTAGCCAGCATTAGGGATCAAACCCTGAACTGAGCACTTTCCATTTAGCCAACATTAGGGCTCCAACCCTGAACTTAGCATTGTTCTGTTAGCCAGCATTAGGGCTCCGACCCTGAACTGAGCATTTTTCTTTTAGCCAGCATTAGGGCTCCAACCCTGAACTGAGCATTGTTCTGTTAGCCAGCATTAGGGCTCCAACCCTGAACTGAGCATTTTCCAGTTAGCCAGCATTACGGCTCCAACCCTAAACTGAGCATTTTTCCATTTAGCCAGCATTAGGTCTCCAACCCTGAACTGAGCATTGTTCTGTTAGCCAGCATTAGGGCTCAAACCCTGAACTGAGCACTTTCCATTTAGCCAACATTAGGGCTCCAACCCTGAACTTAGCATTGTTCTGTTAGCCAGCATTAGGGCTCCAACCCTGAACTGAGCATTTTCCATTTAGCCAGCATTAGGGCTCCAACCTTGAACTGAGCACTTTCTGTTAGCCAGCATTAGGGCTCCAACCCTGAACTGAGCATTTTCCAGTTAGCCAGCATTATGGCTCCAACCCTAAACTGAGCATTTTTCCAGCATTAGGGCTCCAACCTTGAACTGAGCATTGTTCTGTTAGCCAGCATTAGGGCTCCAACCCTGTACTGAGCACTTTCCATTTAGCCAGCATTAGGGCTCCAACCCTGAACTGAGCATTTTCCTATTAGCCAGTATTAGGGCTCCAACCCTGAACTGAGCATTGTTCTGTTAGCTAGCATTAGGGCTCCAACCCTGAACTGAGCATTTTCCATTTAGCCAGTATTAGGGCTCCAATCCTGAATTGAGCACTTTCCATTTAGCCAGCATTAGGGCTCCAACCCTGAACTGAGCATTGTTCTGTTAGCCAGCATTAGGGCTCCAACCCTGAACTGTGCACTTTCCATTTTGCCAGCATTATGGCTACAACCCTGAACTGAGCATTTCCCATTTAGCCAGCATTAGGGCTCCAACCCTGAACTGAGCACTTTCCATTTAGCCAGCATTAGGGCTTCAACCCTGAACTGAGCATTTCCCATTTAGCCAGCATTAGGGCTCCGACCCTGAACTGAGCATTTTCCTATTAGCCAGCATTAGGGCTCCAACCCTGAACTGAGCATTGTTCTGTTAGCCAGCATTAGTGCTCCAACCCTGAACTGAGCATTTTCCAGTTAGCCAGCATTAGGGCTCCAACCTTAAATTGAGCATTTTTCCATTTAGCTAGCATTAGGGCTCCAACCCTGAACTGAGCATTGTTCTGTTAGCCAGCATTAGGGCTCCAACCCTGAACTGAGCACTTTTCTGTTAGCCAGCATTAGGGCCCCAACCCTGAACTAAGCATTTCCCATTTAGCAAACATTAAGGCTCCAACCCTGAACTGAGCATTTCCCATTTAGCCAGCATTAGGGCTCCGACCCTGAACTGAGCATTTTTTTTTTGCCAGCATTAGGGCTCCAATCCTGAACTGAGCATTGTTCTGTTAGCCAGCATTAGGGCTCCAACCCTGAACTGAGCATTTTCCAGTTAGCCAGCATTAGGGCTCCAACCCTAAACTGAGCATTTTTCAATTTAGCCAGCATTAGGGCTCCAACCCTGAACTGAGCATTGTTCTGTTAGCCAGCATTAGGGCTCCAACCCTGAACTCAGCACTTTCCATTTAGCCAGCATTAGGGCTCCAACCCTGAACTGAGCATTGTTCTGTCAGCCAGCATTAGGGCTCCAACCCTGAACTGAGCACTTTCCATTTAGCCAGCATTATGGCTCCAACCCTGAACTGAGCATTTCCCATTTAGCCAGCATTAAGGCTCCAACCCCGAACTGAGCACTTTCCATTTAGCCAGCATTAGGGCTCCAACCCTGAACTGAGCATTTTCCTATTAGCCAGCATTAGGGCTCGAACATTGAATTTAGCATTGTTCTGTTAGCCAACATTAGGGCTCCAACCCTGAACTGAGCACTTTTCTGTTAGCCAGTATTAGGGCCCCAACCCTGAACTGAGCATTTCCCATTTAGCCATTATTAGGGTTCCAACCTTGAACTGAGCATTTCCCATTTAGCCAGCATTAGGGCTCCGACCCTGAACTGAGTATTTTTCTTTTAGCCAGCATTAGGGCTCCAACCCTGAACTGAGCATTGTTCTGTTAGCCAACATTAGGGCTCCAACCCTGAACCGAGCATTTTCCAATTAGCCAGCATTAGGGCTCCAAACCTAAACTGAGCATTTCCCATTTAGCCAGCATTAGGGCTCCAACCCCGAACTGAGCACTTTCCATTTAGCCAGCATTAGGGCTCCAACCCTGAACTGAGCATTTTCCTATTAGCCAGCATTAGGGTTCCAACCCTGAACTGAGCATTGTTCTGTTAGCCAGCATTAGGGCTCCAACCCTGAACTGAGCATTTTTCTGTGAGCCAGCATTAGGGCCCCAACCCTGAACTAAGCATTTCCCATTTAGCCAGCATTAGGGTTCCAACCCTGAACTGAGCATTTCCCATTTATCCAGCATTAGGGCTCCGACCCTGAACTGAGCATTGTTCTGTTAGCCAGCATTAGGGCTCCAACCCTGAACTGAGCATTTTCCAGTTAGCCAGCATTACGGCTCCAACCCTAAACTGAGCATTTTTCCATTTAGCCAGCATTAGGGATCCAACCCTGAACTGAGCATTGTTCTGTTAGCCAGCATTAGGGCTCAAACCCTGAACTGAGCACTTTCCATTTAGCCAGCATTAGGGCTCCAACCCTGAACTGAGCATTGTTCTTTTAGCCAGCATTAGGGCTCCAACCCTGAACTGAGCACTTTTTTGTTAGCCAGCATTAGGGCTCCAACCCTGAACTGAGAATTTTCCATTTAGCCAGCATTAGGGCTCTAACCCTGAACTGAGCACTTTCTGTTACCCAGCATTAAGGCTCCAACCCTGAACTGAGCATTTTCCAGTTAGCCAGCATTAGGGCTCCAATCCTAAACTGAGCATTTTTCCAGCATTAGGGCTCCAACCCTGAACTGAACATTGTTTTGTTAGCCAGCATTAGGGCTCCAACCCTGAACTGAGCACTTTTTTATTAGCCAGCATTAGGGCTCCAACCCTGAACTGAGCATTTCCCATTTAGCCAGCATTAGGGCTTCAACCCTGAACTGAGCACTTTCCATTTAGCTAGCATTAGGGCTCCAACCCTAAACTGAGCATTTCCCATTTAGCCAGCATTAGGGCTCCGACCCTAAACTGAGCATTTTTGTTTTAGCCAGCATTAGGGCTCCAACCCTGAACTGAGCATTGTTCTGTTAGCCAGCATTATGGCTCCAACCCTGAACTGAGCATTTTCCAGTTAGCCAGCATTAGGGCTCCAACCCTAAACTGAGCATTTTTCCATTTAGCCAGCATTAGGGCTCCAACCCTAAACTGAGCATTGTTCTGTTAGCCAGCATTAGGGCTCCAACCCTGAACTGAGCACTTTTCTGTTAGCCAGCATTAGGGCCCCAACCCTGAACTAAGCATTTCCCATTTAGCCAGCATTAGGGCTCCAACCCTGAACTGAGCATTTCCCATTTAGCCAGCATTAGGGCTCCGACCCTGAACTGAGCATTTTTTTTAGCCAGCATTAGGGCTCCAATCCTGAACTGAGCAATGTTCTGTTAGCCAGCATTAGGGCTCCAACCCTGAACTGAGCATTTTCCAGTTAACCAGCATTATGGCTCCAACCCTAAACTGAGCATTTTTCTATTTAGCCAGCATTAGGGCTCCAACCCTGAATTGAGCATTGTTCTATTAGCCAGCATTAGGTCTCCATCCCTGAACTCAGCACTTTCCATTTAGCCAGCATTAGGGCTCCAACCCTGAACTGAGCATTGTTCTGTCAGCCAGCATTAGGGCTCTAACCCTGAACTGAGCACTTTCCATTTAGCCAGCATTAGGGCTCCAACCCTGAACTGAGCATTTCCAATTTAGCCAGCATTAGGGCTCCAACCCCGAACTGAGTACTTTCCATTTAGCCATCATTAGGGCTCAAACCCTGAACTGAGCATTTTCCTATTAGCCAGCATTAGGGCTCCAACCCTGAACTTAGCATTGTTCTGTTAGCCAGCATTAGGGCCCCAACCCTGAACTGAGCACTTTTCTGTTAGCCCGCATTAGGGCCCCAACCCTGAACTGAGCATTTCCCATTTAGCCAGCATTAGGGTTCCAACCCTGAACTCAGCATTTCCCATTTAGCCAGCATTAGGGCTCCGACCCTGAACTGAGCATTTTTCTTTTAGCCAGCATTAGGGATCCAACCCTGAACTGAGCATTGTTCTGTTAGCCAGCATTAGGGCTCCAACCCTTAACTGAGCATTTTCCAGTTAGCCAGCATTAGGGCTCCAACCCTAAACTGAGCATTTTTTTATATAGCCTGCATTAGGGCTCCAACCCTGAACTGAGCATTGTTCTATTAGCCAGCATTAGGGCTCCAACCCTGAACTGAGCATTTCCCATTTAGCCAGCATTAGGGTTCCAACCCTGAACTGAGCATTGTTCTGTTAGCCAGCATTAGGGCTCCAACCCTGAACTGAGCACTTTTCTGTTAGCCAGCATTATGGCCCCAACCCAGAACTGAGCATTTCCCATTTAGCCAACATTAGGGCTCCAACCCTGAACTGAGCACTTTCTGTTAGCCAGCATTAGGGCTCCAACCCTGAACTGAGCATTTTCCAATTACCCAGCATTAGGGCTCCAACCCTGAACTCAGCACTTTCCATTTAGCCAGCATTAGGGCTCCAACCCTGAACTGAGCATTGTTCTGTCAGCCAGCATTAGGGCTCCAACCCTGAACTGAGCACTTTCCATTTAGCCAGCATTAGGGCTCCAACCCTGAACTGAGCATTTCCCATTTAGCCAGCATTAGGGATTCAACCCCGAATTGAGCACTTTCCATTTAGCCAGCATTAGGGCTCAAACCCTGAACTGAGCATTTTCCTATTAGCCAGCATTAGGGCTCCAACCCTGAACTTAGCATTGTTCTGTTAGCCAGCATTAGGGCTCCAACCCTGAACTGAGCACTTTTCTGTTAGCCAGCATTAGGGCCCCAACCCTGAACTGAGCATTTCCCATTTAGCCAGCATTAGGGTTCCAACCCTGAACTGAGCATTTCCCATTTAGCCAGCATTAGGGCTCCGACCCTGAACTGAGCATTTTTCTTTTAGCCAGCATTAGGGCTCCAACCCTGAACTAAGCATTATTCTGTTAGCCAGCATTAGGGCTTCAACCCTAAACTGAGCATTTTCCAGTTAGCCAGCATTAGGGCTCCAACCCTAAACTGAGCATTTTTTCATTTAGCCAGCATTAGGGCTCCAACCCTGAACTGAGCACTTTTTTGTTAGCCAGCATTAGGGCTCCAACCCTGAACTGAGCACTTTCCATTTAGCCAGCATTAGGGCTCCAACCCTGAACTGAGCATTGTTCTGTTAGCCAGCATTAGGGCTCCAACCCTGAACTGAGAAATTTTCTGTTAGCCAGCATTAGGGCTCCAACCCTGAACTGAGCATTTTCCATTTAGCCAACATTAGGGCTCCAACCCTGAACTGAGCACTTTCTGTTAGCCAACATTAGGGCTCCAACCCTGAACTGAGCATTTTCCAGTTAGCCAGCATTAGGGCTCAAACCCTAAACTGAGCATTTTTCCATTTAGCCAGCATTAGGGCTCCAACCCTGAACTGAGCATTGTTCTGTTAGCTAGCATTAGGGCTCCAACCCTGAACTAAGCACTTTCCATTTAGCCAGCATTAGGGCTCCAACCCTGAACTGAGCATTGTTCTATTAGCAGCATTAGGGCTCCAACCCTGAACTAAGCATTGTTTTGTCAGCCAGCATTAGGTCTCCAACCCTTAACTGAGCACTTTCCATTTAGCCAGCATTAGGGCTCCAACCCTGAACTGAGCATTTC
Source organism: Nicotiana sylvestris (assembly GCF_000393655.2). NCBI lineage: Eukaryota > Viridiplantae > Streptophyta > Magnoliopsida > Solanales > Solanaceae > Nicotiana > Nicotiana sylvestris. The sequence goes on from NC_091060.1 coordinate 144,665,904, forward strand.
CCATTTAGCCAGCATTAGGGTTCCAACCCTGAACTGAGCATTGTTCTGTTAGCCAGCATTAGGGCTCCAACCCTGAACTGAGCACTTTTTTGTTAGCCAGCATTAGGGCCCCAACCCTAAACTGAGCATTTCCCATTTAGCCAGCATTAGAGTTCCAACCCTGAACTGAGTATTTCCCATTTAGCCAGCATTAGGGCTCCGACCCTGAACTGAGCATTTTTCTTTTAGACAACATTAGGGCTCCAACCCTGAACTGAGCATTGTTCTGTTAGCCAGCATTAGGGCTCCAACCCTGAACTGAGCATTTTCCAATTAGCCAGCATTAGGGCTCCAACCCTAAACAGAGCATTTTTCCATTTAGCCAGCATTAGGGCTCCAACCCTGAACTGAGCATTGTTCTGTTAGCCAGCATTAGGGCTCCAACCCTGAACTAAGCACTTTCCATTTAGCCAGCATTAGGGCTCCAACCCTGAACTGAGCATTGTTCTGCTAGCCAGCATTAGGGCTCCAACCCTGAACTGAGCACTTTTTTATTAGCCAGCATTAGGGCTCCAACCCTGAACTGATCATTTCCATTTAGCCAGCATTAGGGCTCCAACCCTGAACTGAGCACTTTCTGTTAGCCAGCATTAAGGCTCAAACCCTGAACTGAGCATTTTCCAGTTAGCCAGCATTAGGGCTCCAATCCTAAATTGAGCATTTTTCCAGCATTAGGGCTCCAACCCTGAACTGAGAATTGTTCTGTTAGCCAGCATTAGGGCTCCAACCCTGAACTGAGCACTTTTTTGTTAGCCAGCATTAGGGCTCCAACCCTGAACTGAGCATTTTCCATTTAGCCAGCATTAGGGCTCCAACCCTGAACTGAGCACTTTCTGTTAACCAGCATTAAGGCTCCAACCCTGAACTGAGCATTTTCCAGTTAGCCAGCAATAGGGCACCAATCCTAAACTGAGCATTTTTCTACCATTAGGGCTCCAACCCTGAACTGAGCATTGTTCTGTTAGCCAGCATTAGGGCTCCAACCCTGAACTGAGCACTTTCCATTTAGCCAACATTAGGGCTCCAACCCTGAACTGAGCATTTTCCTATTAGCCAGCATTAGGGCTCCAACCCTGAACTGAGCATTGTTCTGTTAGCCAGCATTGGGGCTCCAACCCAGGACTGAGCATTTTCCATTTAGCCAGCATTAGGGCTTCAACCCTGAACTGAGCACTTTCCATTTAGCTAGCATTAGGGCTCCAACCCTGAACTGAGCATTATTCTGTTAGCCAGCATTAGGGCTCCAACCCTGAACTGAGCACTTTCCATTTTGCCATCATTAGGGCTCCAACCCTGAACTGAGCATTTCCCATTTAGCCAGCATTAGGGCTCCAACCCTGAACTGAGCACTTTCCATTTAGCCAGCATTAGGGCTCCAACCCTGAACTGAGCATTGTTCTGTTAGCCAACATTAGGGCTACAACCCTGAACTGAGCACTTTTTTGTTAGCCAGCATTAGGGCTCCAACCCTGAACTGAACATTTTCCATTTAGCCAGCATTAGGGCTCCAACCCTGAACTGAGCACTTTCTGTTAGCCAGCATTAAGGCTCCAACCCTGAACTGAGCATTTTCCAGTTAGCCAGCATTAGGGATCCAACCCTAAACTGAGCATTTTTCCAGCATTAGGGCTCCAACCCTGAATTGAGCATTGTTCTGTTAGCCAGCATTAGGGCTCCAACCCTGAACTGAGCACTTTCCATTTAGCCAGCATTAGGGCTCCAACCCTGAACTGAGCATTTTCCTATTAGCCAGCATTAGGGCTCCAACCCTGAACTGAGCATTGTTCTGTTAGCCAGCATTAGGGCTCCAACCCTGAACTGAGCATTTTCCATTTAGCCAGCATTAGGGCTTCAACCCTGAACTGAGCACTTTCCATTTAGCTAGCATTAGGGCTCCAACCCTGAACTGAGCATTGTTCTGTTAGCCAGCATTAGGGCTCCAACCCTGAACTGAGCATTTTCCATTTAGCCAGCATTAGGGCTCTAACCCTGAACTGAGCATTTCCCATTTAGCCAGCTTTAGGGCTCCAACCCTGAACTGAGCACTTTCCATTTAGCCAGCATTAGGGCTCCAACCCTGAACTGAGCATTTCCCATTTAGCCAGCATTAGGGCTCCGACCCTGAACTGAGCATTTTTCTTTTAGCCAGCATTAGGGCACCAACCTTAAACTGAGCATTGTTCTGTTAGCCAGCATTAGGGCTCCAACCCTAAACTGAGCATTTTTCAGTTAGCCAACATTAGGGCTCCAACCCTGAACTGAGCATTTTTCCAGCATTAGGGCTCCAACCCTGAACTGAGCACTTTCTGTTAGCCAGCATTAAATCTCCAACCCTGAACTGAGCATTTTTCAGTTAGCCAACATTAGGGCTCCAACCCTGAACTGAGCATTTTTCCAGCATTAGGGCTCCAACCCTGAACTGAGCATTGTTCTGTTAGCCAGCATTAGGGCTCCAACCCTGAACTGAGCACTTTCCATTTAGCCAGCATTAGGGCTCCAACCCTGAACTGAGCATTTTCCTATTAGCCAGCATTAGGGCTCCAACCCTGAACTGAGCATTGTTCTGTTAGCCAGCATTAGGGCTCCAACCCTGAACTGAGCATTTTCCATTTAGCCAGCATTAGGGCTTCAACCCTGTACTGAGCACTTTCCATTTATCTAGCATTAGGGCTCCAACCCTGAACTGAGCATTGTTCTGTTAGCCAGCATTAGGGCTCCAACCCTGAACTGAGCATTTTCCATTTAGCCAGCATTAGGGCTCTAACCCTGAACTGAGCATTTCCCATTTAGCCAGCTTTAGGGCTCCAACCCTGAACTGAGCACTTTCCATTTAGCCAGCATTAGGGCTCCAACCCTGAACTGAGCATTTCCCATTTAGCCAGCATTAGGGCTCCGACCCTGAACTGAGCATTTTTCTTTTAGCCAGCATTAGGGCTCCAACCCTGAACTGAGCATTGTTCTGTTAGCCAGCATTAGGGCTCTAACCCTGAACTGAGCATTTCCCATTTAGCCAGCTTTAGGGCTCCAACCCTGAACTGAGCACTTTCCATTTAGCCAGCATTAGGGCTCCAACCCTGAACTGAGCATTTCCCATTTAGCCAGCATTAGGGCTCCGACCCTGAACTGAGCATTTTTCTTTTAGCCAGCATTAGGGCACCAACCCTAAACTGAGCATTGTTCTGTTAGCCAGCATTAGGGCTCCAACCCTAAACTGAGCATTTTTCAGTTAGCCAACATTAGGGCTCCAACCCTGAACTGAGCATTTTTCCAGCATTAGGGCTCCAACCCTGAACTGAGCATTGTTCTGTTAGCCAGCATTAGGGCTCCAACCCTGAACTGAGCACTTTCCATTTAGCCAGCATTAGGGCTCCAACCCTGAACTGAGCATTTTTCCAGCATTAGGGCTCCAACCCTGAACTGAGCATTGTTCTGTTAGCCAGCATTAGGGCTCCAACCCTGAACTGAGCACTTTCCATTTAGCCAGCATTAGGGCTCCAACCCTGAACCGAGCATTTTCCTATTAGCCAGCATTAGGGCTCCAACCCTGAACTGAGCATTGTTCTGTTAGCCAGCATTAGGGCTCCAACCCTGAACTGAGCATTTTCCATTTAGCCAGCATTAGGGCTTCAACCCTGAACTGAGCACTTTCCATTTAGCTAGCATTAGGGCTCCAACCCTGAACTGAGCATTGTTCTGTTAGCCAGCATTAGGGCTCCAACCCTGAACTGAGCATTTTCCATTTAGCCAGCATTAGGGCTCCAACCCTGAACTGAGCATTTTCCATTTAGCCAGCATTAGGGCTTCAACCCTGAACTGAGCACTTTCCATTTAGCTAGCATTAGGGCTCCAACCCTGAACTGAGCATTGTTCTGTTAGCCAGCATTAGGGCTCCAACCCTGAACTGAGCATTTTCCATTTAGCCAGCATTAGGGCTCCAACCCTGAACTGAGCATTGTTCTGTTAGCCAGCATTAGGGCTCTAACCCTGAACTGAGCATTTCCCATTTAGCCAGCTTTAGGGCTCCAACCCTGAACTGAGCACTTTCCATTTAGCCAGCATTAGGGCTCCAACCCTGAACTGAGCATTTCCCATTTAGCCAGCATTAGGGCTCCGACCCTGAACTGAGCATTTTTCTTTTAGCCAGCATTAGGGCACCAACCCTAAACTGAGCATTGTTCTGTTAGCCAGCATTAGGGCTCCAACCCTAAACTGAGCATTTTTCAGTTAGCCAACATTAGGGCTCCAACCCTGAACTGAGCATTTTTCCAGCATTAGGGCTCCAACCCTGAACTGAGCATTGTTCTGTTAGCCAGCATTAGGGCTCCAACCCTGAACTGAGCACTTTCCATTTAGCCAGCATTAGGGCTCCAACCCTGAACTGAGCATTTTTCCAGCATTAGGGCTCCAACCCTGAACTGAGCATTGTTCTGTTAGCCAGCATTAGGGCTCCAACCCTGAACTGAGCACTTTCCATTTAGCCAGCATTAGGGCTCCAACCCTGAACCGAGCATTTTCCTATTAGCCAGCATTAGGGCTCCAACCCTGAACTGAGCATTGTTCTGTTAGCCAGCATTAGGGCTCCAACCCTGAACTGAGCATTTTCCATTTAGCCAGCATTAGGGCTTCAACCCTGAACTGAGCACTTTCCATTTAGCTAGCATTAGGGCTCCAACCCTGAACTGAGCATTGTTCTGTTAGCCAGCATTAGGGCTCCAACCCTGAACTGAGCATTTTTCAGTTAGCCAACATTAGGGCTCCAACCCTGAACTGAGCATTTTTCCAGCATTAGGGCTCCAACCCTGAACTGAGCATTGTTCTGTTAGCCAGCATTAGGGCTCCAACCCTGAACTGAGCACTTTCCATTTAGCCAGCATTAGGGCTCCAACCCTGAACTGAGCATTTTTCCAGCATTAGGGCTCCAACCCTGAACTGAGCATTGTTCTGTTAGCCAGCATTAGGGCTCCAACCCTGAACTGAGCACTTTCCATTTAGCCAGCATTAGGGCTCCAACCCTGAACCGAGCATTTTCCTATTAGCCAGCATTAGGGCTCCAACCCTGAACTGAGCATTGTTCTGTTAGCCAGCATTAGGGCTCCAACCCTGAACTGAGCATTTTCCATTTAGCCAGCATTAGGGCTTCAACCCTGAACTGAGCACTTTCCATTTAGCCAGCATTAGGGCTCCAACCCTGAACTGAGCATTTCCCATTTAGCCAGCATTAGGGCTCGACCCTGAACTGAGCATTTTTCTTTTAGCCAGCATTAGGGCTCCAACCCTGAACTGAGCATTGTTCTGTTAGCCAGCATTAGGGCTCCAACCCTAAACTGAGCATTTTTCAGTTAGCCAGCATTAGGGCTCCAACCCTGAACTGAGCATTGTTTTTCTATTTAGCCAGCATTAGGGCTCCAACCCCTGAACTGGTCATTTTTACCTTATGTCGACATTAGGGCTCCAGTCCCGGAGTTGCGTTTTGTAGACTAGAGTTTTTCCAATCCCCTCATCAGTGCTGTAAATTTTCATGACAATTAACTCACGAAATTTTCCTAGTGAAACTGGGGCAGAAATTTCGTTTGTTTGTTTTGTTGTTTCAGCAGGTCTGACCCTGAGGTGCATGGATCGAGACGACCTACGAGATGAGTCTCAATCCAGAATAAAGAAAAGAAGAAAGAACAAAAGAAAAAAAAAGATGTTCTCACATATTGGAACAAACAAAGGGCAGGTCGTTCAAAAATTGGATCAAATTCCCTAGCTCCGCCAATCCCATTTCATTCAATACTGCAGAAATAAACGAGCGCCTACAACTTGCAAGCATCAAGATTCGGATCGAAGTCTACAAGCAGAATCAGCTAAGACCCAAGATCAAGTTGCAAAAGAATTATAGATAGGAATCTTGTAACTAGCGGTTGACAGACATAAGTAGTTAGATCAGTTTCAATTTCCTTTGGTTGTAATAAGGAGGTCAGTAAAGCGGTAGTAGCAACAGCAACAACAGTAACAGCAAGCATTGCAATCCCATGGTAGTCCCAGCTACCAAAATTTCCCGAACTACATTAACCTGATTCCCCTTTAGCCAGGGATATGTAGGAAACCTTTGAAGCAAAGGTTCGGTTAAATCTTTTTCAAAAAATGCTTCACACGGAGTACTTGGATGGGCAAAAATCGCTCATTTTATCTTTGCACGAAAACCCTTCGTGTCTTCGGGCAAAAAGGGGCAGCTGTAAGCACGTGATTTTTGCCCTATATGAGAATTACTCCCAAAAATTCAAAATAAAATGATTTTTCCTTGGTGTGCAATTTTGTGAGATTTTGTGATATTTTTGGATAATTATTTGTATTTATCTGTGCATGTTTATTTGTTAATTTAACAAAAAATATAAAAATATGTCGCATTTTGCATGTAGGATTTAATTCTATAATTGTTACTAATTAAGTTTGTTTTACAAAAAATGAAAATTACAAAATAGGCATCTTTTGCATTTTTAGCATTTAATGTCCAATTGTACAATTTTATGCTTAATTATTACTTAATTGTGCGTTAATTGTTATTGAGAGTTAATTTGCGCTTTTATAACTTAATTTAGTTCTTAATAATAATTTAAGTACTTTTATAATTTAGTTTTAGAAAAATAAAAGAAGAAAAGAGAACAAAAATACAAAGAAAAATCGGATTGGGCCACTTCTTCAAATTTCAACCCCAGGCCCAAACAATTGTCCAACCTTCCCCATGACCCGTTCCACTTCAAACCGGGTCGACCCGGTCCGCCCCATTAACCCAAATACCCAACACCCTTCTTCATTTTTTTTCAAAACACAAAACAAAAAAAAAGAAACAAAAAACCTAAAAACCTAGAAACTATCCGCCCCCCCCCTCTCTTTCTTTCTTCTTCTCCAAACCTTCCAAACCCCACCTCCCATGGCTGCCCTTCACCCTCACCATGGACGACCCAGCTGCGTCTTCAGCTTCACCAACGTTCATGGCTACTCCTCCTCCTTCGTTCTTCGTTCAAACAACCAAACGACACAACCACCCAACGATAGCCATGAACGACCAGCCCCATCGACGACCCTCCCATTTCGCTTCGTTTTACGTCGCAACACCTGTACACACAACTATGGCTGCCTCCATTGCCTCCAACTTGAACCCAGAAATCGTCGACTCCATTAGCAAGCAGCTCAAGCCGCTTCTGCTTTGGACGATCTCAAACCAGCTCCAAGCAGTCATGGAAGCTCCATGACCAGACGCTCCTGCTTCTGCTTGCCGCGCACATGGCTGCTACTGTTTCTGCCTTCATCGAAGCTCGTCGCTGCTTTACCTCCATGGCTGACCCCTTCCTCGTCGTCGTCCAGTCCGTTCCCCAGTACGTCTTCGCCGCTGCTTCTCCTCCTTCTACCATGGCAGCTGACGCTGTTTCTCCTCCTTCGACGAACAGCTTCTCCCAGCCAAACGACCCTACTGTGCAGTGTGCACGTCGAGCAGCTTGAGGCCAAAACAAACCTCTACTGGTGCGTCGTTTGCTTCACTTCTTTGTTTGCTTCTTAAATTCGCCTTCATCGTCATTTGTTCGAAGCTTTGGTTGGGAAACAGTCCGTACATATTTCATTTCGATCCGATTAGTAGATTTTGAGTTTTATTTTGTCCGTATTTTGTTTTGATATTCTCGGATCTAAAAAATCGATAAATGTTCGATCCTTGTTTTGTTCATGTCTATCGTTTGAATTAATTTTTTAGTTTGTTCATGTGTTTTGTTGAATTAATTTTCAGATTTCAAATGGAAATTTTATTAGTTGTTTTTCATGTTTATTTCATGTTTGTTTTATTGTTTAGGTAAAAATTTGTTAGTTTAATGTTTGTTAGATTCAAATTGAAATTTAATTGATTATTTCTTCAATTTGTTTCATGTTGTTATGTATTTTCCAGAAATTATTAATGTTGTTTGAGTCATTTAATCCGTCATGTTTGTTGTTTAAAAATAGATTTAGTTCATGTTCATCTTTGTTTGAAGTTCATTTTTAATCCAGCAATTTAATGTGAGTTCATGTTTTTGATTTGTTGATTTAGTTGAATCATGTATTTTGTTGTTTGTATTGTTGTCTCCTTGCTCATCCATTTTTGGTCTAAGTTAACGAGGATTGGTTCCCGATATGGTTAATTTATTTCCATTAATTTGGAGTTGTGTTGTTCATCGTGTTCATGTGATTTGTTGTTCGAATTTGTGTAGAAATTGGTCATATTGGCTATATTTTGGTTAAGTTTGATTAATTGTTTGTTTAGAGCTGATGGGGGTAGTTTGGTAAATTGCAGTACGTTCAAGGGTAAAATGGTAATTGCAATAAGGTCGGAGGGGTAGTTCTGTAATTGAACATTATTGTAATTCTTTATGCTAAGCATGTGGGACAAAATGTAATGGGGTGTGGGTGATATAGTTGTTTAATATAAATGGGGGACAAGACATAATGTAGTGGAGGGGAATATAGTAATTGTTTATGTTAGACATGTGGGACAAGATATAATGGGTTGAGGTTGATGTATTTATTTAATGTAGTGGGGGACAAAGCATGCCATGAGGGAATATTTGGGGTTGGGAATTCAAGACTAGGGTCTTGTTATAAATAGAGTCATTTGACACATTCTTAGGGGACTTGAACATAAAAAGACTAAGACTTGAGAGAGGAAGACTTAGACTAAAACTTGAAAGATTTTTGAGGATTATTTTGAGAGAGGAACACATTCTGAAAATCTGAAGAGAGTGTGATAGAGTTTAAAAAGAGAAAACAAAAACAAAGTGAGAAACGAGTTTAGTTTCGGGTTTTAATAAACGCGTGGGTTGTTGCTGTTTAGTTGGTTTACAAACTTTGGGTTTGTTCTATTTGAGTTGTTCGGTTTTTCTTCAAAGTTTTCTGGGCCTTGAATCTGATTCGAATTGCTGCTGTTGGGTTGTTGTTGTTGCTGTGTATTTACACTACTGCTGCTTCTACTGATCTTCATCTTCTTTCCTTGCTTTCCAAATACCAGGTACACAAACGGATACACTGGTTCGTCTTGTAAGCCACTCGAAGCATGAATGCAAAAAATGAGAAAGATTTGAAGTTGTAATTTAATGTAGCTTTTTCTTTCTTTTCTGTCTGTATGTAGAATATTCTATGCGTTGCCATGCAAACTCCTTAAACAACTCACTTTTGGAACTTAACCATAATAACTCGAAAGTATGTAAATAAAGTTGGACCTTATCTTCATTTATTTTAGAAAACAAAAAATAGAAAATGTAGTCGTGCTAAGATTATCCTTTTAGAAAATAATGAGACGAGCCTCGCCAAATAAAAATGCAAATTGTGGGGCCCTCAATAATTGATCATAATAAATACTTAGAATTTGGGATGGACTGTTTAGTGAATTTCACTGCCTTCCCCAAAGATAATAACGCGTTAGACTTTTTAGGCGCGACTTAATTAAATTACATTCTTAAATTCGGGTGCACATTTATGTGACCCAAATTCAAATCTCAACGGAGTCGAAATGTGTTAACAACTACGGGTGCATTGATTGTGACGTGGTTCGAGATGCATTTTCACGACGTTGCAATTCTATAAAAATAAATGATAATAATAAAAGCGGTTTAAACTTAATAAAAGCACATAAGTCACAACATGTATTTAAATCAGATATTTAGCCATTATAACAATTTAAGCGACCGTGCTAGAACCACGGGATTCGAGGGTGCCTAACACCTTCCCTCGGGTCAACAGAATTCCTTACTTAGAATTTCTGGTTCGCAGACTTCATTTGGAAAGTCGAAAATTTCCTCGATTTGGGATTCAAGATAAACCGGTGACTTGTGACACCAAAAGCCAAACCTTTCCCAAGTGGCGACTCTGAATTAAATAAATAGTCTCATTTCGAATATTGTCACTTAAATTGGAAAAACTCCCTCGCGCATTTATCTCTCGGGGCGGGCGCGCAAAAAGGAGGTGTGACAATATTAATTGGTTCTTACTTCTATTTTCACAATCATTGTTTTTTCAGATTTTATAATATTTTTCTACTCATAATTTATGTTCGTATACAGTTCATCAAGTGAATAAATGACGCCTGATCATTTCTTTTATTGAGTATAGTTGTCACGATCCAATTTCACTGCTGGTCGTGATGGCGCCCAACGCCATTGTCAGGCAAGCCAATGCGAAAATATTAGTAAGTTCTAATTTTAGTTTATTAAAACAGTTACCACGATTTTTTAATTTAAATTTAAAACAAGTGATAATTAGCAACGTACAATAATCATACTATATTATAAGCATGAAGATTTTTAGGTAAAGTTAATTTACCATAATAACCTTCAAAAACTAAATGACCAAATTACCGTCGGCCTAAAATTAAAATTACCTCCTATTAAATGATATTTTGTATTTAATTCCCTTTTAAAAAATTCACAACATTAATCATATATCATATATTAATATTTATGTTCATATTTATATTTATATTTATTATTTATTATAAGTGTAAAGACTTTTAGTTAAAGTTATTTTACTAAAATATTATTTAGAAATTAAATGATCAAATTACCCTCTAAATTTAATCTCTAGAATATCCTCCCATTAAGCAAGAGAAAAAGGATCTTCTCGTAATGATTACTTTTTATTACTTTTGATCAACTGAATGTGGAGCATTATTCCATCATTGTTGCAAGCCATATCTTTCCTAAGTTAAATATTCTTAATTGTTCTGCCTTAATTGTTGTCTCTTTCATTTTCCACGGCTATAATAATTTTGCACTTCAGCCTTTTGATCCGTAGTTATTGTAGGTTGGCGGTTTCGTAAGTCTTAATTATGTAGCCTTGATTATTTGTTCTTTTCATCTTCAACAGTTATGATATTTATGCATAGCAACCTAATGTAATGTAAGAAATAACATTCATATCATGAGTCTTAATTCCTTGTTCCGCATAAATTGAGTTTCTTGCACTACTCCTTGCATGACTATATAAGTAAACTGTACAACAAAAGTTGTACAAATTCAATGTATATTAATATAATTGATTTGTCAGGATGAAGTTTCACAAATTCTTCAGATGGTGGAGATATCACATCTTGAAGAACAAACTCATGCTTTTCTTTGACAAAATTAGGCATTACAATTTGGATAAACTATTTTGACATGCATGTTCTATTTCTCTCATTCTTTTACTGTCTAACCAGATAAGTTTTTATTTTTTCAACCCTCACTTTGTTTCTACCCAGGCAATTTTTTGTTTTCTCAAGCCAATGCGGTAAGTGTTTACCTTTTTCTTATTGGTTGTAATTGTGTTTAGTGTCTCCACTCTTTTTTTTTTTTATTAGTACTTGGTTCAAAGTTTTTTATTCATAATAATTATTTTTGCAGTTCAGATATCACAAAGAGGTCCGAGTTGCACCTATTAAAATCATGCTTTGATCCATGTATTTCAAGAATGAACCACTTGAATGATATACTTACTAATGAATGTTTAGAAAATTTAGATTCCCTGACCTTATTTTAGATATTATTTTGTTTACTATTCATTCTTCTTCAAGGAAGATGAGCCGTTCAACTTTAGAACTCCTATCCTATGGTTTTGCTGCTAAAAAAGTGTTCTCTCCTTATTTTTTATTGTGTTTGTCTGTACATATTTTTATGGGATCTTGAGGGCCTGATAAATAATTAATCTTGTACCAAAAAAAAAGATTACTCTTTTGTGTATTTTTAATATATAGTTCAATCACATATTTTAAAGATATGTTTTAATTATTCTTAAATATACATGGGATACACGTGCAACGCACGTATGCAGAAACTAGTAATTATACAATCCCAAAAGAATAGTCTACCAATGTATGTGCCAAGACTGGTGTCATGAGTATATGGGCATCTAGTAGAGTATACAAAAGAATAAATCTATCCTACTGTCTGAAATAGAATAGATAGCCAAAAGCAAAGAGAGACTCCATCACGCTACTGAAAGGCATAGGAAGGGAGCAGCTCGCCGTGGAATCTCGGACTATGATCAAGAATGTGCACCAGACAAGTAGCCAGATGTACCTACCTCAGATCCTGTACAATTAAGTACAGAAGCGTAGTATGAGTACATAAACAATATGTACCCAGTAAATATCCCGTCTAATCTCGAAGAAGTAAAGACGAGAGGTCGACTTGATACTTACTAGGGTCAAATAATATAAGAAAGTATTATGCTAAGCATAGATGTTACAAATAAATAACAATTTATAGCAAGAAGTGATATGTCATTTCTTAGATAATATCACAGTTAGCTATTTATATTTCAGGGCATTTAACAAAGTAAATCATGAATAAGATTTCGCATAGATATCATGCACACATTATGCCGAGGTCGTACGGTCCGGTCCAACAGAAAAGAAACTGTGCACTGCCAGAGGGTTGAATGGCGCGAACTGTAGATGCATCTATCTCTACCGAGGCGATCGGCCCGATCCACAAATATCAATTATCATCAAGAAAGTACATAAAGATGCATTCATATCCAAATAAATTCATACAAGTGTTCAAGCAAGTGCATACGTTCACATATGTTTATTTCCAAATCTCTAGCATATACTAAGTGATCTAATTGGCATGAAAAGATATAAACATTTACAAATATGGCATGATACTACCGGGACAATTAACATAATAGTAGTTATGCACGGACTCTCATCACCTAGTGCATACGTAGCCACCCCATTTAGTGGCAAATTATTCAACCATTTCACCTATGGGGACAATTCCCTCTTATAAAGTTAGAAAGGAGACTTACCTCGCTTCACGGCCTACTTTCCGGTCCAAGCTTAAGCCCAAACCCTCAATTTGATGTCACACACTCCAAAACTAACCAAATAGCATAGAAACTAATCAATATAGGCTTAAAAGTTCATATCCCAACCATTAGCGTGATTCCCCAATCCAAATTACAAGATTTGTAAAATTCGACCCCGGACCCACGTGCCCGGATTCCGGAATTTTTGAAAAACGTTGTTACCCATAGCCTAAGGATCAAGAATATATGATTTTTACTCCATTCCATAACAAATTTCGTGGTTAAATCTTGTTTTTTTTTATCAAAACCCTAGATTTTCACTCAAATCCCATGATTTTCATAAATTTTTGTGTGTTAATCTACCCAAAACCTAAGTATTAAACTCATATTAAGTAGAAATAACTTACCTCACAATGCTAGGTTGAAATCCCCTCTTTGAAAGCTCCCAAATCGCAAGTGTAGAAGTGAAATGAAATAAATGCAAGCTAATGCGAAATCGCAATTGCGACAAAAAGTTCGCAAATGCAAACTGGGCCTTCCTCTGTCTTGATCGCAAATGCGGACCTGCTGGGTTCGCAAATGCGAAGAGAACGTCACAAATACGACCACTGCCCCCAGCCAAGCTTCATCGCAAATGTGATGCTTACCTCGCAAATGCGAACAATTTTCTTGCATTTGCGAGACCTGTAACCTTGCCCAGAAATACCAGAAAAATGGGGTGTTTTTCACCCCCAATCTATGCCCGAAACTCACCTGAGCCCTCGAGGCTCCACTCCGAACGCTCACACAAGTCCAACAACATTGTAAAAACTTGTTCGAGCGATCAAATCGCCGAAATAACATCTAAAACTACGGATTCAACACCAAAACGCATGAAATCCTTAAGAACATTCATATTCCTATTTTTACAACCGGACGTCCGAATTACGTCAATCAGTCCCGTTTCTCACCAAATTTCACAGACAAGACTTAAATGATATATTGGACATGTACCGGGCTCCAAAGCCAACATACGGTCCTGATACCAACATGATCAAATATTATTCAATTTCTTTAAATTCTTAGAATTACAATTTAACAATTTTAACAAAAAATCATTACTCGTGCTAGGGACATCGGAATTCTATTCTGGACATACGCCCAGGTCCAATTATTTTCTACGGACCCTCCGGGATTGTCAAAATACATGTCCGGATCCGTTTACTAAAAATGTTGACCAAAGTCAAACTTAGCCTTTTAAGAAAATCTTAGGGAATCAAGTGTGCCTATTTCAACCCAAACTCTTCCAAATCCCGAACTAACCATCCCCGCAAGTCGTAAATTAGTTAAACCAAGTGCAGGAAGTCTTATTTAGGGAGATGATATTCTATAAAGCAAAACAACCAGTCGGGTCGTTATATTCTCCACCTCTTAAACAAACGTTCGTCCTCGAACGGACATAGAAAAGTACCTGAGCTAGGAAAAAGATGGGAATATTTGCTCCGCATGTCCTCTTCGGACTCCCAGGTCACCTCCTCGACTGGTTGGCCCCTCCACTGGACCTTCACCACATAAATCCTCTTGGATCTCAACTGGCGATCCTGTCTATCAACAATGGCAAATGTCTCCTCCTTATAACCCAAACTCTCATCCAGCTAAATAGTACTGAAGTCTAACACATGAGACAAGTCGACATGATACCTCCAAAGCATAGACACGTAAAAAACTTGATGAACTCCCGATAAGCTGAGGGGTAAAGCAAGCTCGTATGCAACCTCCCCAACTCGCCTCAACACCTCAAATGGGCCAATAAACCTTGGGCTCAACTTGCCCTTCTTCCCGAATCGCATAACACCCTTCATTGGCGAGACTTTCAAGAGAACCTTCTCGCCAACCATGAATGATACATCATGCGCCTTCTGATACGCGTAACTCTTCTATCTGGACTGAGTTGTGCGAAACCATTTCTGAATCAACTTTACCTTTTCCAAGGCATCTTTCACCAAGTTTGTACCGTATAACTTAGCCTCACCAGGCTCAAACCACCCGATAGGAGAAAAATATCGCCGACCATATAAAGCCTCAAATGGAGCCATCTCGATGCTGGACTGATAGATGTTGTTGTAAGCAAACTCTGCCAAGGGCAAGAACTGATCCCACTGCCCTCCAAAGTCAATCACACATGCTCTAAGCATGTCCTCAAAAATCTGAATTATTTTGCTCCGACTATCCGTCGGTCTGAGGATGAAATATTGTGCTTAGCTCCACACGGGTCCCCAACTCACTCTAAACGAACCTTCTAGAAATGGGAGGTGAACTAAGGGCCTCTATTTGATATGATCGAAACAGGCACACCGTGCAATCGGACTATCTCCCGAATGTAAATCTAAGCATACCTCTCTGAAGTATAAGTAGTCGCCACTAGAATAAAGTGGGCTGACTTGGTCAACCTATCAACAATGACCCACACTGCAGCAAACTTCCACAAGGTCCGGGGTAACCCAACTACAAAGTCCATAGTAATGCGCTCCCACTTCCACTCAGGTATAGGCATCTACTGAAGTAGGCCACCTGGCCTCTGGTGTTCATACTTAACCTGCTGGCAATTCAAACACCTAGACACATACTCCACTATGTCTTACTTCATCCGCCGCCACCAATAATGCTGCCTCAAGTCACGATACATCTTCGTAGCACCCGAATGAATGGAATACCGTGAGCTGTGTGCCTCCTCTAGAATCCTCTCCCTCAGACCATCAACATTAGGAACACATAGGCGACCCTAGAGTCGCAGAACACCATCCTCGCCAATAGAAACCTCTTTGGCACTACCCTGTAGCACTGTCTCTCTTAGAATCGCTAAATGTGGATCATCGAACTTTCGGGCCTTGATCTGCCCCAATAATAAAAACTGAGCAGCAACAGACACAAGGACTCGGCTGGGCTCTGAAATATCTAACCTCACAATTCTGTTAGCCAAGGACTGAATGTCCAAGGCTAGTGGCCTCTCCTCTACTGAAATGAATGCCAGGCTACCCATACTCTCTACTTTCCTGCTTAAGGCATCTGCGACCACATTTGCCTTGCCCGAATGATAAAGAATGGTGATGTCATAATCCTTCAGTAACTCAAGCCATCTACGCTGCCTCAAATTGAGATCCCTCTGCTTGAACACATGTTGTAAGCTGTGATGATCAGTATAAACCTCACATGATACCCCATACAAATAGTTCCTCCACATCTTAAGAGCATGAATAATCACGGCCAACTCTAAATCGTGCACATGATAATTCTTCTCATGAATCTTCAGCTGACGCGAAGCATATGCAATAACTCGCCCATCCTACATCAATACACAACCCAATCCAATGCATGAAGCATCGCAATATACTGTATACATCCCTGAACCGGAAGGCAACACAAGAACTGGTATTGTAGTCAAAGCTGTCTTGAGCTTCTGAAAGCTCGCCTCACATTCATGGGACTAACAAAAAGGAGCGCCCTTCTGGTTCAATCTAGGCAGAGGTGATGCAATAGATGAAAATCCCTGCACGAATCGTTTGTAATAACCTGCTAACCCTAGGAAACTCCTGATCTCGGTCATTAAGGTAGGACGTGGCCAACTCTGGACTGCCTCAATCTTCTTGGGATCCACCTTAATACCCTCTCCTAAAAAATATGCCCCAATAATGCCACTGACTCTAGCCAGAACTCACACTTGGAGAACATAGCATATAGCTTCTGCTCTCGCAAGGTCTGAAGCACCACTCTCAAATGTCGCTCGTGTTCCCCCAAGCTACGTGAGTATATCAAGATGTCGTCAATGAAGACGATGACAAAGGAATCAATATAAGGTCTGAACACCCTGATCATCAAGTCCATAAACTATGTTGGGGCGTTAGTCAAGCCAAAGGACATCACCGGAAACTCATAATGACCATATCTATTCTGAAATGCAGTCTTCAGAACATCTGAGTCCCGAATCTTCAACTGATGGTACCCTGACCTCAACTCGATCTTAGAGAACACCCTAGCACCCTGCAACTAGTCGAACAAATCATCAATTCGCGGCAACGGGTACTTGTTCTTGATGGTAACCTTGTTCAACTGGTGGTAATCAATGCACATCCGCATGGTCCTATCCTTCTTCTTTACAAACAACATTGGTGCACCCCAAGGTGACACACTTGGTCTAGTAAACCCCTTTGCTAACAGCTCCTCAAGTTGATCCTTCAACTCCGTCAACTCTTTCGGAGTCATACGGTACGGTGGAATAGATATAGGTTGGGTGCCTGGAGCCAAATCGTTATAGAAATCAATATCATGATCTGGTGGCATGCTAGGAAGGTCAGTAGGAAACACATCGGCGAACTCCCGAACTACTAGGACTGAATCAATCATCGAAGACTCTACGGTGGTGTCCCAAACATAAGCTAGATAAGCCAAACAACCCTTCTCGACCATATGTCGAGCCTTCAGAAAAGAGATAACTCAACTAGATGTATTAAGAGGAACCCTTCCACTCCAACCTTGGCAACTCTAGCATTGCTAATGTAACAGTTTTGGCATGGCAATCTAGGATGGCATGATATGGAGATAACCAATCCATGCCCAGGATGACCTCAATATCGGCCATGTCCAGCAACAGGAGATCTGCTCTAGTCTCAAAACCGCAAAGTGTAACCATATAGGACCGGTAGATCCGATCCACAACCACAGAATTGCCCACAAGAGTGGACACATAAACGGGAGTACCCAAAGGCTTACAAGGAATACCCAGGAAATGAGCAAACAGAGATGACACATATGAATAGGTAGACCCTGGATCAAATAGCACTGAAGCATCCCTACCGCAGACGGAGATAATACCTGTGATAACGGCATCTGAGGCCAATGCATTTGGTCTGCCGGAATAGCATAGAATTTGGTTGGAGCGCCGGCTGGCTAACCTCCACTTGTTTGAGCAGTAGCTGGCTAACCTCTCCCTGTCTGGCCTCCACCTCTAGGGTGGCCCCTGCCAGGCTGTCCCCCGCCTCTAGGTGGCTGGGCAATTAGTGCTGAAATCATGGGCTGCTGACCTTGTTGTACTACCCACAGGAGGCCTGATTACCCACTAGAGGAACCCTGAATAGCTGACAGGCGGTAAGAACTCTCTGGTATGGCACTGAATTAGGGGCACGCTGGAGCACCTCGAGGAGGTGATGGTGCTGAATATGGGGGCTTGCTAGGCTGACCCCTCCCAAACTGACCTCTTCCCCAAGCTGGGGCACCTCTAAACTCTCCGAAAAATCTAGCCCTCTTGTCCTGCTTCATCTACTCCCTACCTCTCAAACGGTAGCCCTCAATCATCTAAGCAATCTCTACCACTAGTTGATAAGGAGTCCTCATCTCCACCTCTTGGGCCATGTTGGCCCTAATGCTAGAATGCAACCCTACAACGAACCTTCGCACTCTCTCTGCATTATTAGGAAGTATCATCAATGCATGGCGGGATAACTCAGAAAGCCTCGCCTCATAATCGGTCACGGACATCTGACCCTGCTCAAGCTACTCAAACTAATACCACAGCTCTTCCCTCTTAGAGGGTGGAATATACTTGTGCAAGAATAACTGTGTGAAATGACCCCAAGTGATGGGAGGAGAACCTGCTGGCCTACCAAGAACATAAGACTGCCACCATCTACGGGTCCTGCCCTCTAGCTGGAAAGTAGTGAAGTCAACCCCATGAGACTTCAATATCCTCATGTTGTGCAGTCTGTCCCTACACCTATAAATGAAATCTTGGGCATCCTCATGGTGCTCACCCCCGAAGATAGGAGGGTGTAGCCTGGTCCATATGTCCAATAACTTCTGCGGATCACCATCCGCAGCTAGTCTGGGCTTGGGCACCACTACAGCAACTGGCTGGGCCCCATCCACGGGTAATGCACCCGAAGTTTGATACACTACAGCTGCATGACTAGGAGCCTGAGCAGTAGGGGTTTGTGCTCCCCCTCCTACTTGTGATATAGCTAGATCCGCTAGAAATAAACCAGCCTGAGTCATGGTGTCCATGAACCGTATCATACGACCCATGACATCCTAGAAACCTGGTGTTGTCATAAAGTCCGCTAGGGTAGACTCAGCTGCGGGTACCTTACCCTAATCCTCAATGATAGGATCTCCCACAGGATCTACCCGTGGTGCTACTAGAACAGCTCTGGGATGCCCTCATCCCCTCCCTCGGGCCGGTGCCCTCCCCCAGCCTCTATCTCGGCCTCTAGCAATAGGGGGAGCAGCTCCTCCCGGGGTCTGGAACATGTGTCGTTCGTGTCCCCATCATCTATGAGAGAATATAAGAGGAAAATTTAGTATACCAACCACTGTACGATAGGAAATAAATAAAGAGTAGTTTCCTAACACCCTATAGCCACTCGAAGATAAATACAGATATCTATGTACCGATCCGCAAGACTCTACTAGGTTTGCCCATGACTTGTGAGACCTACGTGAACCTAGTGCTCTAATACCATGTTGTCATGACCCAATTTCACTTCAGGTCGTAATGGCGCCCAACGCCGTTGTCAGGCAAGCCAACTCGGAAATATTAATAAGTTCTAGTTTTACTTTACTAAAACAATTACAGCAATTTCTTAAATTGAATTTAAAACAAGTGATAATTAGCAACGTACAATAATAATTATACAATCCCAAAAGAATAGTTTACCAATGTGTGTGCCAAGACCTGGTGTCACAAGTATATGAGCATCTAGTAGAGTATACAAAAGAATAAATCTATCCTACAGTGTGAAATAGAATAGATAGCCAAAAGCAAATAGAGACTCCATCACACTGCTGAACGGCATAGGAAGGGAGCAGCTCACCGTGGAATCTCAGACTACGATCAAGAATGCGCACCAGATTGGTAGCCAGATGTACCTGCCTCAGATCATATACAATTAAGTACAGAAGTGTAGTGTGAGTACATAAACAATATGTATCCAGTACATATCCCGTCTAATCTCGAAAAGTAGAGACGAGAGGTCGACTTGATACTTACTAGGGTCAAGTAATATAAGAAAGTGTTATGCTAAGCATGGATGTCACAAATAAATAATAATTTATAGCAAGAAGTGATAGGTCATTTCCTAGATAATATCACAGTTAGCTATTTACATTTCAGGGCATTTCACAAAGTAAGTCATAAATAAGATTTCACATAGATATCATGCGCACATTATGCCGAGGTCGTACGGCCCGGTCCAACAGAAAAGAAATTGTGCACTACTAGAGGGTCGAATGGCGCGAACTATAGATGCATTTATCTCTACCGAGGCGATCAGCCCGATCCACAAATACAATTATCATCAATAAAGTACATAAAGGCGCATTCATATTCAAATAAATTCATACATGTGTTCAAGAAAGTGCATACATTCACATATGTTTATTTCAAAATCTCTAGCATATCCTAAGTGATCTCATTAGCATGAAAGGATATAAATATTTACAAATATGGCATGATACAAGTCCTACACTACCCGGACAATTAACATAATAGTAGTTATGGACGAACTCTCGTCACCTAGAGCATGCGTAGCCCCCGCATTTAGTGGCAAATTATCCAACCATTTCACCTATGGGGACAATTCCCTCTTACAAGCTTAGAAAGGAGACTTACCTCGCTTCACGGCTTACTTTCCGGTCCAAGCTTAAGCCCAAACCCTCAATTTGGTGCCACACACTCCAAAACTAACCAAATAGCATAGAAACCAATCAATATAGGCTTAAAAGTTTATATCCCAACCATTAGGATGATTCCTCAATCCAAATTACAAGATTCCTAAAATTCGACCTCGGACCCATGTGCCCGGATTCCGGAAATCTTTTAAGAAAGTTATTACACATAGCCTAAGGATAAAGAATATATGATTTTTACTCTATTCCATAACAAATTTCGTAGTTAAATCTTATTTTTATCAAAATCCTAGGTTTTTATTCAAATCTCATGATTTTCACTAATTTTTATGTGTTAATCTACCCAAACCCTATGTATTAAACTCACATTAAATAGAAATAACTTACCTCACAATGCTAGGTTGAAATCCCCTCCTTGAAAGCTCCCAAATCTCCCAAGTGTAGAAGTGAATGAAATAAATGGCCTAAGTCCCGTTTTTAAAAGTTGTGTCCAGGCCTCTATTGTTGCGTTTGTGACATCAGACTCGCTAATGCGAAGTCGTAATTGCGACAATAAGTTCGCAAATGCGAACTGGGCCTTCCTCTGTCTTGATCGCAAATGCGATAGAGAGGTCGCAAATGCGGACCCTGCTGGGTTCGCAAATGCGAAGAGAACGTTGCAAATGCGACCACTACCCCCAGCTAGGCTTCATCGCAAATGCGATGCTTACCTCGCATATGTGAGTTCGCAAATGCGAACAATTTCCTTGCATTTGCGAGACCTGCAACCTTGCCCAGAAATACCAGAAAACAAGGGTATTTTTCACCCCCAACCAATGTCCGAAACTCAACCGAGCCCTCGGGCCTCCACTCTGAACACTCACACAAGTCCAGCAATATTGTACAAACTTGTCGAGTGATCAAATCACCGAAATAACATCTAAAACTACGGATTCAACACCAAAATGCATGAAATCCTTAAGAACATTCAAATTTTTATTTTTACAACCGGACGTCCAAATCACGTCAAATAAATCTCGTTTCTCACCAAATTTCACAGACAAGACTTAAATGTTATATTGGACATGTACCGAGCTCCAGAACCAACATATGGGCCCGATACCAACATGATCAAATATTATTCAATTTCTTTAAATCCTTAGAATTTCAGTTTACAATTTTTAACAAAAATTCATTACTCGGGATAGGGACCTCGAAATTCGATTCGGGGCATACGCCTAGGTCCCATATTTTTCTACAGACCCTCCGGGGTCGTCAAAAATATAAGTCCGGGTCCGTTTATTAAAATATTGACCAAAGTCAAACTTAGCCTTTTAAGCAAATTTTAGGGAATCAAGTATGCCCATTTCAACCCAAACTCTTCCAAATCCCGAACTAACCATCCTCGCATGTTGTAAATTAGTTAAAGCAAGTGCGAAAAGTCTTATTTAGGGGGACGGGATTCTAAAAAGAAAAACGACCAGTCAGGTCATTACAATAGTCGTTAGTTGATTAATATAATCTTTTTAATAACCATTTGTTGTCTATAATTGATTATATACACAAATTTGCGTCGGTTATCCCTCTATGGGATTGGTATTTATTTTTTGACCCCAACTTTAACAAAAGTGTAAAACTGACCCTTTAAAGTTTAATGAATAATTTCTAAACTAAGATATCTTTCAGCTCCTTTTTCTCTATCTCTTCTTCTTTTTTTCACTAAGACCGTCATAATTCTTCAGTTTTGCAAGCTTGAATATGTTTGGTGGTGGAAATTCGAAGTTAATGGCTTATTATTGTTAAAATCATTTTCATGTTGATTATTTGTGCCTAAATTTTTAGTTCAAAACTCTAATTTAATGATTTACTTTAAAAATCTTAAATTTCCATTATTGTTCCTTAAATTATTGAAGAGGAGAGCAGGTCTTGTTGATTTGGTGTTATCTGACTAAATTGGTGATTGAAATTTTTTTGTGTTGGTGTTTGGGACTTTTTTTCAAATTTGAGATCATTTGGAGTAAATTTGGGGTGGATTGATCGAAATTGAAATTGTTAATTCGAAGAACACTTTGTTAAACAACATAGATAAATTGTGCCAATAGGACAGTGATTTTGTGAATAATTTAATAAATAGGTCAAATGCGTATAACACTACTAGAGAGTGGGGCCAAAATCGACCACGAAGTCGATCAGTCAAAAAACAGACCGATGTCGATTGATTTTTCAAAATATTTTCTTTTCAATTTTTTTTCGGTTTGTTTTTCTTTGCGCCAAAATGCCGAAAATTATTTTTGCATCCCCAAAAATTTACTTTTCAAGAAATTGACCAGGTAGGTTTTTCATTTGAAATAAATTAAAATTAATATTCAACAAACTGACAAAACTCGGTCAGTTATTTCAATCGGCCACTTAAAAAGATCGACCGATTTTGGTCGGTTATTTTTGCGCAAAAATATAATTAAAGTAATTAAAAAACTCTTGAACTAAAAAGTACTAATAGTCTAGTGGTAGTATAGTAATTTATCAGTACAGACTCCGGTTCGATTCCTAGTGGTACATTTCTTAATTACATAATTAAAAGAACCGATTTCGACTTCGGTCGGTATTTTCAATCAATCTTATTTTTTGGCTCTGCCCACCACACAATCTTGTTATTTCAAAATCGATCGGTTGGCTTTGCCCACCACACAATTATCGACTTCCACGTCAATTTTCGTTCGATTTTGATCAATTACTGACCAACATCGGTCAGTTTTGATAGTCGGCTTTTTCCATTTTTTTAGCAGTGAAACAAAAAGTCATGCCGACATGATAGAGTTTGGTGTTGTACGATTGAACGAGCACAAAAGTCATGCCAATGAGATAGATTTGTGAATAATTTAATATATAGGTCGAATGCAGATAACACAAAGTCATATCAATATAGTATAATTTGGTGAAATTGAACTATCATAAATTATGTCCTACGGAATCGACATTATTTTGTGCTATATTTATTATACAACCAGGTGAGACTTCAAGCTATTACTAGTTGTAGGTTCGAAGCAAACACGAGCTAGTGCATTTGATTTTTGAATCAATTTAATGTTTGTTCGTCAAATTCAGTTCTCTTAAAATATTGTTATGAGTGTTCTCTATATTCCTTCCCCTTTCTTCTAGTTCTCTCACCTCCTTCTATTATATTGTTCTACTTAGTCGTATTCCTTTGTTATTAGTATTTTCCATTGCTAGCTTCATTGAAGAGTGGTATGTTATTAATGAATGTAATTGACTTCTACTGTTATCAATACAATTTGGGATTTTTATTACTGTTACATTGGTGCTTTCATCTAGAGGAAATGGATGACCAAAAACTCAAGTCCCTCATGGAAGAATCGGTCCAAGGAGTGAAGGAGTCCATCCTTGCTGATATACGTTCACTATTACTGAAAGTGGTGGGAAATCAATCTCGAGATTCAGTATTGGAAGTCACTCTCCATCACCATGGAGGAAATCCTCAAGGTGACCAACCTCCGGCGGCACCGACTTTCCGCCACAGGCAAGCTCCGGCACCGACTTTCCGCCACATGTCGAAAATTCAGAGGCCTAGATTTTTCAGGCTGATTGCTACTTTGATTTTTACCGCATTGCAGAGGATCAACTACTCTCCATCACTTCCTTCTACTTGGACGGAGAGGCTCTCGTATGGTGCCGTTGTCTTTTCCGCAATAAACAACTAGTGGACTGGGAACACTTTGCGGCAAAGGTACGCATTTGTTTACGTCAGAAGGGGTTAGATTCGGCTTAAGGTCATTTCGCAAGGCTCTAGAAGACCACCAACGTAACAGATTTTCAGAGCCGATTTGAAACCATTTTCAACAAAACAGACGACATAAATGATAGTCGTATGTTACGCCTCTTTATCTCTGGGCTTCGTGAAGATATTAAAAACTCAGTGCTGGTTCATAGGCCCACAACTTATGAGGAAACTTTAGATCTTTCCCATCTACATGAAAAGCGGAACCAAGCTGAAAAAGGGATCACCCAACCCACTTTTTCCAAAACCCCACCTCTGTTACCAACTCCTAATTCCATAACCCTCACCCTAAAACCCCTGAATCCTCTTGTATCAAAGGCATCCAGCTCTAATCCACCAACTCATCTGCCCCTCAAGCGTTTGTCTCATGCCGAGATGCAGAGTCATCATGAACGTGGTTGTGCTACTATTGCAAAGAGAAGTACATTGCTGGCAACAAATGTAAGACCCTATCCCAGCTTCTCTTACTCACTAACGAGCCCGAAAGTGATCCGAATATACAAGACTCTTTTGTTCCTGCTGAATTTTTGGCTGTGAAGCTTCAATGTTTAGAATTGCAAGAGCATTCATCTATTTCATATCATGCCTTAATCGGTGGAATTTCTCCGTCTACTCTCCGGTTCACTGGTCAGATCAATGGGTCTCCAGTACAAGTTTTGGTAGATGGAGGTAGCACGCATAATTTTGTTCAAACTCGAGCTGATAAACATCTTTGACTCACTGTTGAGTCCATTCCCTCAATTTTTATCTTGGTCGGAAGTGGCTAGCTCTTCCACTGCAAGGGTGTGGTGAGGAAACGTTCTCTTGAAATTCAGGGAAGAACATGTTGCGGAAGCCAAATGTATATAGTGTGAATAAGTCACAACTACTATACCAAAATTATGACAGCCACCAAATAATAAATAAGACAATAAAGCAACAATAAAGGGAACACCAGAATTTACGAGGTTCGGCTAATTTTGCCTACTCCTCGGACACAACCAATATTTTATTTCACTCCAAAATACAAGTGAAATAATACTAAAGAGAGAAGATACAAATGCCTTAAACAGATGAGAAGGCAAATGAGAGGTGTGTTTCAATCCTAAACATTAGGCCTTCTTTTATAGGGGAAAAATCCCCCCAAACTTAACTCCCAACCAATGTGGGACTTTGGCATTTTGCCAAACTTCAACAAATCTCCACCTTGGCAAAATTCCACATTTTCAATTCTCTCTCAATAACAAATTTTGGTTGTGTCTTCATCTTCAATCTTCAGTGTTCAACAATGTTGATCAAATCCAAACAATGTTGAAACTTGACCGCAGTCACCACCTTTGTCAGCATATCAGCAGGATTCTCTGTAGTATGAATTTTCTTCACCGTGACTCCACCTTCTTCTATGATTTCTCGTACGAAATGATACCGAACATCAATGTGCTTCGTCCTTGCATGATAAACTTGGTTCTTCGCTAATTGAATAGCACTTTGACTATCACAAAAAATTGTGATACCTTTTTGTTCAACACCAAGCTCCTTTAGCAATCCTTGAAGCCAAATTGCCTCTTTCACAGCATCTGTAATAGCCATGTACTCTGCCTCTGTTGTAGACAAAGCAACTGTTGACTGCAAAGTAGACTTCCAACTAACTGGTGCCTTTGCAAAAGTAAACACATAACCAGTAGTTGATCTTCGTTTGTCCATATCACCCGCAAAATCTGAGTCACAATATCCAACTACAAACTGATTGTCTTCCTGCTCAAAAACTAACCCGACATCTACAGTATTATGAATATACCGTAGAATCCACTTCACAGCTTGCCAATGCTCCTTCCCTGGATTGTGCATATATCTGCTAATAACTCCAACAGCTTGTGAAATGTCAGGCCTTGTGCAAACCATTGCATACATCAAGCTACCAACAGCATTTGCGTATGGTACCTTTGACATATACTCTCGTTCAGCTTCATCCATTGGCGACATAGTAGTACTTAGCTTAAAATGGGAAGCAAGTGGAGTACTAACTGGCTTAGTCTTGTCATCTATGCCAAAACGTTGAAGTACTCTCTTCAAATATTCCTTTTGAGATAAACAGAGTTTCTTTGAACGTCTATCTCTAATTATCTCCATGCCAAGAATTTTCTTTGCCTCACCCAAATCCTTCATCTCGAACTCCTTCTTCAGTTGAATCTTCAACTTATCAATTTCTTCCGAATTCTTGGAAGCTATCAACATATCATCAACATATAGGAGAAGATATACAAAGGAACCATCTTTAAGCTTGTGCAAATACACACAATGATCGTATTTGCTTCTCTTGTACCCTTGCCGCAACATAAACTCGTCAAATCGCTTGTACCATTGTCTAGAAGATTGTTTCAATCCGTACAACGATTTTTCAAGTTTGCACACCATATTTTCTTTTCCAGCAACTTTGAATCCTTCTGGCTGAGTCATGTAGATTTCCTCCTCCAAGTTTCCATGTAAAAACGCAGTTTTTACATCCATCTGAACTAGTTCCAAATCCAATTGTGCTACCAAAGCCAACATAATTCTAATGGAGGAATGTTTTACAACTGGAGAAAACACTTCATTGTAATCAATTCCCTCCTTTTGAGCATATCCTTTGGCCACCAATCTTGCTTTGTAGCGAACATCTACTTGGTTAGGAAATCCTTCCTTCTTTGCAAATACCCATTTGCACCCAATTGCTTTCTTTCCCTTCGGGAGATTGGCCAATCTCCATGTATGATTCTGATGAAGGGACTGTATCTCATCATTCATGGCAATCCTCCACTTATCTTCTTCTGAACTTTGAACAGCGTCTTTATAAGTAGTAGGAACATCATCAGCTACAATTGAGGTTGCACAAGCAACCGTCTCTATGAGACGAACAGGTTTCGTTATTGTTCTTTTTGGCCTGCTGGTTGCTATTGATTCAAGTTGTTGTTGAGATTCCTGAGTTGGAATCTCCTCTACTGGCTCTCCTTCCAGAGGGTAATCTTCATTTGTTTCCTCCTCTGCTTCTTGTGTAGGAAAAATAAATTTTCCCTCAAACTCCACCTGCTTAGAAGCACCTTCATTTTGTTTGGTATCTTCTGTTACCTTATTTACCATAGCAAATTCATCAAAGGTAACATCTCTGCTGAATATTACTTTCTTTGTCATAGGACACCATAAGCGATATCCTTTGACTCCAGAAGTAATTCCCATAAAAATAGCCTTCTTTGCCCTTGGATCCAATTTTGACTCCGTCACATGATAATATGCAGTTGAGCCAAACACGTGCAAAGAGTTATAATCTACAGCAGGTTTTCCGTACCATTTTTCAAATGGTGTTTTGCCATCAATAGCAGCAGATGGTAGACGATTAATGAGGTGGCATGCATATGTAATTGCCTCAGCCCAAAATTCTTTGCCCAAGCCAGCATTGGACAACATACACCGTACCTTCTCCAGCAAGGTCCGGTTCATACGTTCTGCCACTCCATTCTGTTGTGGTGTATGTCTAACAGTGAAGTGTCGGACGATGCCATCATTTTCACAGACCTTATTGAAATGATCATTTTTGTATTCACCTCCATTGTCTGTGCGAATACACTTGATTCTCCTGCCTGTCTGATTCTCCACCATCGTCTTCCATTTGAGAAAAATTCCCAACACTTCATCTTTGCTCTTCATTGTATACACCCATACTCTTCGGGAAAAATCATCAACAAAGGTTACAAAATAGTGCTTCCCACCCAATGAAGGTGTTTTGGAAGGACCCCAAACATCAGAGTGTACATAATCCAAAATGCCTTTAGTATTATGGATCGCTGTACCAAATTTAACCCTTGTCTGTTTCCCTTTAACACAATGCTCACAAAACTCCAAGTTGCAAGCCTTTACTCCTTTTAACAATCCTTGATCTGATAGAGTTTTCAAGGATTTTCCTCCAGCATGTCCCAAGCGCATGTGCCATAGCTTGGTTGCTTCTGCCTCTTTGTCGTCACTGGATGTTACTGTCGCTGTCCCAATAATTGTACTGCCACGATAGCGGTACATATTATTATTCTTCCGATTAGCCTTCATTACCACTAGTGCACCGGAGCATACTCTCATCACTCCATTTTCTGCAATGATTTTGAACCCTTTTGATTCTAGGGCTCCCACAGAGATGAGATTCTTCTTCAAATCCGGTACATATCGAACATCTATCAATGTTCTGATCATTCCATCATGGTTCCTTAATCGTATTGAACCAATGCCATATGAGGTAAGAGGGCTGTTATCCGCTGTGTGGATGACTCCATATTCTCCTTCTTGAAATTCCACGAACCAGTCCCTGTTGGGACACATATGATAGCTACAAGCCGAGTCCATCAACCATATGTCTGATGATGTTGATGACTCTGTTGTAACTAATGAGAAGTCTGAATCATCACAATCAGCTACATTTGAATCCATAATGGCCTTTCCATTGTTATGTTTGGCCTTATTCTTCAACTTCGGACAGTCTTTCTTCCAGTGCCCTTTTTCTCGACAAAAGGCACATTCATCTTTGCTGGGTCTGGATCTTGACTTGGATCTTCCCTTCTTTGTCCTCGTTTGATTTTGAGGACGACCCCTCACAAATAGTGCTTCTCCTTCTCCGCCCTTCTGTTTTTCTCGCTTTCTTTGTTCATAGCTGTACAAAGCCGAACAAACTTCTCTGAGAGAAACTTCGTCATTTCCATGGAGTAGAGTAGTTTCAAGGTGCTCGTACTCATCAGGAAGTGACGCCAACAACATCAAGGCCAAGTCACCATCATCATAAGTTGTATCCATATTTTGCAAATCTGTAACCAACTTATTGAAACTGGTGATATGTTCATTCATCGTGGTACCAGGAACATAGGTGAAGTGAAACAGTCTCTTCTTCATGTACAATTTATTTTGACTGTTTTTCTTCAAAAATTTATCCTCCAGTGCTTTCCATAATTTACTTGCAGAAGTTTCCTTTGTGTATGGATATTTCTGCTCTCTAGCAAGGTAGGATCGAATGGTACCGCAAGCAACACGGTTGATAATTCTCCAATCTTCTTCTCCAATAACATCTGGTTTCTTTTCTTCAATGGCCAGATCTAGCCCTTGTTGAAAAAGGACATCTAGAACCTCGCCTTGCCACATCCCAAAATGTCCGGACCCGTCAAATATTTCGACCGCAAATTTCGCATTTGACACAATTCTTGTCATAAGCGAAGATGCCAATGATGACGTATTGTTGACACTTGATGTAGATTCTTCTTGTTTATTGTCTCCCATCTTTGACACAAATATTATTTAATAGCTGACGACACAAATCAAGATTATTTCCTTTCTGGTGTGGAAGATCAGACTAAGCTGCAACCACAGAGCATACTCAGACAGAACCTTGACTCAGTTACCAAGATAAATCTTTTCTGATGTGGAAGATCAGACTATGCTGCAACCACAGAGCATACTTAGACAGTACCTTGGCTCTGATACCAATTGTTGCGGAAGCCAAATGTATATAGTGTGAATAAGTCACAACTACTATACCAAAATTATGACAGCCACCAAATAATAAATAAGACAATAAAGCAACAATAAAGGGAACACCAGAATTTACGAGGTTCGGCTAATTTTGCCTACTCCTCGGACACAACCAATATTTTATTTCACTCCAAAATACAAGTGAAATAATACTAAAGAGAGAAGATACAAATGCCTTAAACAGATGAGAAGGCAAATGAGAGGTGTGTCTCAATCCTAAACATTAGGCCTTCTTTTATAGGGGAAAAATCCCCCCCAAACTTAACTCCCAACCAATGTGGGACTTTGGCATTTTGCCAAACTTCAACAGAACATTGGTGGAGGATTTTTACACTTTGTCTTTCTACGGTGCTGATATTGTATTGGGGGTAGCATGGCTAGCGTCCTTGGGACCGCTACTTACTAATTATGCTAAGTGGATATCTGAATTTACAGCAGATGGTATCACATGAACTTGGCAGGGGGATTGTCCTACAGATGCCCAACCCATACAATTGTATAGCCTACGACGTAAGGCAGCCATATGTTATTACTTCTTTCTTTTGTCTAGAGATGGTGGCGGATGAAATCACTATTATCGGGGAGCCAACTATTGATTTAGTAATTCTTTTGGAATCTTATGCCGATGTGTTCAAAAAGTCAACAGGCTTACCACCCTCGAGATCACATGATCATAAAATACACCTCAATTCCCGGGCACAACCTGTGAATATGAAACCTTACAGGTATCCCTATTTTCAAAGGCAAGTTATGGACAAATTAGTTGCTGAGATTCTTAGAGAACGAGTGTTTCGTCCCAACACTAGTCCCTTCTTATCGCCGGTGATATTGGTTCGCAAGAAGGATGCCACATGGAGACTTTGTGTTGACTATCGTGCCTTGAATGCGATCACTGTCCGAGATCACTTCCCTATTCCAACAATCGATGAGTTGTTTGACAAGTTACATGGCGCACATTATTTCTCCAAGTTGGATTTATTATCAGAATACCAGGGTCAGGCCCGAAGATGTGGCTAAGATGGCTTTTCGCACCCATGATGGATACTATGAGTTCTTGGTAATGCCTTTCGGCCAAAGCAATGCCCTTTCCACGTTCCAAGCCACTATGAATGAGGTATTTAGACCTCATCTGCATCGTTTTATTTTGGTATTCTTTGATGACATCTCAGTCTACAGTTAGTCCTAGAACGAATGTTTAGAGCATCTTACTGTGGTATTACAACTTTTACGCGATTATCAGCTCGTGGCCAAACGATCCAAGAGTTTTTTTGGAAAAACTTCTGTTGAATAATTGGGCCATATTCTCTCCGCATAAGGCCTAGCTGTGGAACCCGTCCAGATCCAGGTAATCTAGTAATGGACTCCTCCCAGCTCCGTTAAGGAGGTTCGTAGTTTCTTGGGGTTTGCTGGATGTTACCGGCGTTTCATTCATCATTACGCTACTTTAGCTGGACCTCTAATAGATTTATTACGCAAGGATGCTTTCCGATGGACTGAGGTTGAGCAACAAGTCTTTGATACTCTAAAGAATAAATTGGGCGGTCCTAACTCTTCCGGATTTCAGTCAAGAGTTTCACATCGAAACAGATGCATCCGCACAGGTAATTGGTATTTTTTTACAACAGGGTCATCCCATTTCAGTCTGAAGTTGAGTTCTAGGATGCAAAAGGCCTCCGCATACCATAGAGAGATGTTTGCCATTGCCCAGGCTATGAGTAAATGGTGACAATACCTTTTGGGGTGCCAATTCACCATCTTCACTAACCAGCAGTCCTTGAGGAACCTAGCCACACAAACTATCCAAATGCCCGAGCAGCAAAAGTGTCTCACAAAGCTAGTGGGCTATGACTTTCCTATTGTTTACCGACCTGGGGAGCAGAATTCAACTGCTGATGCACTTTCTTGCTATTCATATGTAGAGTTGACGTCCATCTCAGTCATGAAATTTACGGTGGAACAAGAGTTGAAGAATTTGAATAAGACCCATCATAAGTTGTTGAAGATTCAACAGGCGTTGAGTAAGGGAGAGTTAGCGCCTAGCACCTACCGGTTCAAGGAAGGCTTGTTGTTCTATAAAGAAAGATTAGTACTACCATCAGATTCTAAGCTTCGTCAGAAGCTAACATTGGAATTTCATGCCATGTCTGTTGGTTGTCATGCCGGAATTGCACGCAATTATCATCGTTTGGCTTCTAATTTCTTTTGGAAGCAGCTGCGCAAGGATATACTGGCATTTGTAGCAACTTGTCAGATATTCCAGCAGATGAAGGATTCACATCTACATCCCACTCGTCTACTTCAACCCTTGCCTATTCCGAACCCGGTCTTTGAGGATATTGCAATGGATTTCATCACCTGTCTTCCTAGTTCCAAGGGGAAGACCACTATTATGACTGTGGTTGACTCGCCTTGCTAAGTACGGCCACTTTATACCACTTCCTTCTACCTTTTCGAAACACACAGCTACTAAAGCTTTTGTAGTTGGAATTATCAGACTTCACTGCCATCCCCGTACCATTGTAACTGACTGTGATCCTCATTTTCTCCATTCTTTTTGGCAAGAGATTAATAGGCTGCAAGGGTCAACTTTGGCTATGAGCACTTCCTACCACCCTCAAACAGATGGGCAATCAGAGATTCTCAATAAATGCGTAGAGCAATACTTGCATTACTGAAGTGCTTTCTCATTAGGTTGCTATGCTACCTTGGGCTAAGTTTTGGTATAACACTTCTTATCAGACTTCGACGAGTATGACCCCTTTTCAGGCACTATACGGATGTGAACCACCTACCATTGCTAGGTATATTTTGGGGAGTGCTACTAGTGACTTGGTGGAGTCCTACTTACTGTAGCAAGATGAGGTCCTTCAAATATTAAAGAATAACCTATTAAAAGATCAACATCGCATGAAAGCTTTGGCAGACAAATCTCGCTTTGATGTATCCTTAGATGTTGGCGACTGAGTGTTGGTCAAACTTTAGCCCTATCGACAAGCTGCTTTGCGCCCTCAGTGCGACCACAAGTTAGGTCGGCGATACTTTGGACCTTACAAAGTGCTGATAAGTATTGTTGTTGTTTCTTATAGATTGGAACTCCCCGAAGCTTCCAAGATACACTTTGTTTTTAATGTCTCTATGTTACGTTGAAGAGTGTGTAGGTAATCTGGCCCAACAGATTACTCCTTTACAATTAATGAATTCTGCTGATTCTAAAGTTTATCCTAAATTCAACCTTGAGGACAAGGTTGCTTCACTGGGGGAGAGTAATATTGTAAATTAATTAATTGCTGACGGGGATGCCAACAGAGAAGACACAAGGAATGATCACAGGGGACTGCCACGTAAGGGTTCTAGAAGAATCATTCCACCAAAAAGGTTGGAAGATTACGTTTGGAGTGGAGGAGGAAATTCACATAAATAGGCACAAATTGGTTAGAAATATAAAGTAGAGTGACTGGGTTATTGCAGAGGCAAGCAAAATATTATTATGAGTGTTCTCTATATTCCTTCTCATTTCTTCTAGTTTTCTCACCTCCTTCTATTATCCTGTTCTACTTAGTTTTATTTCTCTACTATTGGTATTTTTCATTGCTAGCTTCATTGAAGAGTGGTCTGTTATTAGTGAATGTAGTTAACTTCTACTGGTATCAATACAATTTGAGATTTTTATTACTGTTACATCAGATCCGTGTTACACTTTCTCTCTTTTAAATTTGGTTTTTCCTTTTGTGATAAAAATTAATTTGTAAAATTAGTATATACATTTTGTTTTATTATTTTCTTTTTATTAATTTAACGGTCTAAGAAAAATAATTTTATCAATTAATTTGTAAAATTAGTATATACACCTTTAAAGGTGAAAAGCCGTTTTTTTCTTTAACACTTTATTTTTGGTAATTAAAGCTATCATTAATCATCAAAGTGTATATTTACGAAGCATAGCCTACTGCATACGATCCATATTACTTTTTCTTTCTTTCTTTCTTTTTCTTTAACACTTCCATTCGCAAAAAGCTATTTAACATTAGATGATCATTTTTTTAACTATTTGAACTTGAAATTCAACTTTGGAGTCCATTTGTTTATTTCTCGCCCAATCTGTTAGAAGGAATTTCAGCTCTTCATATCTCCTGATTTGTAAAATGCATCATACAAATAGACATAGTTATAGTTTAATGACATAACAGAATAGGTAAATATTATCAAAAGTTTTATAGATCTAGTCAAATGAAATATATTAAACATAAATGTCAAAACTCATATATGACACTCAACTATAGTCTGTATCAGACTCATAAATTTGTCTTTGCCACAAATATTTTGTTATTCGTTCATAGTCATGGTAGAGCTACCACGCCTACTTTAGTAAAGAGCTCCCGCATAACACTAAATTTTTTCCTTGTCCATGAAACTCTCAAAAAGCTATTCAATAAACTCAGGACAATTGATACAAGTTATGATTTCTCCAGCATCAACCTCTTCCAATGTTAAATATCTAGACTTGAGTTTGCTAATTTACCAACGATATGCGCAATACATTGATAGTAACAAAAATTTGGACAAATGAGAGCGAGAAAGAACTCTGCGTATTATATCAAAGAGATTGGGGTGGTTTAAATTTTTATAATTATATCCACTCGTTCCATGGGAAGAGGAACGCGGGTACAAAATAATGTTTGTTGAGTAAGTAGTGTCATACACCTTTTTTTATTTTTTATTTTTCTTTAAAAAGAATTTCGGATGAATGAAAGGCGTGGATTCGAACTTGCCTAGTCCCACCGCTCCCATTCACCTAAAATCCATCCCAAAAATAATCAAAAACGTGTTGGTCACGTGGAAGGAATATTCACTTGTCAGAATTAGCTATAGCTACGTAGCAGTGAGAGAAGAAGGGGGAGGGGACCATGACGTGGGGCGAGCGGATGCGGATTTTTTTCAGCGGGTTTGGGTAGTTGTTGGCGGCAGAGTGGAGAAGGGATAGGGAGGTGTGGTTGTGTTAGGTCTTTAGGGAATAGGGTTTGAGATAAGTTTAATTTATATGTGGTTTGGGGAAATAATTTCAGCCATTAGATTAAATGAGAATGAGGGCTAGGATTAATTGTTGGAAATGGAGCGGGTCAGTGGAATTGGCGGGCCTGGCAGGTTTGGGTCAAGGGGCGGGTAGGTTATTTGGGCTCAGCTTGTTGGGCAGGTTGTCCGATTTTGGACTCAAAATTTGGGCCAAGAAAAGCTGAAGATTCATTAACCAACCCAATTTTCTTCTAAAGTAATATAAATATTTAAGAAATATAAAATCACTCCTAATTGATTGGCATAATTTATTAAGATAAAACTAAAAATTAAAAGTAAAATTATTTTTTTGGTATTTTCAAAGATATACTTAAAATAAAAATAGCGAAAATAGGCTAAAGCATAGCAATATTAAAGTAATATCCTTACAAAACACTAATAACCTAAATTAAATAGAAATAGGTAATAAGATGAGAAATATTACGAGAATGAAACTATTCTTTGTATTTTTAATTTTTAAGCACTAATAAAATAAAATATTACATAGTAGAATCCTATAAAAATTAACATAAACTCAAATAGATACATATAAAATGCTAGGTTAGCTTTAAAATGCGACGGGTCATGCTTACAGCTGCCCCTCTTTGCTTGGAAACTCGAAGAGTTTTTGAGCAAAGAATTAAGTAAGCATCGTAATTGATCTCTAACCCGACACTTATTCAAAAATAAAATAAAGATAGATAAAAGATTGTAACCGAGCCCTGGTATCTAACCTGCCCACATATCTTTGGCTATAAAGGAATCAAGTCACGCGTAGTTCAGAGGTAAGAAAGGTGATGGAGTGTGTTGAGGTAGCAAGCCGATTGACGTGTCGTCGAGGTTCTGGTCCGCGGTTCCTGTCATTACATCAAAAATGAAATCAACTAAGATAAAAGTTACAAGAAAAAATACAAAATCCTATCAACTCTTCTATTTTGAATTTTTTCTCAGTCTTGTGTGCATCTCGAACTGTTGACTCGCATTCTTAAGGTGAGATTCTGCTACTTCTGACTTGAATTGAACATATTCTTCAGGAGGGCTCCTGATGGTTCTGACTTGAATTTGGAAATTGAAAATTAACCCTGTTCTCCAGGCAAGCTCCTACTGCTCGAACTAGAAATAAACTTGAACCTATAATCCCTCATTCTTCAAGTGGGTGACTTGCTGCGCTGACGTGAACTTGAAGTTGAGTTCTTAAATAAATACCCTCATTCTCCAAGTGGGCGCCTGCTACTGATGTCGAAACTTGAAACTGACTTTGAAATAAATACCCTCGTTCTTTAGGTGGGCGCTTTGAAATAAATACCCTCGTTTTCCAGGTAGGCGCTTTGAAATAAATACCCTCGTTCTGCAGGTGGGCGCCTGCTAATGGAATGAAACCAACTTTGAAATATTAATCCTTATTCTCCAGGTGGGCGCCTGCTACTGATGCAGAAACTTGAATATTAACTCTAAAATAAATACCCTCATTTTCCAGGTAGACGCCTGTTATTGAAACTAAAACTTGAAATCAACTCTGGGTGCATGTTGCTGACTTGAATTTTGAAATATTAACCCTCGTTCTCTAGGTGGGTGCCTGCGATCATAACAAAATAGACAAAACAAAGAAAATTTTCTGCCCTAGTTTGTACCAAGAACATTTGTGAGTGTTAGTTGAATCCCATTATCTAGAAGGGTCCTGCAAACTTAGTAAATTAAATCTCATCATCTTGGAAGGTCCTGAGGACTTTAAAAATTGAATCCCATTTTCTAAGATCAAAAGTTTAAAGCTAAATCCCATTATTCAGGAGGTTCCTCCCCAATTTTAGATAAAATTGATTTTTATAAGCAAAAACTTTAAAATTAAATCTCATTATCTATGAGGGTCCTGAGCATTTTAAAAATTAAAAATCCTATTTTTAAGAATAAAAACCTCAAAATTAAATCCCATTATCCAAGAGGGTCCTGAAAACTTGAAAGTTAAAATTCATTTTCTATAAGCAAAACTTAAGACTAAATCTCATTATCCATGAGGGTCCTCACAATTCTGAGATTAAATATCATTTTCTATTACCAAAATTTGAAACTACATCCCATTACCCGGGAGGTTCCTAACAATTTCTAAGATTATATCAATTTCTATAAGTAGGAACTTAAAACTAAATCCATTATCCAGGACGGTCTTGAAAACTTGAAGGTTGACTTACCTTAAATCTTGCTTTCCCACAGAGTAACCTGCAAACGAGCAAAATCTTTTGCCCTTATTTCAAAACAAAGAAAATTTTGTGAGTTTGAAAATATGGTGGTTAGTTTGTGGCATCGTTTTTGAAAGTGTCCGCTTCTTCCACTGTCATGCTTTATTTTGATTAGCTGTTTTGGGCTGGCAAAGGATCGTTTGACCTTCTGATCGAACCTCGACTACAAAAACCTTTGAGTGACTAGTATCTCTTATCACTCATTTATTATATCGTGTTTTCATTCTAACAATTATTGAACCTTTATATTTCCTTGAATCGAAGAATTATTGGGTCCTCCAAACCCAACTTACTACTACACTGCTCCTTTTGAATCATGTCCCTTGTGATGTGCTCGATCAAACATTGCTTTGTGCAATCAAAAAACTGGTAGTAGACTTTAAAGTCCGTTCTTGCCTTTTTTGTTTAACAAAAACTAACTTGTAAGATACTCAAAGAAATAGAACCAAAAGAACAAAGTGAAGTAATTTTTTGCAAAAAGAAAAAAAAAGGAAAGGTCTGAACAAAGAAGTCTATTTGGAGAAAACGGGAAAAGAGACTTATCTGAGTGAAGCAGCTGGCTACAATGATCATGACATGCATTTGGATTGAGTAGTCTGATCCTCCAAACCAATCTAACCTTCAGTTCGTGGCATGCCTTCGTACTTTGAAACTAGGCTTGAATGACTCAACTCCTCCATAAGACTCAGAATCCTCATTTGACTTATCGTGGCCAAAGGGTTTTCACCATCAAGCCTCTCTCATTTTTTTATCTCTCAACTCACCGTCGCCTTATGGTGCCCGCAAGGATTTTCACCAATAAGATTCTTTTATTTTAAATTTTTCTCTCAACTCATCATCGCCTTACGGTGCCTGTAAGAGTTTTAACCAATAATGCTCTCTCATTTTATTCATGATTTCTTGTGTCCATGAACAAAGTGTTACCCATGATGTAGGAAAATCATACCTCTAATACATGCTTGACTTGGCATCCTCAAAGATTGATTGGAAGGTCTTTCTTTGGACCAGAATGTTGGATTTTGGTAAAGGTTAGAAAGAAGGATGACATGAAGGCACAAAATAATTTAAGATGAAAGGGTTTAAAATTACAACTTTTGGAATCAGATCTTGTAGCAAAACTAAAACTTCTACCCCAGTTTTATTGAGTCTAGGGAATTTTGAATTTTTATTTTAGTAGGACTGAATCTCAAAGTAAGGTTGCCTACATATCCTTAAAAAGAATCAGGTCGAATGTAGTTCCAACTACAATTCGTTTTATTGTTTTTTATTTTTCTCTTTTTTTCTTTTCTTATTTTCTCTTTTTTTTCTCTTCATTTTTCTTCTTTTTTCTTTTTCTAAATTATCTTTTCTAACTCTATTTCTGATTCCAAAAGAGGGGTATGAAAGAAAATAAATTATGACTCAAAAGGGGTAACACAAGATAAAAGTGTTTGGGTAGCAGAATAAAATGCCTTCGTCATTCCAACTTTGAACACGCCAAGTACAAAACATGCAATTGAAGATAAGCAAAGAAATCATACATAATATCTCTTGACCACATCAAAATTGATAGCCATATCCACAACTTTTCCTTCTATGTCTGTTAAATACAAAGCACCATCGGGCAACAATCTTGTCACAATGAATGGCCCCTGACAGTATGGGGCAAACTTGCCTTTAGCTTTAGCCTGATGTGGAAGGATGCATTTCAATACTAGCTGGCCCATCTCAAATTTTCTAGGATGCACCTTCTTGTTGTATGCTCTTGTCATTATCTTCTGATACAACTGACCATGGCATATTGCTGCCAAACTTTTCTCATCAGTCAGACTCAATTGCTCTAGTCGGGTTTTGACCTACTCATCATCATCACTTTCAACTTCCGCAATGATCTGAAGGGATGTAATCTCAACCTACGCAGGTATAACTGCCTCAGTTGCACATACCAAAGTGCGAACAGTGGTGCGATAGACCAGCAAAGCAAAATGCAACTTTTCATGCCACTGCCTAGAAGTATTTTCTTTATGTTCTTGTTAGCAGCTTCAACAACTCCATTTGCCTTGGGGCGATATGGAGTGGAGTTTCGGTGCATAATCTTGAATTATTGGCATACCCCTTTCATTAGATGACTATTGAGATTAGCAGCATTATCTGTCATGGTTGCCTTGGGAATTCCAAATAGGTAATTGATATTTAAATGAACAAAATCTACCACCGCCTTTTTGGTCACGGACTTATAAGTCACTGCTTCCACCCACTTGGTGAAGTAATCAATGGCTACCAGGATAAACCTATGTCCATTTGATGTTACCGGCTCAATTGGTCCAATAACATCCATGCCCAAAGCAACAAAGGGCCAAGGTGTCGATATTTTGTGCAACTCAGATGGCGAAGAATGAATTAAATCACTATGAACCTGGCGTTGATGACACCTTTGAACAACGCTGATGCAATCTCGTTCCATGGTGAGCCAATAATAACCTGATTGAAGTATCTACTTTTCCAAGACATACCCATTCATATGTTCCCTCTTTAGCATCCAGGCACCTCAGTAGTCCCAGGTCTGGAGTCCTCTTATATAAGATTTCCCCGCTGAAGAAAAATCCACTAGCTAGGCATCGAATGGTTCTCTTTTGATCACATGTGGCATGAACAGGATATACCCTAGACTTGATGTATTCCTTAATATCATGGAACTAAGGTTCAACATCAAGTTCTTCTTCAATCATATTACAATAAGCATGCTGATCACGAACTTAGATATAAGGGTCGACGTAAGTCTTATCCGGATGGTGTAGCATTGACTCCAGAGTAGACAAGGCATCGACAATCTCATTATAAATCCTAGGAATATGCCTGAATTCTACTGATCTGAATGGTTGACAAAGATCATGAAGACATTGTAGATACGGTATGAGCTTTAGATCTCAAGTTTCCCATTCTCCCTGAATCTAGTGAACCAACAAATCTAAATTTCCCAGAACTAGTATTTCCTGAACTCCTATGTCTACAGCTAACCTCAAACCTAGAATCCATGCTTCATACTCGGCTATGTTATTAGTACAATAAAACTGAAGTTGGGATATTACAGTGTAGTGTTCCCTGTTTCAGAAATAAGCACAGCCTTTATCCCAAGCTTTTATGTTAGCGGCTCCATAAAAAAACATTTCCAACCTAGATTTTCATTAATATCAACCTCATCAACATGTAACACTTCTTCATCAGGAAAATAAGTCTTCAACGACTCTTATTCTTCATCCACCAGATTCTCGGCCAAGTGGTTAGCCAAGGCTTGGGCTTTCATCTTGGTCCGAGTCACATAGATAATGTCAAACTCTGTGAGCAAAATCTACCACTTTGCAAGTCTGCCTATGGGCATAGGCATCTGAAAGATATACTTTAGGGGATCCATGCGAGAAATGAGGTAAGTAGTGTAGGAAAAAAGATAATGCTTCAACTTTTGTGCCACCCAAGTCAAGGTGCAACATATCCTCTCAAGAAGAGTATGATTAACCTCATAAGGAGTGAACTTCTTATTGATATAATAGATTGCTTGCTCTTTCTTGCATGCAATGTTGTGTTGACCTAATACACAACCAAAAGAATTATCCAGGACTATCAAATACAGGATTAAAGGTATCCCAAGCTCAGGCGGGACAAGCACATGTGGGTTTGATAGGTACCTCTTGATCTTATCAAAAGCTTCTTGACACTTGTCAGTCCACTTGACCGTAAAATTCTTCTTTAGCAACTTAAAAATGGGCTCATAGGTTGTCGTGAGTTGAGCATTAAACATGTTGATATAGTTTAACCTTCCAAGAAAGATCATCACCTCGATTTTATTCTTTGGTAGTGGTAACTCCTGAATGGCCTTGATCTTTGACGGATATAACTCAATACCATGCCGACTGACCACAAACCTTAATAGCTTCCCAGATGGGACACCAAATGCATATTTTGCTGGGTTAATCTTGAGGTTATGCCTGCAGAGCCTTTCAAAAAACTTTCTAAAATCCTTGACATGCTCGGACTACTTCTTTGACTTTATGATCACCTCATCCATATAAACCTCAATCTCCTTATGTATCATGTCATGAAATATGGTAGTCATCGCCCTCATATAACTTGCCCCAGCATTCTTCAAACCAAATAGCATTACCCGATAGCAATATGTTCTTCATGGTATGATGAAAGCTGTCTTTTCTGCATCTCTCACATCCATCAGGATATGGTGATATCCCACGTAGCAATTCACAAAAGATATAATATCATTCTTGGCACAATTATCAATCAAAATATGGATGTTTGGTAATGGAAAATTATCTTTTGGGCTTGCCTTGTTAAGATCACGATAATCAACACATACCTTGGTCTTACCATCCTTCTTTGATACTAGCAGAACATTAGCTAATCAAGTAGGATATTGAGTGATCCGAATGACCTTTGGCCCAAGTTGCTTTGTGATTTTTTCTTTAATCTTCACACTCATGTCAGTCTTAAACTTTCTTAACTTTTGCTTGATAGGAGGGAATGCAGGATCAGTAGGCAATTTATGTACTACTAGATCAGTACTTAAGCCAAGCATATCGTCATACGATCATGCAAAGACATCTTTGTACTCAAACAGTGTTTTGATTATATCTTCCTTGTCTTGCGGTTCCAGATGCACACTTATCTTGGTCTCCCTGACATTGTCCTGGTCTTCTAAACTGATTGCTTCAGTTTCAATCAAGTTGGGCTTTCGTTTCTCTTCAAAATGTTTTAACTCTTTACTTATTTCCCCAAATGTTGCTTCTTCATCATATTCTACTTCTTGGTTCATTATTTAAAGATTAAACTAGCTTTTAAGACATGGCTAAAATTTTCTCATGCATGTCATGTCATTAGAACCAACATAAAAAGAACTATACAAAGGAAAACAAAATAAAACACCATAAGGAATTATGGAAAACGAAAAATTGCATTTCATTGAAAATAAAAGGATAGAAGGTGTCACACCTCCTTTTTACGCACCCGAGAGGGCGCAAGGGAGTTTTTACCAATTAAAGGACAATCAAAACGGGATTTGTTTATTTATTTCAGAGTC
The DNA here is from genome assembly GCF_000393655.2 of Nicotiana sylvestris. Taxonomy (NCBI): domain Eukaryota; kingdom Viridiplantae; phylum Streptophyta; class Magnoliopsida; order Solanales; family Solanaceae; genus Nicotiana; species Nicotiana sylvestris. The sequence goes on from NC_091060.1 coordinate 144,708,028, forward strand.
GCCACTTGGGAGATTTAGGGTGTCCCAAGTCACCAATTTTAATCCCGAATCGAGGAAAAGAATGACTCTATATTACAGTCTGCGTACCAGAAATCCGGATAAGGAATTCTGTTAACCCGGGAGAAGGTGTTAGGCATTCCCGAGTTCCGTGGTTCTAGCACGGTCGCTCAACTGTTATATTTGGCTTATTTATCTGATTTTAAATACAATATGAACTTATGTGCAAATTTTATCTTTCAACCGCTTTTATCATTTACTGTTATTTTTATCAAGAATTGCAACGTTATAAAAATGTATCTCGAACCACGTTACAATCAATGTACCCGTGGTCGTCGACACACTTTGACTCCGTTGAGATTTGGATTTGGGTCACATCAATGTGCACCCGAGTTTAAGGAAATTAAATTATTAAAGGCGCGCCTAAAGCGACTAGCATATTTATTTTGGGTAGGACCGTGGAATTTTACTAAACGGTCCATCCCGAAGTCTAAATAATTTTTAAAGCAAATATTTACTGAGGGCCCCGCAATTTGTATTTTATTTGGCGAGGCTCATCTCATTCTTATTTTTTAAAATGAATTTGCAACGTCATGGACACGCATCTCGAACCACGTCACAATCAATGTACCCGTGATTAGAAACACATTTCGACTCCGTTGAGAATTGGATTTGGGTCACATAAATGTGCACCCGAGTTTAAGAAGGTAAGATTTATTAAGGCGCGTCCTAAAGAGTCTAACGTATTGTTATTTTAGGAAGAGGCCGTGAAGGTTCATTAAACGGCCAAATCCAAAGTCTAGTCAATGGTTATGTATTTTATTGAGGGCCCCGGCGGTTTGTGATTTATTTGGCGAGGCTCGTCTCATTTTTATTTTAAAGGATAAACCTATAGTGACTATATTTTCTATTAAGTTCGTCTCTAAAATAAAAGAAAATCTCTTAATTATTTACATGCTGAAAACGTAACTTATTAGTTATTAGTTTACGGCTAATGCGATTGGAAAATTGCGATCGAGTTTGTACAAAGAAAAACTGCTTTCATTTTTATATTCTATTATTTACTAATGCTGGAACATGAGAGGGATACACAATAATATCAAAGCCGATTAACTATTCTTCAAGTAATTTAAACTAGCATTATTAGATGAAGAAATCATACATATGCAGCCTCATTACTCATTAATTAATCGACTACATTTTTATACAAAGAAGAAAATTAATATTCAAACACAAATCCAAACAAAAGAATTCAACAGGAACAGGAGCCTGATTAATATTTCATTTTCGCTTCAACCCAAGAGTGTACAAATGTGTACCTGGAAACAGCAGTACAGGAACAAAAGAAGTAGGAGTCAGCAACAGTAATAACACAGCAACAGCAGGTTCAGCAACACCACAAAACCAGTAATAACCAGTAGAATAACCCAGCAACGGATTGAAAAATCAGCAATGCAAAAGTGCAATCGCAGTCAAAGCAGAAGAGAGAAAAGATACAAGATGCAGTAGTTTCGGATTTTTGAATAACACTCGAAGAAAAGCAAACGGAAATTATTCGAGTGAAAGTTCAAATTGCATTTCTCTTTTACTCTCAAAATGTTTCAAGTCTATCCTCTCTCAAGTGTAAAAATCTCTCAATAATAATCTCTAAGTCTTCCAATAATGTTCAAGTTCTCAAAACTCTCCAAAAAAAACTCCCTTTCAAGTCAAGTTCTAAAAACTCTCTTCTTCTTTTTTCTCTCAAAAAATCCTCCTATTTCAAGTCAAGAATGACTCTATATATAGCAAGACAAGTCTTCCATTCCCAACCCCAAAATTATTCCCCCAATGGCATGCTTTGGCCCACTATTAAATGTCTTCTTTATTTTAAATTTTTGTCCCCCATGCCTACATTAAATAAATACCACATTCCCAACCCATTACAATATGTCCCCCATGCCTATATTAAAAAAGTACAAGATTCCTCCCCATTATGTTTTGTCTTGTCCCCCATTACATTAAACAAGTACATCAAAAACCCCACCCCATTATATTTGTCCCCCATGCTTAACATAAAGAATCAAAATAATGTTCAATTACCAAACTACCCCTCCGACCTTATTGCAATTACAAATCTACCCCCGAATGCAATACAATTTACCAAATTACCCCTCTGCTCTAAACAATCAATTAATCATAACTCAACCAAAATATAGTCAAGATGACCAATTTCTCAACAATCTTCAACAACAATTTACATGAACATGATGAACAATACAAACTCCAAATTAATGGAAATAAATCAACCATATCGGGAACCAATCCTGGTTAATTTAGACCATTAATGGATGAACAAAGAGACAATAATACAAACAACAATATGCATGATTCAAATTAAACTAACAAATCAAAACAAACATAAACTCACATTAAATCGCTGGATTTAAACATGAACTTCAAACAAAGATGAACATGAATTAAATCTGTTTTTAAGCAACACACATGACGGATTCTAACGATTCAAACAACATTAATATTTTCTGGAAACAACATGAAACAAATTGAAGAAATAATTAATTAAATTTCAATTTGAATCTAACAAACATAAAACTAACAAATATTCACTTAAACAACAATACAAACATGAAATAAACATGAAAAATAACTAATTAACTTCCATTTGAAATCTGAAAAATTAATTTAACAAACAACACATGAACATGAACTAAAAATTAATTCAAACGATAAACAAAACAAACATTTGCCGATTTTAGATTCGAAAATATCAAAACAAAATACGGACAAACATAAAATTCAAAAACTACTAACCGGATCAACACGACATATGTATGAACTGTTTTGACAAAACTCAAATGGGAATAAATCTGTCCGGACTCAACGACGAACTCACCTCCCTTGTAAACTTGACGAACTCAAAACGACGCTCGACGACCTCGACTAAAAACTCAAACGAGCAGCTCGTCTGAAGATACAACAGCTGGACGAAGGAGAAGTGATGAACAGCAGCAACTCGGAGGAACTGGACGTCGAGCAGCAGCAGTCCGGCGACAGCCTGGCCATGGTGATGCCCAAGCTCGGAGAAGCGAAGCAGTAACGGAGGTCATTTGGCCATGGGGAAGATGAAGCCGTGAAGCTGGTCGACGCATCAAGCAGAAGCAACTGGTCGATGACGTCCATGGCGAAACGATACTGGACCCGATGGCAGCGTGCGAGCTTGGCCGTGACGAGCAGCGGCGATGGGAGCTTCGAACAACAACTGACTCGTCGAGGCTGTGGTAGTTTGGTTGTTTGGACGATGAAGTAGAAGGCAGGAGTAGCAGGTTGTTTGGTTGAAACAGAAGCAGCAGCGACATGGACGTCGAGCTCAAGCTTGAGCTCGACGAGCTTCATCAATGGCGGATAGGGCTGGGGTCGTTTGAACGCGAAGGAAGTTGTGTCGTTTGGTGGTGTTTGGGACGGGAAGCTGGGCAGCCATGGATGCTTGGTTGGAGCTTTGGAGGAGTTTTTTTTTAGTTTGGGGAAGAAGAAGATAGGGAAGGGGCGGATGGGTTAGTTTAGGTTTTTAGGTTTTTAGGGTTTTTGGGTTTTTTTATTTTTTTGTTTTGTTTTGTGTTTTGACAAAATGAAAAAGGGGTGTTGGGTATTTGGGTCATGGGGCGGACCGGCTCGACCCGGTCTGAAGTGGACTGGGTCGTGGAGAAGATTGGGCAATTTTTTGGGCCTTTGGCTTACAATTGAAGAAGTGGCCCAATCCGATTTTCTTTTGTATTTTTGTTCTCTTTTCTTCTTTTATTTTCTAAAACTAAATTATAAAAGTACTTAAATTATTATTAAGAACTAAATTAAGTTATAAAAGCGCAAATTAACTCCCAATAACAATTAACGCACAATTAAGTAATAATTAAGCATAAAATTGTATATTTGGACATTAAATGCTAAAAATGCAAAAGGTGCCTATTTTTGTAATTTTTAATTTTTGTAAAACTAATTTAATTACTAACAATTGTAGAATTAAATCCTACATGCAAAATGCGACATATTTTTGTATTTTTTATTAATTTAACAAATAAGCAAACACAGACAAATACAAATAATTATCTAAAAATATCACAAAAGTACTCAAAATTGCACACCAAGGAAAATCATTTTATTTTGCATTTTTTGGGAGTATTTCTCATATAGGGCAAAAATCACGTGCTTACAGCTGCCCTCTTTGCCCGGAGACACGAAGGGTTTTCGTGCAAAGATAAAGCGAGCGATTTTTGCCCGTCCGAGTACTCCGTGTGAAGCATTTTTTGAAAAAGATTTAACCGAACCTTTGCTTCAAAGGTTTCCTACATATCCCTGGCTAAAGGGGAATCAGGTTAATGTAGTTCGGGAAGTTTTGGTAGCTGGGACTACCGTGGGACTGCAATGTTACTGTTGTTGCATGCTGTTATCACTGCTTACTGATCTCCTTATTACACCGTGCTTAAAATAAAACAAGAAGCTAGGCTAGATTGAAATTTGATCTTGTTGCCTTGCTTTCTTGTCGGCTTGTGCTTCTTCCAGTACTTTTCTTCCTTGAACTTGGAATGATACTGGCCATTTGTTTTTCTGAATATCATTTTGCTCGGTCCGCTGGGGACATGACTTTTTTCATTAAGCTTTTTGGCGGTTCCTCTGGTGGGTACGACTTTCTTCATCAGACTTGTTATGTTGGGCATGATTTAATGTTCACCAGCTACTTCTTTCAAGACGCCTCTTTTCTTCCTTTTGACTTAGGCGCCTGAATTTGTGCTGGGATCTCTTGTTGCAACCTTCTGTTTCCCGGTGCTGGGGATTTTATTGTTTCCTGTTGGGGATTCCTGCTGTAACCCTCTGTTTTATTGTTCTCTGACTTGATCTTGAAACGTATGCCTCTGTTGTATGGGCGGGCTCCCAACTTCAACACTTGAAAATTAAAGACTGAAATGTATGCCTCTGTTATCTGGGCGGGCTCCCAACTTCAACGCTTGAAACATAAAGACTGAATGTATGCCTCTGTTATTATGGGCGGGCTCCCAACTTCAATGCTTGAAAGTAAAGACTGAATGTATGCCTCTGTTATCTGGGCGGGCTCCCAACTTCAATGCTTGAAAATAAAGACTGGAATGTATGCCTCTGTTATCTGGGCGGGCTCCCAACTTCAATACTTGAAAATTAAAGACTGAATGTATGCCTCTGTTATCTGGGCGGGCTCCCAACTTCAACTCTGGAAATATAAAGACTGAATGTATGCCTCTGTTATCTGGGCGGGCTCCCAATTTCAACACTTGAAAGTAAAGACTGAAATATATGCCTCTGTTATATGGGCGGGCTCCCAACTTCAATACTAACTTAGGAGGAAATGCCTCTCCTATGGGTAAAACTAAACTTAGGAGGAAATGCATCTCCTATGGGTAAAACTAAACTTAGGAGGAAAGGCATCTCCTACGGGTAACACTAAACCAAACTTAGGAGGAAATGCATCTTCTATGGGTAAAAATAAACTTAGGAAGTGCGTCTCCTGTGGGTACAATAAACTTAGGAAGTGCGTCTCCTATTGGTAGAACTGAACTTGGGAAGTGCGTCTCCTATGGTAAAACTGAACTTAGGAAGTGCGTCTCCTATTGGTAGAACTGAACTTAGGAAGTGCGTCTCCTATGGTAAAACTGAACTTTAGGAAGTGCGTCTCCTATGGTAAAACTGAACTTAGGAAGTGCGTCTCCTATTGGTAGAACTGAACTTAGGAAGTGCGTCTCCTATGGTAAAACTGAACTTTAGGAAGTGCGTCTCCTATGGTAAAACTGAACTTAGGAAGTGCGTCTCCTATTGGGTACAATAAACTTAGGAAGTGCGTCTCCTATTGGGAAAAACTAAACTTAGGAAGTGCATCTCCTATTGGTAAAACTTACTTAGGAAGTGCATCTCCTATGGGTACAACTATACTTAGGAAGTGCGTCTCCTGTTGGTGAAATAAACTTAGGAAGTGCGTCTCCTATTGGTGAAATAAACTTACGAAGTGCGTCTCCTATTGGTGAAACTTTTCTTAGGAAGTGCGTCTCATATTGGGTAAAACTAACTTAGGAAGTGCGTCTCCTATTGGGTGAAATAACTTAGGATGTGCGTCTCCTATTGGGTGAAATAACTTAGGAAGTGCGTCTCCTATTGGTACAACTAAACTTAGGAAGTGCGTCTCCTATTGGTGAAGCTATTCTTAGGAAATGCGTCTCCTATTGGTAAAACTTGGCTTAGGAAGTGCGTCTCCTACTGGTGAAACTATTCTTAGGAAGTGCGTCTCCTATAGGTGAAACTATTCTTAGGAAGTGCGTCTCCTCTTGGTGAAACTTATCTTAGGACTAACTTAGGATGTGCGTCTCCTCTTGGTGAAACTATTCTTAGGAAGTGCGTCTCCTCTTGGTGAAACTATTCTTAGGAAGTGCGTCTCCTTAGGGTGCGTCTCCTATTGGTGAAACTTAGCTTAGGAAGTGCGTCTCCTATTGGTGAAACTTAGCTTAGGATGTGCGTCTCCTGTTGGTGAAACTAACTTAGGATGTGCGTCTCCTCTTGGTGAAACTAACTTAGGATGTGCGTCTCCTCTTGGTGAAACAATTTTTAGGAAGTGCGTCTCCTTAGGACGTGCGTCTCCTATTGGTGAAACGTTTCTTAGGAAGTGCGTCTCCTCTTGGTGAAACTATTTTTAGGAAGTGCGTCTCCTTAGGACGTGCGTCTCCTATTGGTGAAACTTTTCTTAGGAAGTGCGTCTCCTCTTGGTGAAACTAACTTAGGATGTGCGTCTCCTCTTGGTGAAACTATTTTTAGGAAGTGCGTCTCCTTAGGACGTGCGTCTCCTATTGGTGAAACTTTTCTTAGGATGTGCGTCTCCTATTGGTGAAACTTAACTTAGGATGTGCGTCTCTTATTGGTAAAAATAAACTTTAGGAGGAAATACATCTCCTATGGGTAAAAAACAAACTTAGGAGGAAATGCATATCCTAAGGGTGAAACTAAAACAAACTTAGGAGGAAATGCATCTCCAAAGGGTGAAACTAAAACAAACTTAGGAGGAAATGCATCTCCTATGGGTGGAACTAAAACAAACTTAGGAGGAAATGCATCTCCTATGGGTGGACTAAAACAAACTTAGGAGGAAATGCATCTCCTATGGGTGAAACTAAAACAAACTTAGGAGGAAATGCATCTCCTATGGGTAAAAATAAACTTAGGAGGAAATGCATCTCCTATGGGTGAAATAACTTAGGAAGTGCGTCTCCTATGGGTAAAGCTTAGGAAGTGCGTCTCCTATTGGCAAAACTAGACTTAGGAAGTGCGTCTCCTATTGGTAAAGGCTAGGCTTAGGAAGTGCGTCTCCTATTGGTAAAGGCTAGGCTTAGGAAGTGCGTCTCCTATTGGAACAGACGTGGAATGTATTCCCTTGTTATACAGGTGGGCGCCTAATGGTAAAGACATGAAATGTATTCCCTTGTTATACAGGTGGGTGCCTGAAATATGAAATGCACAGACAAAAAGTATTCCTCTCGTTATTCAGGTGGGCGCCTGTCTATACTAAGACATAAAAGTATTCCTCTCGTTATTCAGGTGGGCGCCTGTCTTCGAGAAAATTTTCACAATGAGAAAATTTTCTGCCCCGGTTTGATGATTTTCTTTATGGCCTGTCTTTCCGCCATCAATAACGTTCATTTTCCCTGTTTCTAAATCAAAGAAAAATTTGTTAGTTTAAAAACATGGTAAGCGGTCATGCCACTCTTGTTGGGGATGGTTTCCTCTTTCTCCTTTCCCAGCTTTGTGTTCCATTATGCTATCAAACTTGCTGGGGATGATATTAATTGCTGACACTGGCCCATCCCTTTTATCAATCTCATCTTGATGGGGATACCCTTCTTGACACGGGTTTTGCGCCTGTTCCTTGTACCACTTGGATGTACTAGTTGATGGCCTATTTTGAAGTCATTTCCCACTGGTTCCGACCAAACAGACTCTACTAGGGAATTTTCCTATGAAAGGAAAAAAATAAAAAGAAACAAAATAAAAGACAAAGGAAAAGATGACTCTTTAACAAAAGAAACTATAAATAAAAATCTATCAAACACAGATACCAACTCTAATGGCCATGACATACGTATGTGGCCTATCCTCTGCCGTCAATCGTCTCTCAAGACCTTCCCTTGACGATTCCCCATCTGATTCCCAATCTTATTCGACTTGAAGTGCCCGAAGGGTTTCACTATCAAGCCTCTCTCATTTTGGTTTTCTCTCAGCTTTCATCGTCTTATGGTGCCTGTGAAGGTTTTCACCGATAAGACTCTCTCATTTGTATCACTTTCCATCTGGGGATTTGGAGTGTCGCCGGTATGACTCTTTCTGTTGGAGATTAGAGTCCTTTCTGCTGTGGAACAGAATATTATGTTCGCCAGTAAGACTCTCATTTGTCTGACTTGGCATCTTTTGAAGACTGGTCAGAAGGTCTTTCTTTGGACCGTAATGTGGGTTTTGGATAGGCTAGAACGAAAGGGTATAAAAGGCTCAAAAAAATACATTAATTTTGGGTTATTAGTTACAACCTTCGGAATTAGATTTATTCACAATAAACGCAACATTTGCCCCAGTTTCTTGCTTGGGGATATCCTAACTGATTTTTTTTCATTTTTCAAAACTATGACCGAGCCGTGAAGCGCCTACGTATCCTCTTTGAGGAATCAGGTCAAACGTAGTTCCCAATTCCTCTTTTTTCATTTGACTTTCCTTTTTTCTTTTGTTATCATTTTTCTTTTCTCATTTCTCATTTTTCTTTTGTCGTTTTGTTGATTTTTCTTTTTTTTTTCTTAGTTGCTACTAATTCCGAACGAGGGGCATGAAAGAAAATAAATCAGTCTTCAAAACATGCCAAGTGCAAACAACACAATTTAAACTTGTAGTCTCTTCTGATGGTGCTGGACTTGACAATTATGTTAAACGTTTTATTTTTCCTTTGTCATTTCTAAAGCACCGTTGGGCGACACTCTCATTATCATGACCGACCCTCATGCCAATTTGGCGAATCTTGCTTTTAACGGTTTTCTTTGTGTTTTACTTGCCCCAGTTCCATATGACTCGAGCTCTGAATAATCTCAACCGTCCTTATTTCCTTTAAATGGTCTGATCGCCTTTCCAGGGTTTTATGATTAACTTTAAAGACTAGGCCCAAACTATGTGCGCATGTCATGTCACTAGAATCGGCGTTGAATAAAATGACAAAAGGACTAAACAGAGAGATGACTGGAAATAATAAAAGACTGGATTTTGTGCTAGACTACCGGTGAAATGGTTTGAATAACAAAACAAACGAAATAAAATCCTAAACAACCTGGACAAAACTTAAACAAACCGCTATGACAAAACGGAAAGATAAGCGGAAAGATATTGACACAAAACAAAATCCGAATTACAATCCTAATAATCCGAACAAACAGAAATGACAACAAAATAAGCCACCACAAGCTTCTCTCTTGCTAACCAAGGAACGGAGCGTTCTCCTACTTTATCAAAATTGGCATCTTAGCCACTAAGCTTCGCATCAGTATGGTCCAGACCATTGCCAGCTTTAATATCATCAACTTCCGTCAACAAGTTCCCACTAGGATTCAAGTGCTTCTGTTATCAGGCCTAATCCCCGCAGAGTGTGTATCCTTAGGTGCAAGTAAAGGATCTTGGGTGTCATTGTCCGGCTTACCACAAACCAACCACCTTAACTTCATTTGCGAAACAAACAGGTTAGAAGGGACTCAGTCGGTCCTCATTATTAATAACATCTTTTCTTTTCGATTTTCTTTTTTTTCTTTCTTTTTTTTTCTTTCTTTTTTTTCCGATTTTTTTTATTTTCTCTTTTTCCATTTTTCTGTCTTTTTTTTTTCATTTTTTTTGTTGTGGTCGAATCTTATGGAGATTGCCTACGTATCATGACCCCGCATGAATCAGACCTTGCGTAGTTCGGACAAAATTAAAGGTAGCAACAATGAGACATTTTTTCTGGAATTATCAGTTTTCAAAAACAAACTCGGTTTCAAAGATTTAAATATGACCTACAAACTTAAAAATCAAACAACCCGCATATTCCAGTCAAAATACTTGCAAACTTCAAAAACAAATGGCCAACTTCCTTCCTCCATTTGCTAATTTTAACCAAATGGTTGTTTTTGCAAACGTGGCCCCTTCCGACTTTCACATGAATTTTGAGGCCGAGGAGGATTATTTTATGACACTTTACAAACTTGTCCGTTCTTTTACGAAAATAACCTTTCGACAACTGAAAGATACTCTAAAGCTATTTCGGCAAGAACGGTTTTAAGACACGGCCGAAGCTGGCTCGGCTTATTATGACAAAATTCAAACGGTATTCACCTGACCGCCGACTCTTTGTTTGTTTTTTTTCTTTTCAAATTACAATAAAAACCTGGTGTTGCAAACACGACCCTTCAGCGCCTCGGGGACGAAGATTTATAGGGCTATGTGGGTCAACTAAACCAAAAATCCTAAACATGACCCAAAGGTGGTTGTTTATGCAAAGTCAGCCTTCCGGCGTCCCTTTTGGGAACATTCGGCTATTTATGACAAAACAACATCACCTGACTTATTTATGACTCTTTTTATCATTTTTCGAATTTAGAAAAGTCAATATTGCAAACACGGCCTTTCCTTGTCTCAGGGACGAGGATTTTTAAGGCTGTGTGGGTCAACTGGACCAAATCTTAAAAATGACCCGAAGGTGGCTGTTTATGCAAAGTCAGCCTTCCGGCGTCCCTTTCGGGAACATTCGGCTATGTCTTGATAAAACAACGTCACCCGACTTCTTTATGACAAAAACTAAAATTTGACATATTATTATTATTATTATTATTATTATTATTATTATTTGTTTTTTGGCTTTTTTAGCAAAAGGTGGGGTTGGACCCGATGAGGGTTGCCTACGTATCTCACATCCGGTGAGAATCAAACCCGCGTAGTTCGGGTAAATAAACTATTTTTGAGAAGACCCTTTTCCATTTTCTATATATTTTGTTTTTATTATTTTCACAACAATCAAATAGACTATTATTTTTCATTCATAACGAACAAACAAATTAACGAAAAACATAAAGCATTCCTTCCTTTTTTTTTGAAGAGGTGGGGTTGGACCCGATGAGGGTTGCCTACGTATCTCACATCCGGTGAGAATCAAACCCGCGTAGTTCGGGCAATCAAGAATAAGTAGATGAACTAACTTCTTCTTTTTTTTTTTGTTAATTTGCGAAAGAACTACTTTAAAAGAAGAAAGGAAGTATTTTTTTTTATTGATTTTCTTTTTTTAAAAGAAAGACTTCTAAGATATATATTTTTTTTATTCTAAAGAAAAGAAGAAAATATTTTTCGGAATTTTACCTTTAATAAAAGAAATGCTTCTCAAAATGTTTTTTGAATTTTGAATTTTCTTTTCAATTTTGAAAGAAGAATCAAAGTATTTTCGGATTTTTTATTATTATTATTATTATTATTATTTTAAAAAAAAAATTAGAAAGACTTTCTAAAAAAGTCCATAATGGAAAATATTTTTGGATTTTTTTTTGTTTTGAAAATTGGGGGTCTAAAAACTTTTCTAGACTTTTTGGCAAGACAAATATTTTTGCAACAAATAAAGACATATATATATTTGTTTGGAAATTAAAAAAACTTTTGGATTTATATATATATACATATATTTGTGACAAATAAAGAAAGACTCTTTTATTATTTTTTATTTTTGCATTTTCATAAACAAATAAAAAAACATTTTTTTAAAAAATAAGACTCTTTTCATGGCAAAACAAACTATTTTCTTTTCTATTTTTTTTTTGAAAAACAAAACAGAACAATGATGATTTTTTTTTTATATTTTTCCTTTTAATAAAACAAACTAAACATTTTTTTCTCATTTTCTTAAAATTTCGGCAGAGTTTTGACAGTATTCGGGCATTTGGTTTTATTCAAAAATAAGCAATCAATTCTCTAACCGCTATTTCCTTTTTTTTCGCATTTCAAAATATTATTCCTGATATTCACAAGACAGTCAACACACAAGTCTGAATCAAATAAATGCGCAAGTAGTAGCAAGTAAGATGCATCAGGATGGTCATTTCCATTTTTGGTACACCTGTCCTAGACAGACCCAACCCCTGTGTTGAGCCTCCAAAGTCAAATGCACGTGATGCAAACAAACGTTCCTACTAGGGATCCGGCATGAAGCTGAGTTATTCTAGGTTCATAACCTGGGTATTTGTTCTAGACTGTGTACCCGAGCGGACAACTCGAGTCGAGGAGGGGGCTACGTACCGGGGACCCGCGGGATCGTCCGGCTTTGTAACTTATCCGGCCTCTTTCTTATTTCAGGTATCGACACTAATAGAATAGGGAGTCTCGACCAGCGAGCTTCTCCCCGGAGGTAAGAAGAGAAGGGTTTCGGCACAGTTTATATGTACAGTTCAAATAATATCAAAGCGGTAAAAGCAGCATTTAGCACATTAGGCTCAAACATGTAAAAATCAGATAAAACCAAATATAACAATTTATCTAAGCTCGAATTTCTAACCCTGAACCAGTGGTTCTAGGTTTTACATCCCCAGCAGAGTCGCCAGAGCTGTCACACCTCCTTTTTACGCACCCGCGGGGGCGCAAGGGAGTTTTTTCCAATTAAAGGACAATCGAAACGGGATTTGTTTATTTATTTCAGAGTCGCCACTTGGGAGATTTAGGGTGTCCCAAGTCACCAATTTTAATCCCGAATCGAGGAAAAGAATGACTCTATATTACAGTCTGCGTACCAGAAATCTGGATAAGGAATTCTGTTAACCCGGGAGAAGGTGTTAGGCATTCCCGAGTTCCGTGGTTCTAGCACGGTCGCTCAACTGTTATATTTGGCTTATTTATCTGATTTTTAATACAATATGAACTTATGTGCAAATTTTATCTTTTAACCGCTTTTATCATTCACTGTTATTTTTATCAAGAATTGCAACGTTGTGAAAATGTATCTCGAACCGCGTTACAATCAATGTACCCGTGGTCGTCGACACACTTTGACTCCGTTGAGATTTGGATTTGGGTCACATCAATGTGCACCCGAGTTTAAGGAAATTAAATTATTAAAGGCGCGCCTAAAGCGACTAGCGTATTTATTTTGGGTAGGACCGTGGAATTTTACTAAACGGTCCATCCCGAAGTCTAAACAATTTTTAAAGCAAATATTTACTGAGGGCCCCGCAATTTGTATTTTATTTGGCGAGGCTCATCTCATTCTTATTTTTTAAAATGAATTTGCAACGTCATGGACACGCATCTCGAACCACGTCACAATCAATGTACCCGTGATTAGAAACACATTTCGACTCCGTTGAGAATTGGATTTGGGTCACATAAATGTGCACCCGAGTTTAAGAAGGTAAGATTTATTAAGGCGCGTCCTAAAGAGTCTAACGTATTGTTATTTTAGGAAGAGGCCGTGAAGGTTCATTAAACGGCCAAATCCAAAGTCTAGTCAATGGTTATGTATTTTATTGAGGGCCCCGGCGGTTTGTGATTTATTTGGCGAGGCTCGTCTCATTTTTATTTTAAAGGATAAACCTATAGTGACTATATTTTCTATTAAGTTCGTCTCTAAAATAAAAGAAAATCTCTTAATTATTTACATGCTGAAAACGTAACTTATTAGTTATTAGTTTACGGCTAATGCGATTGGAAAATTGCGATCGAGTTTGTACAAAGAAAAACTGCTTTCATTTTTATATTCTATTATTTACTAATGCTGGAACATGAGAGGGATACACAATAATATCAAAGCCGATTAACTATTCTTCAAGTAATTTAAACTAGCATTATTAGATGAAGAAATCATACATATGCAGCCTCATTACTCATTAATTAATCGACTACATTTTTATACAAAGGAGAAAATTAATATTCAAACACAAATCCAAACAAAAGAATTCAACAGGAACATGAGCCTGATTAATATTTCATTTTCGCTTCAACCCAAGAGTGTACAAATGTGTACCTGGAAACAGCAGTACAGGAACAAAAGAAGTAGGAGTCAGCAACAGTAATAACACAGCAACAGCAGGTTCAGCAACACCGCAAAACCAGTAACAACCAGTAGAATAACCCAGCAACGGATTGAAAAATCAGCAATGCAAAAGTGCAATCGCAGTCAAAGCAGAAGAGAGAAAAGATACAAGATGCAGTAGTTTCGGATTTTTGAATAACACTCGAAGAAAAGCAAACGGAAATTATTCGAGTGAAAGTTCAAATTGCATTTCTCTTTTACTCTCAAAATGTTTCAAGTCTATCCTCTCTCAAGTGTAAAAATCTCTCAGTAATAATCTCTAAGTCTTCCAATAATGTTCAAGTTCTAAAACTCTCCTAAAAAATCCTCTCAATAATATTCAAGTTCTAAAAACTCTCTTCTTCTTTTTTCTCTCAAAAAATCCTCCTATTTCAAGTCAAGAATGACTCTATATATAGCAAGACAAGTCTTCCATTCCCAACCCCAAAATTATTCCCCCAATGGCATGCTTTGACCCACTATTAAATGTCTTCTTTATTTTAAATTTTTGTCCCCCATGCCTACATTAAATAAATACCACATTCCCAACCCATTACAATATGTCCCCCATGCCTATATTAAAAAAGTACAAGATTCCTCCCCATTATGTTTTGTCTTGTCCCCCATTACATTAAACAAGTACATCAAAAACCCCACCCCATTATATTTGTCCCCCATGCTTAACATAAAGAATCAAAATAATGTTCAATTACCAAACTACCCCTCCGACCTTATTGCAATTACAAATCTACCCCCGAATGCAATGCAATTTACCAAATTACCCCTCTGCTCTAAACAATCAATTAATCATAACTCAACCAAAATATAGTCAAGATGACCAATTTCTCAACAATCTTCAACAACAATTTACATGAACATGATGAACAACACAAACTCCAAATTAATGGAAATAAATCAACCATATCGGGAACCAATCCTGGTTAATTTAGACCATTAATGGATGAACAAAGAGACAATAATACAAACAACAATATGCATGATTCAAATTAAACTAACAAATCAAAACAAACATAAACTCACATTAAATCGCTGGATTTAAACATGAACTTCAAACAAAGATGAACATGAATTAAATCTGTTTTTAAGCAACACACATGACGGATTCTAACGATTCAAACAACATTAATATTTTCTGGAAACAACATGAAACAAATTGAAGAAATAATTAATTAAATTTCAATTTGAATCTAACAAACATAAAACTAACAAATATTCACTTAAACAACAATACAAACATGAAATAAACATGAAAAATAACTAATTAACTTCCATTTGAAATCTGAAAAATTAATTTAACAAACAACACATGAACATGAACTAAAAATTAATTCAAACGATAAACAAAACAAACATTTGCCGATTTTAGATTCGAAAATATCAAAACAAAATACGGACAAACATAAAATTCAAAAACTACTAACCGGATCAACACGACATATGTATGAACTGTTTTGACAAAACTCAAATGGGAATAAATCTGTCCGGACTCAACGACGAACTCACCTCCCTTGTAAACTTGACGAACTCAAAACGACGCTCGACGACCTCGACTAAAAACTCAAACGAGCAGCTCGTCTGAAGATACAACAGCTGGACGAAGGAGAAGTGATGAACAGCAGCAGCTCGGAGGAACTGGACGTCGAGCAGCAGCAGTCCGGCGACAGCCTGGCCATGGTGATGCCCAAGCTCGGAGAAGCGAAGCAGTAACGGAGGTCGTTTGGCCATGGGGAAGATGAAGCCGTGAAGCTGGTCGACGCAGCAAGCAGAAGCAACTGGTCGACGACGTCCATGGCGAAACGGTACTGGACCCGATGGCAGCGTGCGAGCTTGGCCGTGACGAGCAGCGGCGATGGGAGCTTCGAACAAAAGCTGACTCGTCGAGGTTGTGGTCGTTTGGTTGTTTGGACGATGAAGTAGAAGGCAGGAGTAGCAGGTTGTTTGGTTGAAACAGAAGCAGCAGCGACATGGACGTCGAGCTCAAGCTTGAGCTCGACGAGCTTCATCAATGGCGGATAGGGCTGGGGTCGTTTGAACGCGAAGGAGGTTGTGTCGTTTGGTGGTGTTTGGGACGGGAAGCTGGGCAGCCATGGATGCTTGGTTGGAGCTTTGGAGGAGTTTTTTTTTAGTTTGGGGAAGAAGAAGATAGGGAAGTGGCGGATGGGTTAGTTTAGGTTTTTAGGGTTTTTGGGTTTTTTTATTTTTTTGTTTTGTTTTGTGTTTTGACAAAATGAAAAAGGGGTGTTGGGTATTTGGGTCATGGGGCGGACTGGGTCGATCCGGTCTGAAGTGGACTGGGTCGTGGAGAAGATTGGGCAATATTTTGGGCCTTTGGCTTACAATTGAAGAAGTGGCCCAATCCGATTTTCTTTTGTATTTTTGTTCTCTTTTCTTCTTTTATTTTCTAAAACTAAATTATAAAAGTACTTAAATTATTATTAAGAACTAAATTAAGTTATAAAAGCGCAAATTAACTCCCAATAACAATTAATGCACAATTAAGTAATAATTAAGCATAAAATTGTATATTTGGACATTAAATGCTAAAAATGCAAAAGGTGCTTAATTTTTGTAAAACTAATTTAATTACTAACAATTGTAGAATTAAATCCTACATGCAAAATGCGACATATTTTTGTATTTTTTATTAATTTAACAAATAAGCAAACACAGACAAATACAAATAATTATCTAAAAATATCACAAAAGTACTCAAAATTGCACACCAAGGAAAATCATTTTATTTTGCATTTTTTGGGAGTATTTCTCATATAGGGCAAAAATCACGTGCTTACAGAAGGGTTTGAACATCAAAACAAGCAAAAGTAAAAATCTGGATTATAACCCTGGAATAACCTAGATAACAGAAAGGAAAATAAAGCAAACTACCAAAACTCCTTCTGGATGAAGAGAGGAGTAGCTTCCTAATTGCTAAGCTTCACATTTGGCCCAACGAGCTGCACATCCATGTTACTAGAACCTTCCCCAATTTCTACCATATTAACCTCAGCAAACAGACTTTGGAACCTCTTGAACAGCTGTTCATCAACATCAACTACAAGTTTCAGGACTGATGATATTGGACGTTTTGCGACCCCTGGCTTGACAAAAGACTTTGAGATATGTGGAATAGGTTTGGGGAACAACCATACTTTCTTTTTATGCTTTTTATCCCTTTTACGTCCTTTTCTGTAGGCGTAAATCCCAAACCAAATGTACCAAAGTTTTCACATGGGCATACTGAATGCACAATATCTTGTAGAGGTGAACCCAGATCTTTACCTGGCACAATACCAATCTTCAACATTTCATTTGCTACCATGACATACGCAGAGGATAGCCTCGGCCCTGGAATGCATTCTCCTTCAAGAAACTTCTCAACAGACACTGTTTCAAAAGTTTGGCAGACCCAAGTTCCTTTATCATCTTCACTTTCAATAGATTGAACAACTGGGTCATTATAAGCAGATATTTCCTCATCATCATGCCGAACTATTTCCTGCCTTTCCCATTCAGATTTCACCATTTGATGCAGAGAAGACGGGACCGCCTTAGCCGAATGTATCCAGGGCCTGCCCAACAATAAATTATAAGAGATAACCACATCTAGTACTTGAAATTTCATAGTGAACTCAACTTTCCCTATCGATAATTCGAGCAATATATCACCAACAAAATCTTTTCCTCCCCCATCAAAGCCTCTAATAAATACACTATTCATGTGGATTCTTTCAATGCCAATCTTCAACTTTTGCAAAGGAAAAAAAAGGACAAATATTTGCACTAGAGCCGTTATCAACCAGTACCCTTGTGACAATAGAATCCTTGCACTTCACCTTGATATAAAGAGCTCGATTGTGTTCTGTATCCTCCATAGGAAGTTCATCATCTTAAAAAGTGATCCTATTTGCTTCGAAGATCTTACTAGCAATCTTTTCCAAGTGATGCACTATGATCTTATCAGGAACATGTGCCTCATTCAAAATCTTCAATGAGGTATTGCGGTGTTCATCTATGTGTATCAGTAAAGACAACAAAGATATCTGATCCGGTGTTTTCCTTAATTTCTCCACAATTAAGTAGCCTTGCACTTTCATCCTTTCAAGAACTCTTCAGCCTCTCTTTAGTGACCAACTTCTTTATTGGCATTTGGCTATCCTTGAAAGGCTTGGCCTTCCTCAATTCTTCTGGGGTAAAACACCTCCAGAACGAATCAATCCTCCGGTCTCATTGACTTCTTCCTCTACTTATTTCCCTCTATAGGTCACTATTACTTGTTTGTAGTTCCACGAGACAACCTTTATATCAACCACTGGCAACTGGGTCATTGCTTAATAACAATAGGGGTAATAGGATCCCCTTTCGTGACTACGACAGGCTTGATCGGGATCCCTAGTACAACCACTTTTGGCTTTTCTCCACTTGCCCCAACATCCTTCGATGACCCTTTCACAACCAACACGGGTTGCTTCATGCTGAGCATACTTGGTTTTTTTATCACCCCTTAAACCGTCAAGAGCATTGCTTTTGTAGAGTTTAGAGCCTTAACTGAATTACCTTCACTAGCACGAATCATCATGATGGACTTGGAAGAATTCCCAGACTCCCCATCCTTATGAACTATTTTAATTATGTGTGTCTCTGCATGGGCTGGCAAAGGATTTTGATTGATGTTTGATGTATCCAGGCTCTGTACAATGATTTGATTTGTATCGATAAGCTCTTGGATTTATCTATTCAAATGCCAACACTTCTCTATGTCATGCCCAGAGGCATTAGAATAATATGCGAACCTTAGAGAATAATCAAGGTTTTTAGGGATGGATTTAGTATCTTTGCCTCGATAGGCCTCCGCACGTCCAATTGTCTCAACCTTTGAAACAAACTACACAGGACTTTCCAAGAGGGGTGAAGGTTTCTTTCCGCTGCTACCTTTCTCTTTTATACTTCGGCCTAGGTCGAAAGTTCGAACTAGTAGGGTTTTGGTAGGGTTGTAGGGATGGATAAGGATTTTGTGGAGCTGAAGCACGCCATTGCGGGTAAGTAGGGGGTTGAGCATATGATTATGCGTGATAAACATGGTATTGGGGTGGTCTGACTGAGTATTGAGGATCTTGTGTGGGAAAATAATGCTGGGGTGGATTATATGGAGCTGAGGTGTAGGCTTGGGATTGGCGTCGAGGCTGAGTGTACTGGTAAGGTGGACCCTTTGGGCCATGCCATGGTCCAGAGACAACTATAACAACATCCTCCATTTTCTTCTTGCCTAAAAAACTTCCTATGCCGTTCTGGATTGCTTGTGTGGTTGCTTTTATAGCAGAGTAGCTCATGATCTTGTATAACTTGAGTCCCTCTTCTAAAATTTCTCCCATCTTTACCACATCGTTAAAAGGCTTTCCCATGGCTAATAGTAAGTGGCCAAAGTAAGTAGGCTATTGGGCTTGGAGAAAATACTTAACCATCCCATCTTCTTTCATCGGAGGATTGACCCGGGAAGCTTGTTCTCTCCATCTAAACTCGTACTCCTCAAAACTTTTATTAGGCTTCTTTTCTATCTTGGTCAGGGACAAGCGATCCGGGACAATGTTTATATTATACTAAAAGTGCCTGGCAAAGGCCTGAGCCATATCATCCCATGTGTACCACTTGTTAGCATCTTGCCGGGTGAACCATTCCAGGGTTACCCTACTCAAACTCTGACTAAAATAGACTATCAACAACTCGTCCTTCTTGTCAGTGCCTCTCATCTTATTGCAATAACCTCTAAAATGGGCCATGAGATCTCTATGTCCGTCATACAAATTAAACTTTGGAATATTGAACCCAGCGGGCAGTTCAACGTCAGGGAACAAGCATAAGTCCTTGTAAGACACACTTACTTGGTTCTGGAGCATAGTATTGGGCATCAGGAACTTTGAAAGCGGGTTCACTAAAAGATCGATGGATGGTATCTTATGGAGGAGCTTTAAAAAACGAGAGTGGTTAATGGAGCGGGATATGAGGTTGTTTTGTCTAGTGGAGCATGAAAAGGTTGGGACGAGGTGCCAGGGTAGTTTTGGTAAGGGGTAAATCCTGGAGCATGTTGTGGGAAAAGATCAGCAGCAGTGGGAATCTGGGCTTGTGATAGTGGTGGGATGGTGGCCGGGTTTTCTATGTAGTTAGTGGGGAATAAGGGTGGAGGATGCCCACTAATCTAGGCTTGGAACATCTCTGTTGTTGATACCCAATTTTTCCCTCACATATTTCAAACATGCATATATACTTTCAAAATAGTGCATGAGCATCATCAAGTATTTTTCCTAATTTTTCATAAATTTTAAAGATTTTTTTAATCAATATATTCCCATATTTTAATGCATAAATAATCATTAATTGCATCACAAATTATTTTTTATGATGATTTAATCATCTAAATTCATCATTTATGCCAACATAGTGTTTAAATATTTTTAGTGCATTTTTATAATTACATTTGTATTTTTTAGGCTAAATTACACACCTATGCAATAATAGCCCATATTAATGTATAATTATATTGTTTATGCAGAAAATGATCTTTTATATTTTTAAAATGTTAAACAGCTATTTCAAATCATTTTAGTGCACAAAAGATATTTTTGGTATTCATTTATTATTTTTATAAAATTATTTATTTGTTAAAGTTGGGTATTTAAAATCTGTCCCCATTTTTATTTAAATTCGGACCTAGAATTACCCAAACCAACTAAAGTTACCTAGCCCAATTACCCTAAGCCCAAACCAAACAACCCCTTACTAAACCTGGTCGGTACCCGCCTAGCCAACCTGACCCAGTCTCTTCTAAAAATCTCGGCCGTTGATCTTTAAGATCAACGACTCACATTTAACCCTACCCTTTTAATTACCAAAAATCCTTAACCCCAACCCATTTCTCACCACCCGCCGCCCCTAAATGCTCTCTACTCCTCTTCTCTAAAAACTGCGGAGCGGTGAAATTTCCTCAAAATTTCTAGAAGATAGAAAAATCTTGTAAACTATCCCTCTTCTTTTAACGAACGCCATCTGGTTCAATAAAACTTATGACTTTCGGTTGCATAGCCTATTTGCAAGAATTTCTTCATTTTTCTTGTACACATAATTGCATAGCGAGGCCGATAAAGATCGAAGGAATCGCTAACTTCCCGCTTCGGAATAAGTCATATGTCAAACCCTAGCGCCATCACCCTCAAATCTCTCCGATTCCAACCCAAAAAATGGAATCAATCTATGATTTCTTTACCATATTAGTCCCACCTCCCTACGGGCTACCCGCTTTTGATATTACATAATGGCTTACCTAAAATGACAAGCAGATCTTATGAGAATCGAACCAAAACTGGTTCAAATCTTTAACCTATTATTTATTCCGTTCATGTTCATAGCTTGTTCTTTGTGAGTACGAATATTTTCGTATCTCTCATTGATTTGTACTTAACCCTAAGGTTAGGTTTTCAGATCCTCTTTTGATTCGAACCAAAATTGGTTCAAATTTTAATTTTAAGTGTTATTCCGTCTACATTCACTCTATTATGCATAATCTGCCTATTTCTGTTAATTTGTTTTACTTACCCTAAATTAGGGTTTCAGACCCTAATTTTGGACAAGATCTGGTTTGATTATGTGCTATTTCGAATGATTTCTTGTCCACGTTCATCACATGCAATATGTATTTGATTATCTTTATTATCTGCCGACTTGTGAAGGTTTACCTAAAACTAAGGTTTGAGACCATTCTTTGTCTTTACTGATTTTCTGATTGATACCCTTTCCTTTCTCGTATGGGACTGATATTTTCCTTGTTTCTGTTCAATCTGCCATGTTTCCTTTATTTCTTTACCTTATTTTTGCCCTAAAACTGATTGTTAATCGATTATATGTGATATTTTCCTTATTCTATGTGTTACTCCCCTGATTGCACACCATTATTCTCTGATTAATTCACTAAACTCCGTATTATTTGCCCTAAAACTAGACTTCAATTGATTCTGTGATTAATTTCTTTCCTTGCTTATGTGTGTTTGATTTCTTTCCGTATTTTTTCGCCTAATTGAACGATATTTAAACCTTTTCCCCTTTCTCCTTTAGACAAACTCAAACTCTCAATACTCTCACTAGGAAATCTAGGGCTTAGTTCTATAATCTTCTTACTCTCTCTTGTTTACTACTGGTCTTGGCCGGCTGAAAGCCAAGGCCAAATATTCTGGACTCTCGACTCTGTGGCATTATTCTGGTTTGCTTGCTTAACTGGTGAGTGATTATCCTTTGTCATTTCATCTCTATGTATCCCTGAACTATGTTTACAATCCAGCATGTTTAAAGTTCATTCTGAGTATGATTCTGCATGTCTATATGATTCTCTTTTAGTCCTATAGTTGGTACTGTTAGTTCTGAGATTGGTTATTTTTGAATAATATGAATCCTCCTAAAGGATAACTTATTGTTTTAACTTGTCTCATGCATACTGTTTGCTGGTCCTGAACTTGTTCTGAACTTAGCATCCTTAGGGTACTACTAGTGTGGAATTAGTTAATCAATCCTAGCTTTACAGACTTGTATTGTTACCTAATTCGTGTGCCCTGCTAAGAGGTCTTGTATCCCTCTGGATTCATGTGATACTCTGACTGCTTGCCTTAACACTTTGCCTAAATATTTTTTTGTGATTAAACAAGTCTGTCCTAAATGTTAGCATGCACACTTAGTGTAATTATGTCTTTTCTGACTTGACCTGTTTGAAACTGTGTACTTTGCCACCCTTGCTTGTTTTCTTAATGCCATTATGACTACATGTTCATGTGTTCTAAAATTCTGTTATGGTAGTCTTCTTCTGAGAAATCCAAACTATTTTAAATCTGTCCCTACCTCTTTTATATGATATTACTCTTTTTAAAAACTCCCAATCTTAGTCCTTTAGATTCTATCCTCAACCACCCTAGTGTGAGCACTGCTCAGGGTCCATGTGAGACTCTTGTGAACTATGACACACTAGAAACTGGTTCCTAATCCCTTTTGAATCATTTCCGAGTACGTGGTTCTGGTGTGAGCATTGCCCTTGGTCCCTGAGGCCCTTGAAAACTTTGACACACTGGAAACCCGATTCTATATGTGCTATGGGTGAATTACTCCTTATGGGTTATGTTGTACCTGTGAAATAAGCCTCGAGGTGGGAATGGTTTGAAGGCCTGGTTGCCAGGTGTATTTGGGCCTGATAAAGGCTCCCTATAGTTTGTGCCATTACTATCATGTAATTCATCTGCTGATCTGGTTTGTAATAACTTTGTAATAAACAGAATCTATGGTAATTAGTGAAATTGGGAGGGTTTAATATTTCCTTTGTTAAACTGGGTAAAATTTTTGGCTATAGGGTTTCATCTACGCTATTAATTCTGCTCATTTTGTCCAAAATTGTTAAGTTCTACATTGTTTAGAGATCCTGCCTATATGATTTTCATTAGTAATGTTGATTCTGCTAAAATCGTATGAGTTCTGTATTAGAAATCCTACCTATATGATTAATATTACAACTTTTGTTCGAAATCTTGCCTATAGGATACGTTAATTTGTCCAATAAAGTGTGTTAGCAATCATGCCTATATGACCAATATTTGACTCACCTGTTTTGTGGCAATGTGTCTAAATTCTGTTAGTATGCTATTTAATTAGATATCATGCTTGTAGGATTAAAAATCAGTTCAATGATAGATATCATGCCTATAGGATTAAAAATCAGTTCAATGATAAAAATCATGCCTATAGGATTCTAATAATTGATTCTGAATACGATCGTCACTATCGACATAGGATTAAATAACAATTCCGGATTTGTGATTATGATGCATTACTTTCTGAAATGCCCAAATGTTGTACTAAATAAAATCAGTAAGCAAAACAATAGGTCCTAACACTCGCATTAATAAGGTTGTTGTCACGATCCCAAAATACCAGTTATGATGGCGCCTATCACATTACTAGGCAAGCCAACCCAAACATTTAATCACAACCCTTTTACCTTGTAATAAGCCATTTTCTAACATATGTTTAAATACCAAATTTTCATAATAAGCATTTAAAACAACATAATATATGGGGAAGTCAAATAAACATGAAACTACACAGCCCCAAATATCTGGTGTCACGAGTATAGAGCCTTTAATACATGACTGAATGTCTAATACATCATAAGTCTAGAAAATGTGGAAAAGAACAAGATAGGAAGGAGAAAATAGGGTTGCGGACGCCATGCAACTACCTTGCAATCTCTGGAAAACTCGGGATCAGCTGAGGACCCTCACTCTGCCGTTCGGGCACCTGGATCTGCACACAAGGTGCAGGGAGTAACGTGAGTACGCCAACTCACTAAGTAACTAGAGTAAATAAGGCCTGAAAGCAGTGATGAGCAGTTAAAAATCATATAAATGAATAGACAGCAGAATAACAGATCAAATTTCACAATTTAAAACCAGTTTCATCGTAAAATCATAAAATTCAGTTTAAATACTTGAAATCATATACTTAGCAATTTTTCCAACAGAGGCTTATTTTAAAAGAA
Source organism: Nicotiana sylvestris (assembly GCF_000393655.2). Classification (NCBI taxonomy): domain Eukaryota; kingdom Viridiplantae; phylum Streptophyta; class Magnoliopsida; order Solanales; family Solanaceae; genus Nicotiana; species Nicotiana sylvestris. The sequence continues at coordinate 144,732,714 of NC_091060.1, forward strand.
GAGTGAAATCAGTGGAAATATCATAACTGGGCCCCTCGGGAAATGTATCACTCAGAATATGGCCTCTCAGTCACTCATGACTCAACTCTCATCACTCAGTACTCACTCTCAGCACTTAGGCTCATTAATATCTCATAATAATAGAAATCATAGCAACCGCTACGGCATGCAGCCCGATCCATAGTTTATAGTTGACTATGCTCACTGGGGGTGTACAAACTCCGGAGGGACTCCTACAACCCAAGCGTCATATCGCTGCAGCACACAGCCCGATCCAATATATATATCGTTGTAGCATGCAACCCAATCCATATAAGTATCGTTGCAGCGTGCAACCCGATCCATAACTCATACATATATAAATACCCTCACCATTAGGTTCTCAACCTCTCTCAGTCATTAACCTCACAGCCTCTCAGGCACAACAGTAGAAATTAGGGAACTTAGTCCAAACAATCCTCACATTTAGAAGTAGAGTGATAAAACCAATTTTAAGCATTTAAGCAGGTAAAACATGACTGAGGATATGCTTTCAACAAGTAAAGTGAGAAAAAATAGTAAAAATGCCCCTAAGGGCCTCAACAGGTCGGCACAAGGCCCCAAACATGACATACAACCCATAATATAGTATAAATGACTAAAGTAGGGAATATCATAAGGTTCTAAATCAAATACGTGGCTTAACAGTCACTATAGGACAGACCAAGTCACAATCCCTACTGGTGCACGCCCACACGCTCGTCACCTAGCATGTGCGTCACTGTATTTATCAAAACAAGTCAAATATTGGGGTTTTGTACCCTCAGTTCCAGATTTATAATGGTTACTTACCTCAAGCCGGTGAAAATACTACTCCTCGATTCCTTTACCCCTTGAATCAGCCTCCACTTCCGTCGAATCTATCCAAAATCAGAATCACGGCGTCAAATATGCTAAGGGAACGAAGACCAAGCGAAAACAATCAAATAATACCAAAAATCCCGAAATTGGCCAAACCCGATCCCTATGCCCACATCTCAAAACTCGATAAAAATTACATCAACGGAATCCTTATCCTCCCACGAGTCCATACATACCAAGAACACTGAAATCGGAGTCCAAATGGCCCCTCAAATTCTCATTTTAAAGTCTCTTAATCTCAAGTCCTAATTCCTAAATTTTAGGCTTAGATTACATGATTTATTAGGTAGATTTCACATTAGAATCGAGTTTTAAGTCCAAAATGCTTACCTTCAAGTGATTTCCCCTTGAATCTCTCTTCAATCTCCTTCAAAAAGCTCCATAAATGACCAACAATGGAAGAAATAAACCCCTAATTCGCGGACAAGACGACTATTTAAACCTTCTGTCTAGGCCTGAAATCCTTCATCGCGATCGCGAAGCACAAATTCTCAGCACCCAAAATTAACCCTATGCGAATGCGAAAAATCCCATGCCAAAATACATAGAAATCTACCATACACAATAATAAAAGATCCACTCGGGTCTCCAGACCCCCAATAGTCACCACACACGACCGGTACACACGGTCTACAACAGCAGTATCGCCCACCAGAGTAGATACATGAACAGGTGAAACAAAAGACTCACGAGGCGTATCCAGATAACGGGCAAAGTATGATGACACATAAGAAAAGGTGGAATCGGGGTTAAATAATATAGAGACATCTCTGTAGCAGACCGAAACAATACTTGAAATCACGGAATCTGAAGCAGCAACGTCTGGTCTACCTGGGAGGGCATAGAAACGAGCCTGACCACCACCTGATTGACCTCCCTCTCTAGGGCGACCCCTAGCTGACTGACCTCTACCCCTAGCTAGCTGGGCAAGTGGTGAAGTAACTGGAGCAGAAGTCGAGGGCTGACCCCTCTGCTAAGATGAACCATCATAAAGACGAGGACAATGCCTCCTCATATGCCCAAACTCTCCACACTCATACAACTCCTAGGTGCTGGAGATGGGGATTGAAGGGAACCCCTAACACCGGAATGACCAGTAGAAGGACCTGGCATGGAAGAACCCTGAACTGATGGAGCACGGGATGAACTCTGGGCTAAAAGGGCACTGAGTGATGAATGGACCTGATGAGAACTGTGAGATCCATGAACCGATGATGCCCCACGATAACCTGGGAGAGCTGACTGAGCCTGCCTTAATGGACGACCGCTGGCCTGCTGGAACTGACCCCTCAAAGGAGCACTACAAAAGCTACTAGATCCCCAAGGCCTCTTGGCCTCCCTCTCCTCTCGCTCCTGGCGGCGAACCAACTCAATCTCGCAGGCGATGTCAACAACCTCCTTGAAAGTAGCACCTGTCACCCTCTCCCTAGTCATGAGAATCCAAAGCTGATATGTGAGGCCATCAACAAACCTCTTGATCCTCTCTCGATCTATGGGAACCAACCAAACTGCATAACGGGCTAACTCGGAGAACCGCATCTCATACTGCGTCACAGTCATCTCTCCCTGACGTAACATCTCAAACTGCCTACGCAGCTCCTCTCGGCGAGACTATGGCACATACTTCTCCAGAAAGAGAACAGAGAACTGTTGCCAGGTAAGGGGCACTGCACTAACAAGCCTACACCTCTCATATGCCTCCCACCAAGTGAAGGCAACCCCAGAAAACTGAAAGGTGGTAAAATCTACACCACTGGTCTCTAGAATCACCGCTGTACGAAGCAACATCTGGCACTTATCTAAGAAACCCTGGGCATCCTCTCCCTCTGCACCGTTGAAAGTCGGAGGCTGGAGTCTACTAAACCTCTCTAGTCGACAATGTTCGTCGTCCGACATAACTGGTACCACAAACTCCTGAGCTGGTGCAACCGGCTGGGCTGGAGGTGTCCCCGGTGTCTGGAGTCCCTGCACAACCTGCTCAGGTGTACAAGCAACGGGAGTCTGGGTGCCTCCCCTGGCCTGAGAAGTAGCTACGGTCGTAGTAACTGAGACTAAGGGTGTTCATCGGTCGGTATGGTACGGTATTTAGCTATTTCGGTTTGGTATTTTCGGTATTCGGTTTCTTAAAATCCTATACCAATACCGTACCTAATTAAATTCAGTATGGTTCGGTTTTTCTCCTTTGGGTTTTGGTTTATTCGGTTTGGTAACTTCGGTTTATTCGGTTTGAATACTAACTAGTGCATAGAGCTATACACTTTAATATTCTTAATTAAAGTACTCAAAAATACAAAAATGAAAATGTTTGTTAACAAAACTTTTGTCCAAAACTAGCAAATATTGACCGAAATAGAGAACATTGTACATAAAAGAATATTTGATCATTAGAAATATCTTTTTACTTGTTTAGAGTTAATTTATGAACTTTGAGAATAAAGGAAAAGTAAAATTTTAGATTTTTTATGTTTATGTTACAATTGGTAAAATGTGTTTTGTGTAATATAATATATATTTCGATATGGTATCGGTATTTCGGTATTTTATTTTAAAATACCAAAATTTTTGGTTTCGGTACGGTAATTCAGTATTTACCAAATTATGCCCAGCCCTAACTGAGACCGCCTGAACCAAATCGGTACACACTGATAAGATCTGAGCTAAAACCTCCTGAAGGCCTGGGATCATAATAGGCACAGCTAGTGCCTGAGCTGGTGTTGTTTTAGCGTCCACAACTGGGACCTTATCCTGAACTAGGGTAGCTGGTGGATCTGCAGGTGCTGCCCTACACCTACCACGTCCTCGGCCTCTGGTGGCCCCAACTGGTGGTACTGGTGGTCGTCCATCCTACCCGGTAGCACGTGTCCTCACCATCTGTGAGAGAATGGAATAACAGAAGTTTAGTACTCGAATCAACAGATTCGCACGACAAGAATTTCAAGAATATGAAGTTTTTCCTAAAGGTTCTGCAGCCTCTCGAGGATAAATACAGACGTCTCCATACCGATCTGCGAGACTCTACTAAACTGGCTCATGACTCACAAGACCTATGTAACCTAGGATCTAATACCAACTTGTCACGGCCCCAAAATACTAGTCATGATGGCACCTATCACATTACTAGGCAAGCCAACCCAAACATTTAATCACAACCCTTTTTCCTTATCATAAGTCATTTCCTAGCACAAGTTTAAATACCAAATTTTCATAATAAGCGTTTAAAATAACAGAATACATGGGGAAGTCAAATAAACATGAAACTACACAGCCCCAAATATCTGGTGTCACAAGTCTAGAGCCTCTAATACATGACTGACTGTCTAATACATCATAAGTCTACAAAATGCGAAAAATAACAAGATAGGAAGGAGAAAATAGGGTTGTGGACGCCATGCAGCTACCTTGTAATCTCCGACAAACTCTGGATCAGCTGAGGACCCTCACTCTACAGCTCGGGCACCTGGATCTGCACACAAGGTGCAGGGAGTAATGTGAGTATGCCAACTCAGTAAGTAACTAGAGTAAATAAAGTCTGAAAGCAGTGACGAGCAGTTCAAAATCATATAAATGAATAGACAGCAGAATGACAGATCAAATTTCACAGTTTAAAACCAGTTTCGTCGTAAAATCATCAATTTCAGTTTAAATACTTGAAATCATATACTTAGAAATTTTTCCAACAGAGTCTTATTTTAAAAGAAGAGTGAAATTAGTGGAAATATCATAACTGGGCCCCTCAGGCAATGTATCACTCAGAATATGGCCTCTCGGGCAGCCTCTCAGTCACTCGTGACTCAATTCTCGTCACTCAGTACTCAGTCACAGCACTTAGGCTCACTAATATCTCATAATAACATAAATCATAGCAACCATTGCGGCGTGCAGCCTGATCCATAGTTTATAGTTGACTACGTTCACTGGGGGTCTACAGACACCGGGGGGGGCTCCTATAGCCCAAGCATCATATCGCTGCGGCGCGCAGCCCGATCCAATATATATCGCTGCGGCGTGCAACCCGATCCATATAAGTATCGCTGCGGCGTGCAGCCCGATCCATAACTCATACATATATAAATACCCTCACCATTAGGTTCTCAACCCCTCTCAGTCATTAACCTCACAGCCTCTCAGGCACAACAGTAGAAATTAGGGAACTTAGTCCAAACAATCCTCACATTTAGAAGTAGAGTGATAAAACCAGTTTTAAGCATTTAAGCAGGTAAAACATGACTGAACATATGCTTTCAACAAGTAGAGTGAGGAAAAATAGTAAAAATGCCCCTAAGGGTTTCAACAGGTCGGCACAAGGCCCCAAACATGGCATACAACCCATAATATAGTATAAATGACTAAAGTACGGAATATCATAAGGTTCCAAATCAAATACGCGGCTACGGAACGAACCAAGTCACAATCCCTACCGGTGCACGCCCACACGCTTGTCACCTATCATGTGCGTCACCGCATTTATCAAAACAAGTCAAATACCGGGGTTTTTACCCTCAGTTCCAAATTTACAATGGTTACTTACCTCAAACTGGTGAAAATACTACTCCGCGAAGCCTTTTCCCCTTGAATCGGCCTCAACTCATGACGAATCTATCCAAAATCAGAATCATGCCATCAAAATATGCTAAGGGGACAAAGCCCAAGGGAAAACAATCAAATAATACCAAAAATCCCGAAATTGGCCAAACCCGACCCCCGGACCCACGTCTCGAAAGTCGATAAAAATCACATCAACAGAATCTTTATCCTCCCACGAGTGCATACATACATAGAACACTGAAATCGGAGTCCAAATGACCCCTCAAATTCTCATTTTAAAATCTCTTAATCTTAAGCCCTAATTCCTAAATTTTAGGCTTAGATTCCATGATTTATTAGGTAGATTTCACATTAGAATCGAGTTTTAAGTCCAAAATGCTTACCTCCAAGTGATTTCTCCTTAAATCCCTCTTCAATCCCCTTCAAAAAGCTCCAAAAACGACCAATAATGGAAGAAATAAACCCTTAATTCGCGGACAAGACGACTATTTAAACCTTCTGTCCAGGCCTGAAATCCTTCATCGCGATCGCGAAGCACAAATTCTCAGCACCCAAAATTAACCCTATGCGAACGCAAAAAATCCCATGCGAACGCGATGCTCAGGCATCTTACACTACGTGATCGCGGACTGGCTACTGAATTGGCAAAGAACAAACTCCAAGCCAAGACCCCTGGTCCACTTAACTCTACGCGAACGCGACCTTCTCCACGCGTTCGCGATCAACAATACCTCCACCTTATGCAATTACATCCCCAGCTTCGCGAACGCACTAAGCAAACTGGACTGCCCCTATAATAGCTCTAAGCGATCGCGAGACCCCCTATGCGATCGTGAAAAGGAAAAACTCTGCAACAACTAAAACCAAAATCTGCAACTTTTCTTTAACTTAAAATGATCCGTTCAACCCTCCAAAACTCACCCGAGTCCCCCGAGACCTCAACCAAAGGCACTAACATATCCTCAAACCTTATTCAAACTTGTACCAATCTTCAAAACACCTCAAACAACATCAAATCAACCAAAACACATCGTATTCAAGCCTAAGTTTCCAAAATCTTCTGAATTCCGCTTTTGATCAAAAACCTAACCAAACCATGTCTGAATGGCCTGAAATTTTGTACACACATCCTAAATGACACAACAGAACTACTGCAACTCTCATAATCTCATTCCAACCCCTATATCAAAATCTCACTTACCAACCGAAAATCGCCAAAAAATCCTATTTCGCCAATTCAAGCCTAAATCTACTTAGGGCCTCCAAAACTCATTCCGATCACGCTCCTAAGTTCCAAATCACCTTACGAAGCTAAACAAACCATCAAAACTCACATCCAATCCCCCTAACACATAAGTCAATATCCGGTTAACTTTTCCAACTTAACCTTCCTCAAAAGAGACTAAGTATCTTAAACCTTACCAAATCCTTTCCGAACCCTAACCAATCAACCCGATCACATGTAAAACCATTATACAAAGCAATAAGAAGCAGAAATGGGAACAATGGAGCGGTAACTCATGAGACAAATGACCAGTTCATCACAACTGCTTCAGAGTATCACTGCTCGTCTGTCCCTTACATAGATATCCTGCCTATAGGACTTTAAGATTAATAGAGCTTGTCAATCAATTACGTGCATTTGTTGTTTATGTGTGGAGGTCAATATGAGCCCATATCAATTTTGTATGTGAACATTCCTAACTGTTTTGCTTGTCGCCTAGTATTTTACAATTTTGAGCAACCTAGGCTTAGTCTAGAACCATCCCAGATAGTGGTCCTAACACCTCCAGGGCCATAGGTAAGGGACGGGTAGTGCACGCATAGAAAACAAACTAGAATCAACTAGAGCGTTTTAGGTAACAACTTAAAGATAGTAATCGGGTTGCAGGAGATAATAGTCTGTGCCCGCTGAATAATATGAGTAACACCCCATCTTGGGGAAGTTACGAAGTATTATTTATGTTGCACGGGGTGATCCTATATGCTAAAATATTTAGGACCCCTATCCTTATTAAATAGTTTTCTTCACTTTCTTAGACTAATTCGTTTAATTTAAGTTCGGCCGGAACCCACCGTTGTGGACCTCGAGGGGTGCCTAACACCTTCCCCTCAAGGTAATTTAAGCCCTTACCCAATATTTGGTGATGCAAACTGGTATAATATGAGTTTTCTGCTCTAGGTGCCCTAATGCACCTTAATCCGTTAGGTGGTGACTCTAACCAATTCCTTTTCCTTACTCTCTCAAAAGGAGTTGTCAAAATGTCGAAACCCGATTTTGGGAGGAAAAGGGGGCGCGACAGTATGGTGACTTCGTTGGGGATTATCTTTAGGCTCTTACCATTACGAACTTGATCTGCATGAATTAGTCTCTCTCGATAAGCGTATTTTGGTTATTTTGTTATCCCGCTCTTGTTTTACTTTTTATTGCTACATGCACATCCTTTTTCCCTATTTCCCCTTTATATGAACTCATATGCAACTCTTCGTTTAATTCGATTACAGCGTGTGTTTCCCCTTATTTCTAATCATGTTCAGTTGCTCCAAACTTTTAATTTTGCTATATCATGTCTCTCCCCAATCCTTACCCCCCTTTATTTGCTTTATTACAATTCCTTCATTTCGCGAACTAACTTCTTCCCTGTTTTTCCTTCCTTTATGTCTTTACATTCATTCAATACTGCATTTATTTTCAAACATGTGAAAATACTTGACAATGTGTTATTTTTGCACAAAGCATGCTCAACATCATATTCCACTCGTGCGTACTAATACCATAGTGGCACTTGTTGAGTGTCTGCATTGCTTCTAAAATCACCCTTTAAATTTGGAAAGGCGTATTTACGGTAAAACTAGTCGATCAGCGGTACAATCGACGGTTCCGTGCCTTTCCCTCTCAAGCTATCCGTTGAGGGTACCAATCTAGACTTCTATAGAAACCTTACTCTGATAATAAATATACATGCACCATGATCAAACCTAGCCTAGGTTAATATGTTGTCCACATGATAACCTTCTAAGAAAAACCTTGTCCAAAGTCCACCGGGATTTCCATAATACCAACGGGCACAACCACGATATGTGCATTATTTGGAGAGATAAATGCTGACATGCTAATCATTAATATACAAGTAGTCGAATCTGGAGGGGGCAAGGGTCTAACTCTATTTATTTTTGCAGAAAATGAGGCACGAAGTCCCCAGGTTTGGTATGGTCTTAAATATACAACCATTATTGCTGGATTTGTGGGAAAACCTTTCACCAAGCGACAAAATCATGTGAAAAGGGTTCTTGGAAACCTACCCTCTTTATTGAACATCCAACCAAATAACATGCCGATCGAGGCTGCTACTATGTTCTGTGACGGAGAAAGCACTGTATTCCGTTTTGGAAATATAGAAATGACTCCTTTTTTGGAGGAAATAGGAGGATTTGTTGGATTACCATGGGATAGTCCCGATTTACTAGTACCAGAAAATCACACGACTAGGGGGTTTCTGAAGAAGATGGGTCTGAGAAAGAATGACGACTTGGCATGCCTGAAGAAGTCCTACATACCCTTCGACTTCCTATATAAATGATACGGACACGGAAAATCTTACAGTATCTTTCATGAGAATTCTCCATCACTTCCCTGGGTTGGACTCATCGTAGTGTTTTTGTATTCATTGTCTGCTTTCTGGGTATGATAGTGTTTCCAAGACAAGGGAACAGAATTCACACCAGGTTGGCCATGGTAACCAAAGCTTTAATGGAGGGAATTGAGGGAAAAACATATAATATTGTTCCGATGATTGTAGCAAAAATATACCGGGCTCTGGATCGTTGCAAGAAAGGGTTGAAACATTTTGAAGGTTGTAACTTACTGCTGCAGATGTGGTTGCTAGAACATCTTCAAAAAGTCCAATACAACTAAGAGTTTCCATGGAGACCATGGAATGATCACATAGCTTTCCACCATCCGAAAAGAATGACCTTTATCCCAGATAGGTTTGCACAACTAGAGAATGCTACAGAATGGGCATAGTTTATCAACAATTTGATCGAGGACAAGGTTTATTAGATGTTCGAGTGGTTCCCTACTAGCGAATTCATCATCAGATCCAGGGATGTTCTGCATGTGGTGTTGATTGGGATAAGGGGCATATATCCCTATGTTCCTATTAGGGTCATGAGACAAGCTGGTAGAAAACAAGTCATACCTCGAGTCTCCAAAATGAGTCATTATAAAGCAGGTTTTCAGGATGACGTCATTCCATACAAATGTGAAGCTCAGCACATGTGGAATTAGAATATTATCGTGGAAAAGGATTCCATCGATCCAGATCGATATCACGCAGGTCATGTGTACTTCTACCCATCATGGTTAGAAGATAAAATAGCGGGAATAGTCGAGCCAGGGGTTGGTCAAGGAAACATGGTCATAGATGAGGTTGCTGAAGCACAGGTACAATATGAGGGACTATGCAAAAGAGTCCTTGAGTACCAAGCTAGGCATTTGGAACAACACAAGTTAGACATGGAGTCAATTAACGAGTGGAGGGAAATGGCTACAAGGTCAACAGAAAGGTTGGAATAGTTGGAGCAGGGTCTAATGGAACTGGAAGGGAAGATGAGGAAAAGGGTCGTAGACTGTCATAATGCAGAGGGCAATGAAGGAGGACACTTAGCAAGGGCGTACCTGCTGCTGGACACGCACGACCTGGAGAATATGATCAACAGAGCCAAGAGGGTCAAGTATGGAGAAGGTCCCTCCAGAACCAAGTAGATTAGGTTTATCTATTTTTTGAATCGTTTTCGAATTCGAATGTAATAAGCAGATGACATTAGTAACTCATTTATTTATTATCGTTTTTAGGTCCGTCTTATTTATTACATTAATGAAATGAGGCATTTATCGGCATTAAATTTCTCCAAATCTACTTGTCGCTAGGCTTACCTCGGGTACAACAAGTTTCCCCAAATTAGGACATGAATATACATTCCTGCAATACGTGTTTAAATACTGCAAATACTTTTCAGGACCTTTACTTTTACTGACTTGTTTACCTTTTGGCAGTTTTCTTTATTTGGATTATTCACATCCCCTAAGGTTGGTTCGCACATACTAGCATCGTCCGCATATCACACCAGATCTAGAGGCCCTCCACCTCCTCCTCCTCCAAGTAATCTGAAAAGAAAGGGAAAGGCTAAGATGGATGATATGAGTGATATCCAAAATGAAAATGCTGCGCACATGGAAAATGTTGAAACTTTAGACGGTCAGAGTACTCCGGCATAGAATGATTTGGTCTTACGGTTGGAACAGAAAATACTAAAATTGCAAGGAGAACTTGAGCAGGTCCGCAACTTGGCAACCTCTCCCTCACCCTAAACGTACCAGATCTTAACCAGCAAAATGCTCAAAACCCAGCAACTCCTTAAAACACACTAAACCAATGTCCACAAAATCCTCCTACACCGTATCAATACGCAATACCTCCCCAAAATCCTAATCCTCCACTAGTACCAACTCCTCCTCAACACCAACAACTTCCGACTCAGTACCTGCAAACCATACCATAGTCCTCAGAACCCCACAACCTATCCTTAATCCGCAAAATTCAACTAATGATCACCACAACACTCCAACCCCCGACACCTACCAAAACAATCCCATATACGTGGAAACTTTACCCCTCTCTGCTCAACCAATCTTATACTCTCTAGAATCCGCCGAGAAGGACCTGCTCATTAAGAATATGGCGTAGGAGCTCAAGAAGCTCACAAGCCGCGTCCAGGGTGTTGAAGAAGGCAAAGGAATTGAGGGTCTGAATTATGAGGATCTATGCATTCAGCCAGACGTAGAACTGCCAGAGGGTTACAAACCTCCCAAGTTCAAGATGTTTGACGGAATAAGTGACCCGAAGGTACATTTGAGGACGTACTATGACAAGCTCGTGGGAGTTGGGAAAGATGAAAGAATTTGCATGAAGCTGTTCAAGAGAAGTCTCACTGGAGACGCCCTATCTTGCTACATCAGTCAAAATCCCAAGAAGTGGGTTAACTGGGTAAGTATGGCATCGGACTTCATGGACCGATTCAGGTTAATACAGAGAATACACCGGACGTCTTCTACACATAGAACCTCAAGAAGAAACCAACGAAAACTTTTTGCGAGTATGCTACTCGATGAAGGTCAGAAGCTGCAATGGTCAGGGCGGAACTAGAAGAAGAGTAGATGAACAAATTCTTCATCAGGGCCCATGACCCACAATACTATGAAAGGTTAATGGTCATCAAAAATCACAAATTCTCCGACATCATCAAACTCGGGGAAAGGATTGAAGAAGGGATCAAGAGCGAGATGGTAAGTAATTTTGAGGCATTGCACGCTATGAACAAAGCACTACAGTCAGGAGGTATATCAAAGAAGAAAGAAGTAGGGGCAATGATGGTAGCCCAAGGTCCAAAATCTCCACTCACATACCAAACACCTCCACCCACATACCAACCTTCACCTCCTAGATATCCTCAACCTGCTACTGCCTATCACACTTATAACACCCAGTCAGCCTATTACTATTCACCTCCAACCCGTCAAAACTATCAAAAACCCAGACCCAATTTCGATCGCAGGCCCCCAAACAATACACCCCTATTGCTGAGCCCATCGATCAGCTATATGAAAGACTGAACGCTGCGGGATATGTCACCTTTATTCCCGCTGTCGCCATGAAAAACTCCTCCCAATGGGTCAACTCGAACAAAACATGTACGTACCATTCCGGTATGAAGGGACATACTATTAGTGAATGTCTCACTCTGAAAGACAAGATTCATACCCTGATTGATACCAAGGTCATACAAGCAAAGGAAGTCGCACCCAATGTCCGCAACAATCCCCTCCCAGATCATAGGGGTAAAGGAGTAAATGTCATAGGAACTAATGAAGAATGGGATCTTGAAGGATCAATTGGGCTTATTCGGGAAGGTGACAACCTTAAGAAACCTGCAGTCACACTCACTCCTATTATGGTACAGATACAACCACCGGTCGAAGTTGAAGTAGCCGCATCAGCTCCGTTTGAAATTGAAGTGATAGCTGATAACTAGGGATTTTAACGTGTTTCATGCTCCTTCTTGCTTATGCTTTTATTATAAATTGTTACAAAATAGTCCCAAAAGGCTCATAAGTTGTGCTTGATTACAGGTTTGATGGACAAAGTGACGAAATGTCAAAGATCAGCTCAAAAGGACTGAAACCTGCTCAAGTATCAAAGACAAGGCAATCTGAGAGCAAAAAAGGCCTAGTGTAGCCGCATTCGACTTTGTGTGGCACAATAGGTGGTTTAGAGAGTTGGCAAAAATGGGCTTCAGGTAACGCGGCCACGGTACACATTTCGCGGTCTGCGGTGAAGGCTCCACGGCCGCACTATCATTATGTGTGGTCCGCGGAAGAGAGATTCAAAGAGGTGAAATTTGCCATGGTTCAAGCTGAGCGGTCCGCAGTCATACTTATGCGGACACATTAGAGATCTCCGCGGCCGCGGTCCATTCTACACAGTCCACGAAGCCCAAGTTCAGAGAGCCCAGAATTGAAGTCCAAGAGCCTAGCGCGGCCGCGGTCCATTTTATGCGGCCCGCGCTAAACCCGCAGAGATATTTTTGTCCAGTTTTTCTAGCCTAGTATAAATAGAACATTTTGCCATTTTTAGGTCATCAGTTATTGCCAGAACATAGCTGCGCTCGTGACAAGCTATTGTGTAGCCATTTTTGGCATCTTAACTTAGATTTTACGATAGATTCTCTGTATTTACATTAGCTTTTAAATTAATATGTCTTGTTCATCATCTATTTCTCTATTTTCTCCTTCAATCATGAGTAGCTAAAACCATTAGCTAGGGTTGTGGCTCAACCCTAGTGTGGGTAATTGATGGGTGTTTCCATCTATTGTTAGATTGACTATGGTGTCTGTTATTTGGGTCAATTTATGGTTTAATCTATGAATTGGTGGTTGTAAACACTGGTTTGTGCTAAGTTGACTTGGCTCTTCTTGAGAAAGAGAGCCTAAGTCTCCAAAATTGACCCAATAAGGAATTGGGATGGGCTCAATAGAATTGATAGTCCCAATTAAAGGGTTAAACCTCGAGAGAGTAATTACTCAACTTGAACCCTAGTTGCTTGAGCTAATTTGCCTACCCATTTGGTCTCTCGAGAGTCAATTGGGAAAAATCACTCTCTCAACCGAGAGGTGTGAGAGTGGGTAAAATTGTGCAACGATTATATCATATTTCCCCAATTATGTCAATCGAACCTTAGAAGCATTTACCCGTCAATTAGCCACCTAGGTGAAAGTCACTACCCTAGTGCCTTTCTACCCATTAGATTAACTTTGGAAATTTTCTTATTAGCATAATTTATTTCTAATTAGTAATTGATAATATTAGTTTGTTAAAGAAAATTCAAAAGATGTTTGGAAGTGACATTTGGAACAATTACACAACTCTAGACTAGATAGATACTTGATTCCATTCCTAGCTCCCTGTGGAAATCGATCCCGACCCTCATATCGGGTAAAAGTTATTGCGACCCTCTCTTCCTACTTTTTAGTAGTGTGGGGTTGGCAGCGATCACCTTTTGGCGCCATTGCCGGGGAGCTAACCGTTTTGGCTATCTATTTAGTTAGTTTTGTATATTGTTCTTCTTTCCTTCTTTGTTACTTACTTGTTTGTGTTATTACTCAGGTACCAGGATGGCTTTAAAAAATGGTAATGATCCTCTTGGAAACGTGATAGCGGGGGAGAAGGTAGATGATCTTGAGCAAGGTGAGGTGCCTCTTGCACCTCAAGGTCAACGGAGAGGCCGGAATGCCAATGCTAATCCAAATGACAATATTTCAGACCCTCCCCCGGTTCCTCCAAGAGTGGCTCCCAGCGTATTACCGAATCAGGGCTACGCAAGTGCTATTGTCCCACTTCAAAATGCCTACAAATATCTCAAGGGGTTCGTAGATACATGCTGGGGGAGCAAACAAATGAATGTATCCGAGGATGCATTGAGATTGAGACTTTTCCTGTTCTCACTTTAGGGAAAGGCATTGGATTGGCTCGAGAGACTCCCCAACCATTCCATCACAACTTGGGATGAGTTGGCGGATAAGTTTATTGCCAAATTCTTCTCTCCTAGTCATATGGCGACACTTTGAGATGAAATATTAGCCTTCAAGCAAGAGCCAACGGAACCTTTGCATGAGATTTGGGAGCGGTATAGAACGATGGTGAAGGAGTGCCCAAATAATGATATGACCGAGGCCATGATCCAACAAACCTTCTACCGGGGCATAAATACTACAAATCAATGCATTGTTAACCAATTGGCTGAGGGCAATTTTATGAAGCTTTCTTATGAGGAGGCATGTGATGTACTTGATGAAATGCCGGCCACTTCTTCAGCATGGCAGAGTAGAGCAAATGTGCCTCAAGGTGACCCTACAGTTATCCATTTGTACAAGGAATTACATGATCATGGGCAAGTGATAGCTGAGCTTACTACTACGATGAATCAATTGACTAAGGCACAGTTGCAACAAGTTCAGAATCCTCGCCAAGTGAATGCCATGGAGGGTGTTAGTATGCTTGTCAACAAGAGAAGGCAAAAGAGGTAACAAAATCAAAGAAATTCTGAGCAATTTGTTGATGAATATGATGGGTATCAAAATGATGGTTATGATGACCAAAGTGAAGAGATACAATATGTTAACAACTATCAAGGCAATAGAGCCAACTCTTCAAACCAACAATGGCGACCCCAAGGAAATTGGGGCAATCAACAACAAAGTGGTAGCAATTGGAATAACAACAACCAAAACAACAATTGGGGTAATCAAAACAAAAACCAAGGCAATTGAAATGGAAATAACAACAACTGGGGGAACAACAACAATCAAGGCGGGTGGAACAATAATGGAAACCAAGGCAACCGGGGGCAAGGCTTTCAAAGGCCTCCAATGTACCAACAACCGAACAACCCACCCCCTTTCCCTTCTCAAGGTCCTAGTTCTTCTAGTAATGATATGGGTAGAATTGAAATGATGTTCGAGCAGATGATGAAGAGGAATGCAGATTCTGATGCACAGTTATCTTCTCACAACACCTCTATCCGAAACTTGGGGGTGCAATTAGGCCAGATCTCTCAGTCATTGAATACTCGCCCGAAGGGTGCTCTACCAAGTGATACGATAGTGAACCCAAATGTGGGAACGATCATGTTATGGCGGTCACAACAAGAAGTGGGAGAGGCGGTGATGTTAATGCCTCTAAGGAAAAACAAGTCGTCGATGATGATGTTGAGTTGCAAGATGACGAAGTCCCTTTGGTAGTTGAATATGTGGTTGATGAAAATGTGAACTATGAAGTGAGGATTGATATTCAAGAAGTTGAGGTGGAACCCCAAAATGATGTGAACCTGTCTAGGGAACACATAATTGACATGTTGGAGCCGGTTGTGACAAAAGCAAAGGCTCATTTGCCAAGGCCACCTCCACCTTATCCTCAAAGGCTCGCAAAGCAGAAGAATGATAATCAGTTTAAAAAGTTCATTGACATGATGAAGAGCTTATCTATTAATGTGCCTCTGGTGGAGGCACTTGAACAAATGTCAGGTTATGCAAAATTCATGAAAGACTTGGTTACAAAGAAGCGTTCTATGGATTGTGAAACTATAAAGACGACTCACCAAGTTAGTGCTATAGTGCATTCAATGGTCCTAAAGCTTGAAGATCCCGGTGCTTTCACCATTCCTTGCACTATTGGGAGTGCAATTTTGCCAAAGCTCTTTGTGACTTAGGAGCTAGTATCAATTTGATGCCCTACTCGATTTTCAAAACTTTGGGTATCGGGAAACCTAGGCTAACTTCAATGAGACTTCAAATGGTGGATCGATCGATGAAGTGACCTTTGGGCATTATTGATGATGTGCTTGTCCGGGTGGACAAATTCATATTTTCGGCCGACTTTGTGATTTTTGATTGTGAGGTGGACTATGAGGTTCCTATTATCTTGGGCAGACCTTTCCTTGCAACGGGGAAGGCATTGGTTGTTGTTGAAGAGAGTGAGCTCACTTTACGAGTGGGAGATGAAAAGGTTGTTTTCCACATTTGCAAATCTATGAAGCAACCCAATAGCACCGAGGTGTGCTCATTTGTAAACCTTGCCACAGCTGTGATTGTGGATGATACAAGTGTTATGATCAACATGGAAGATCCTCTTGAAGCAGTGCTCTTAAACATGGATGTCAATGATGATTCTAGTAGAGTGGAGTGCGTGAATGCCCTACATGGGATGAGCTCTTATTCTTATGAGACGAGGAAATTATCTTTGGATCTTGAAAATCGAAAAACTCCGCCAACAAAACCATCAATTGAGGAGCCACCAGTGTTGGAGTTGAAACCACTTCCTCCACACCTCAAGTATGAATTCTTAGGCTCAAATTCTACTTTACCAGTTATTCTTTCTTCTAGCCTTACTAACATGCAGGTTGAAGCCACCTTGACGGTTCTTCAAAAGCAAAAAAGGGCAATTGGATGGACTCTAGCCGACATTCAGGGAATAAGCCCTGCATTCTGTATGCATAAAATTATCTTGGAGGATGATGCAAAGCCTTCCTTGGAGCATCAAAGAAGATTGAACGAGGCTATGCAAGAAGTGATGAAGAAAGAGGTTATTAAATGGTTGGATGTCGGGGTTGTGTACCCCATTTCTGATAGCTCATGGACTTCTCTAGTACAATGTGTGCCGAAGAAGGGTGGCATAACTGTGGTGACCAATGACAACAATGAAATTATTCCTACTCGGACGGTCACCGGGTGGAGAGTGTATATGGATTACTGGAAGCTAAACAAGGTGACTTGAAAGGATCATTTCCTATTGCCATTCCTTAACCAAATGCTAGATCGTCTTGCGGGGCGTGCTTTTTATTGCTTTTTGGATGGTTACTCAGGGTACAATCAAATTTTAATTTCCCCAGAGGATCAAGAGAAGACAACTTTTACCTGTCCATATGGAACATTCGCTCTCTCGAATGCCGTTCGGATTGTGTAATGCTCCGGCGAACTTCCAACAATGCATGATGGATATTTTCACCGACATAGTGGAGGATATCTTAGAGGTTTTCATGGATGATTTCAGTGTGGTTGGGGATTCCTTTGATGAGTGTTTAGGAAATTTGGATAGAGTGTTGACCCGGTGTGAAAACACCAATCTTGTACTCAATTGGGAAATGTGTCATTTCATGGTAGAAGAGGGTATAGTGTTGGGTCACAAAATTTCAAAGCGAGAGATTGAAGTTGACAAAGCCAAGATAGAGGTGATTTCAAGGTTTCCCCCCCCCCCATTTCTGTCAAAAGGGTGACGAGTTTTCTTGGGCACGCAGGTTTTTACTGAAGGTTTATAAAAGATTTTTCAAAAGTGGTAAACCCCTTGTGCAAGTTTCTAAAAAAGGATGCAAAGTTTGTGTTCGATGAGGGGTGTATGCAAGCATTTGAGCTTCTCAAGCTCAAGTTGACCACTACCCCTATCATTACTGCACCAAATTGGAGCTTGCCTTTCGAGCTCATGTGTGATGCTAGTGACATTGCGGTTGGGGTTGTTTTGGGCCAAAGGATCAACAAGATGTTTCATCCGGTATACTACGCAAGCAAGACCATTAATGAGGCTCAAAGGAACTATACAGTCACCGAGAAAGAGTTGTTGGCTATTGTGTTTGCTATGGAAAAGTTTCGACCTTATCTTATGGGGGCCAAAGTTATAGTGCACACCGATCATGCCACCCTTAGGTACTTGATGACAAAGAAAGAATCCAACGCAAGATTGATGAGATGGGTGCTACTACTCCAAGAGTTTGATCTAGAAATTGTGGACCGGAAAGATAGTGAGAATTAAGTGGCGGACCACATGTCCCGTTTGGAGGAGGAGGGGAGGCCTTGTGATGGCCTTGAGATCAATGATTCATTTCCCGACAAAAAACTCCTTGCAGGCAATGAAGGATATGCCATGGTTTGCCGATGTTGCCAATTACCTTGTGACCGGAATAATCCCGTATGAGCTCTCTTATAACCAAAGGAAGAAGCTCAAGCGGGATAGTTTGGATTTCTATTGGGATGATCCATACTTGTTCAATATTTGCACGGATGGTGTGATTCGTATATGTGTCCCGGAGGAAGAACAATTTTATCTTAGAGGTTTTCCATTCTTCACCCTATGGTGGCCATCATGGTGGGGTGAGGACCGCCTCGAAAGTTCTTAGTTGTGGGTTCTATTGGCCCACCTTGGGCGATTTGGTAAAGAGGTGTGATGAGTGCCAAAGAGTGGGCGGAATTTCAAAAAGGGATGAGATGCCTCTCAATACCATTCTTGAAATGGATATCTTTGATGTTTGGGGCATCGATTTCATTGGTCCATTTGTTAGTTCTTGTGGGAATACTTATATTCTTGTGGCGGTTGACTATGTCTTAAAATGGGTTGAAGCCATGGCTTTGCCTAATAATGAAGCCCAAAGTGTTGTTGCATTTCTTAAAAAGAGCATCTTTACAAGGTTTGGCACCCCTCGTGCGATTATTAATGATGGGGGGTCTCACTTTTGCAATAAAGCTTTCAACACATTGTTTTTCACGTATGGTGTCAATCATAAGGTTTCTACCCCCTATCATCCTTAAGCTAATGGTCAAGTGGAAGTCTCCAATAGGGAAATTAAGAGCATCTTGTCAAAGATTGTCAATGCCAATAGGACCGATTGGTCGAAAAAGTTGGATGGCGCTCTATGGGCTTATCGGACGGCTTACAAAACTCCGATTGGTATGTCTTTGTATCGGTTGGTGTTTGGAAAAGCTTGTCATCTTCTAGTTGAGTTAGAGCACAAGGCCATGTGGGCTTTGAGGAAGTTGAATTTGGAATGGGATGTTGCGGCAAATCTTCGTGTTGAACAACTCAATGAGCTCGATGAGTTTAGATTCCATGCCTACTCAAGTTCATCCTTGTATAAGGACAAAATGAAGTACCTTCACGACAAATATGCTCGGGGTAAGGAGTTCAAGGTTGGAGATATGGTTCTCTTGTTCAATTCCCGATTACGTCTGTTTCCGGGTAAGCTCAAGTCAAAGTGGAGTGGGCCATTTGAAGTTGTGTTCGTGAACCCATTTGGTGCTCTTGATCTAAGGAACAAAAATGGTGAAGTTTTCAGAGTTAATGGGCACCGGGTCAAGCATTATCTCGGAAAATTTGATGACAGCCACGTGGTGGAACTTCTTCATCTAAAGTGATGTGATGGTAACATGCGTCGTGCCGCGACATTAAATCAGGCGCTTCTTGGGAGGCAACCCATGTCTTTTTCTTCTTGTTTTATTTTATTTTATTTGTAGTGTAGGATTGATTTTTGAGCTAATTGGTTGTGAGATATTGCAGGGATTATGTTGATACAGTGCAAAATATTTTGGAAAAATTGAACAGTCTTTGAAGTTGTCAGTGTGGCCACATTGCACTTTGTACGGTCTGCACTGGTGAAGGCTAAATGGGATACTCTCTGAAGTTTGCCACCGCGGTCGCATGGCATTTTGTGCGGACCGCGGTGGATCTCCGCGGTCGTGGTCTGTTTTGTGCGAACCACGGAGGTTGCCTTCTTAGACTTCTTCTGAACAAACCTAGCGCGGTCTGCGGTCCATTTTGTGCGGCCGCACTGGTAGGTAAGACTGGGTCCCACATATTTTTCTATAAATAGACCACATGGGTTGCCGATTACCCTTTTCGAAAAATTAACTCTTAGAGACCTAAAATCTACTGTTCACCCTCTCTTTTCACATAAATCCTTGCTTAGATTGATTACTTGCATTCCATCTCCACATCTGGTAACATTTCACTCATTTTTCTTTGTTTAATTTCACTTTATTTTCATGTCCATTAGCCTGTAGCTTCTTCTTCTTCCCGTAATTCTTAAATTTCTAGGTTAGTTTAGTTTAACTATTAATCTTTGTGTGCTTTGTGAGTGTAATGAAATGGGTAATTGAGTAGGGACGCTAATTAGGCAAAAAAAACTTGAACTAATTGCAAGATTTGAGAACCCTAACTTAGTGCCTTGACTTAGCACCCTTCGCGGACCGCGGTCATCCTTGTGCGGTCCGCGGTGCTGTGATGCGGTCCGTAGTAACACTTAGTGTGGACCTCGGTGAGGATTTTTTTAGGAAATTAACCTCTTGCACAGCGCGGCCGTATTGCATTTTGTGCGGTCCGTGCTGGTCTACCACGGCCGCGGTGCTACTTTGTGCAGGCCGAAGTGGTTAGATTCAGAGAAGTGGTTTTAGCGACCTTGCCTCAATGCGGACCACGGTTGCTTGGGCCGCGGTGGTTAGATTCAGAGAAGTGGTTTTATAGACCTTGCCTCAATGCTGACCGCGGTTTCTTTTATATGTTCCGCGGTGCCCCCAGTGCGGCCGCACTCCTTTTTGTGTGGCCCGCACTGCACATTTTCTGCAACTTGTGGCTTCTGTTTTGCAATTCATTTTCCACATCTGTTTCACTATCTGTGTTGATACTAACAAAGCTATATGTTTGTGCCTGCAGACAATGGTCAAACAAGAGGTAGAGGCACAAAACAACCCGGCCGAGGTGAGTCCTCCCGGGGAGGCAAAGGAAAACTGGTAAAACTCACTCCCCAAGCTAGACAGAACATAAAGAACACAAGGAAAGCAATCAAGGCTGCTGATAGAGCCTGTGACCAATAGGGGAGTGAGTACATACCTTCTCAAGACATTTCCTCCGACTCAGTGCCAACTCACTTCGTCTCTAAATTTGGGTTGATTGATGATTCTCCTCCTCCTTCACCACCTGCCCAAGCTCTAGAGCGTATACATTCTGAGTTGTCTGAGGGTTCAGCAGCCGGCAACGGTGGTTACTCCACTTCCCCCACAGCTTCATTATCTGGGAAGAGTGCAGACACAGAGGATGAGGGAGATGGGGAGGTACCTGGGGGTGGTGTGCCTCAGGTTGGGGGTGTTGACCGGACTAGAAATCCCGCTGTTTGGGAAGATAGATTCTTCAGCCAGGTGGCATTCCACAAGTTTAGGGAATGGTGGTCGTCACGAAAGTTGATTCTTGAGAGGAGCTTCATTGACAGAGACCTTCTACCCCTACACCCCAATGTGCATAGACAGTTTCAAGCTCGAGTGGGTTGGGAGCACTTTATAGATGATTGTGTGAAGGCGAATGAGCACATGGTCAAGGAGTTTTATAGCAATGTGGCCCACATTTTGAAGGGCACCAAAGTGACCAAGGTGCGGGAAACAAATGTGGTGTTTACCGGGAAGGCACTGAATGAATACCTAGGCTTCAATGAAGAAGATAAGTCCCTTTACAATGAAAAGTTGGCAATGGGCGAGGAGGTTCGTCCGTGGTTAGCTTCATACCTAGCAATCTTGGGTACTGTTCCAGAATGGTTGACAGCAGGGGCCAAAATCCTTCGGAGGACCCTTAACTTTGAGGCTAGGAGGTGGTTGACTTTTGTATGCAGCCGGCTTGATCCCACTACACATGATCAAACTCTTCCACTTTCCCGGGCTGTTCTAGTTGCATCGATTATTGTGGGATACCCTATAAACGTGGGGAATGTGATGTCCCACGTCATTTCTTCAGTGGGGGTTGAGCATGACCGGAACTACCTTTTTCCCAACACCCTCACTATGTATTTCCGAGACCTGAAGGTGGAGAAGAGACCTTTTGACATCAAGGTCAAACCTGTGGCTCCGTTTTCGTGGTATAGTTTGAAGGGGTCAGACAACCCCAAGGACAAGAATTACAAACCGCCTGCTTCTGCCCCAACTGGTCAGTCTGAAGAGCCGGTTGTGGTAGAGCACTCCACTGAGCCTATCTCCACTGAGCCTGCCTCTACAGTTGCTGACATGCGTCCCAGACTTTCCACTACTGCTGGTCCCTCTACTTCAGCTGGCTTGAGGATTCCATCTTCTCGGGCCCATCCTATCACTGCCCACCAGCTGAGCCAGACACTTCATAGCTTGAACAACTGGATGGCGACTGCTTCGTCCAAGTTGTCTACATTGACCTCCACCATTGCGGCTCAGTCGGCACCACAGCCAGTGCAGGTGCCCCAGTCTATCGAGGATTTACTTAAGGAGATTCTTGTCAACCAGCAGAAGATCTTTGATTCTCAGGCTGCCTTGGCTAAGGTAGTGGATTCACATGGCAAGGCGCTGAAGGAGCTTGCCAGAGAGCACAAGAAGTTGCGCAAAACACGGGCTTCCAAGGAGTTTGTGAAGGAGCTTAGAGTGGATGTGGACAAACTGAAGGCAGACCAGCTGCCTTTAGACTTGCTATTTGAGGATCCAGCTCCAGCAGTAGAGCCACAGCAGGAGCAGACACTGAGGCCTCCAAAGAAGAAGAGGAAGTTCCCTAGTGCAGATGAGGCTATCATCCAGTTGGCGGACACACAGGAGGCCTCCTCCAGTCAGCCACAGGAAGTACATGATATACGTAGCCTATCCAGGTCCAGGCCCCAGTCCCAGCAGCTGAGCAGCTGGATACCGGGAACCAGTCTGAGGTTCCCGCGCATACAGAGGACCCGGGGACCACTGATGATCCTATACAGACGGGAACGGCTTAGGGAGTCCTCATATCCTTTCCTTATACTTTTTGGTGCTTATTTGTTTAGTTGGCAGTGGGGACAATGCCAGCTTTTATTTGAGGGGGTGCCCCCTACATTTTATCCTTGGATGATTGTGTGTATATATATATATATTGATTTAGTTTATGCCTTTTTGATTTTCTATTGGTCTGTATATAACTTTACATTGAGTTACTTTTTATCGCACTTTTTATCTTTTCTTTGGTCTGTATATAAAGTTTACATTATTGTATATATTCATCCCCCGTTGTATAATCAAATCCTCTATTGTACAAATTCATTCTATTTTCTATTTTTGTAAAAGAAATTCGTTTTTAGCTTCTTATATAGGCTCGTAGCTTTTTTGTTTCGTTTTTGGCGCTTTCAATAAGCCTTTGGTTTTCTTAATGCCACGGTTCTTTCCAAAGGTGGAGTATTTTGTGAACCGGGTGGCTCTTCCTGATGATGGATGGCGTAACAACCTTCTTAAGGGTTTGAGTCTGTTTTTTGTTTTTGTTTTTGGTAGTTTGTAGTTAAGGGTACCTCAAGCAAAGTTTCACTTGGGCCTAGCACATTTGCCTTTGATCCCGTGGTCAAAGACAAAAATGTTGTGTTTAGGATGGTGAAAGTCGTGACCTTGAGACTCTTGTGTTGACCAAACAATCATTATGTGGTCTTTCGGGATCATTGTGTGCTCAAATCGTGTCTAAGGTTGTTGTGGGCCCCCGACTCTATGTCTTTAGCAATCCTTGAGCTTGTGTGGTGAGAAATCGAATTGTGAGTCCAAGTCTCGAGCCAATGGTCTAAAACTTTCCCTGAATGTCTGTTGAGGCGAAATTTTAAGTGAAATTTGACTTGAGAAGTGATTGTAGGCTCTCCTTGATCCAAATGATAGTTGAACAATTCCATAACCTACCAATGATATAATCCCTAGTTAACACTTTTGAGCCTTAAATCTTTTTCTTCCAAGAACCAATGCTATAAGCCTATACCCGTTCGAAAATATACCCTCTCTTGGCACACAATTTTTCCTTAAGCAATGGCAAAAGTCTAGGTTTGGGGGAGAGACGAGAAAGGGAACAAAGTGGTAAAAGGTACAAAAGTGAAGAAAAGGAAGGCAATGAAAAAAGAAAAGAAAAGAAAAAGACAAAAAGAAAGCCCAATGTGAAAAAGAATAAAAAAGGATTCAAGAAAAGCAAAAGAGAAAAAGGTGTGGAAAAAGTTGAAAAAGGAGAAACATTTTGAATTGCATAAGAACGAGCGACAATGTGTCTCTCTAACCCCTTAGAAAGAAATGAGATACTCCAAGAGTCAAGAAAATTGTGCCAAATGAATAAAAGAAGTGCTTAAGGGAAGATGGAACCCATTTTGACCAAAACATTCCCTACCCTGAACCAAAAGCCTTCATATTGACTCCACAAAAGCCCTATATGATCTTGAGTTGAATGATACTTGCATTAGTGGATACTTACATGAGGGGCAAGCATATGGTACTTAGAGTCGGACTTCTGACCTTTCCTTGAGAGAGACGAGTGAATTCACATTAACCTCGATTTGTGTGCTAATACTCTAAAAAGGTGAGGTTTGCTTAGGGAGAGTTGAAGATGTGTGAGTTTGGGTTCCACAATGACCAAAGTAATTGAGAGAGTTCTTTGATGTAATGAGTCAACTCTTAATGCTCTTGTGTCACACTTGATCCATGGTTTTTCAAAGTTTAAATGTTGTTAATGATTCATTCGTATTGAGGGCAATTGTAGTCCAAATTGATGCTTGTTGAGGTACTTGGATTTTCCCTTAAGGGGTGGGTCTTATTTTGTTTGCTTGAGGACAAGCAAAGGCTTAAGTTTGGGGGTGTTGATACCTAGGGATTTTAACGTGTTTCATGCTCCTTCTTACTTATGATTTTATTATAAATTATTACAAAATAGTCCCAAAAGGCTCATAAGTTATGCTTGATTGCAGGTTTGATCGACAAAGTGACGAAATGTCAAAGATCGGCTTAAAAGGACTGAAACCTGCTCAAGTATCAAAGACAAGGATATCTGAGAGCAAAAAAGGCCTAGTGCGGCCACATTCGACTTTATGCGGTCCGCACTAGGTGGTTCAGAGATTTGGCAAAAATAGGCTTCAGGTAACGCGGCCGCAGTACACATTTCGCTGTCCGCGGTGAAGACTCCACGGTCGTGCTATCATTATGTGGGGTCTGCGGAAGAGAGATTCAGAGAGGTGAAATTTGCCATGGTTCAAGTTGCGCAGTCCGCAGTCATACTTGTGCGGACCGCATTAGAGATCTTCGCGGCCGCGGTCCATTCTACGCGGTCCGTGGAGCCCAAGTTCAGAGAGCCCAGAATTGAAGTCCAAGAGCCTAGCGCGGCCGCGGTCCATTTTATGCGGCCCGCGCTGACCCTACAGGGGTATTTTTGTCCAGTTTTTCCAGCCTAGTATAAATAGAACATTTTGCCATTTTTAGGTCATTAGTTATTTCCAGAACGTAGCTGCGCTCCTGAGAAGCTATTGTGTAGTCATTTTTGGCATCTTAACTTAGATTTTACGATAGATTCTCTGTATTTACATTAGCTTTTAAATTAATATGTCTTGTTCATCATCTATTTCTCTATTTTCTCCTTCAAGCATGAGTAGCTAAACTCATTAGCTAGGGTTGTGGCTCAACCCTAGAATGGGTAATTGATGGGTGTTGCCATCTATTGTTAGATTGACTATTAGTGTTTGTTATTTGGGTCAGTTTTATGGTTTAATCTATGAATTGGTGGTTGCAAACACTAGTTTGTGCTAAGTTGACTTGGCTCTTCTTGAGAAAAAGAGCCTAAGTCTCCAAAATTGACCCAACAAGAAATTGGGATGGACTCAAGAGAATTGATAGTCCCAATTAAAGGGTTAAACCTCGAGAGAGTAATTACCCAACTTGAACCCTAGTTGCTTGAGCTAATTTGCCTACCCATTTGGTCTTGATAAAGTCAATTGGACAAAATCACTCTCTCTACCGAGAGGTGTGAGAGTGGGTAAAATTGTGCAATGGTTATAGCACATTTCCCCAATCATGTCAATCAAACCTTAGAAGCATTTACCCGTCAATTAGCCACCTAGGTGAAAGTCACTACCCTAGTGCCTTTGTACCTATTAGATTTAACTCTAGCAATTTTCTTATTAGCATAATTTATTTCTAATTAGTAATTGATAATATTAGTTTGTTAAAGAAAATTCAAAAGATGTTTGGAAGTGACATTTGGAACAATTACACAACTCTAGTCTAGATAGATACTCGACTCCATTCCTAGCTCCTTGTGGAAATCAATCCCGACCCTCATATCGGGTAAAAGCTATTACGACCCTCTCTTCCTACTTTTTAGTAGTGTGGAGTTGGCAGCGATCAACAGCACCCCCCACTACTCCTACTCCATTTGAAGTAAAAGTAGCCATACCCTTCATTGTGACGGTAGCATCCACACCGCCCTTCAATTCCAATGTCATACCTTAGGATTATGTTGCCGAAGCTAGGAGAAAAGGAAAAGCAAAAATGGAAGAGTCTGGTGCTGCACATGGGATGACCAAAACTGGAAGAATCTATACACCCAAAAATTTGGGAGGAACAAGAAAGGAAGCTACTACCAAACAACCCACCATTGAAACTGGTCCAGATAATCTCTAGAGGAAAGTACAGGCAAGAGAATACTCTATTGTTAATCATCTGAACAATATCCCTGCTCAAATTTCCATTATGTCGCTGCTACAGAATTCTGAGATGCATAGGAATGCGTTAATGAAAGTGTTAAATGAAGCTTATGTGCCCAACAACATCAACAGTGGAGAAATGGCCAACATGGTAGGGCAAGTACTGGAAAGCCACAATATCACCTTTCACGAAGATGAACTACCACCTAAAGGACTAAGTCATAAGGCACTGCATATCATAGTACAGTTTAAGGACAAATTCATCACCAAAGTCCTAATAGATAGGGGTTCAATCCTCAATATTTGTCCATTGACTACTCTGAAAAGGTTGGGTAAAGATTTTCATGAGACACGAGTAGGGAGTATGAATGTGAAAGCATTTGATGGGTCTCAAAGGGCCACAATTGGGGAAATTAACCTTTGTTTGCAGATGGACCCAACTTGGTTTGATGTTGAGTTTCATGTATTAGAGATATCTGCTACATATAATCTTTTACTGGGACGACCTTGGATACATGTTGCTGGAGCTGTGGCTTTTACGTTACACCATGCCATGAAGTTTAAATGGAACCATCAGGAGGTAATCATTCATGGAGATGGAAGTAATCTCATTTACACTAGTCAAACTGTCCCGGTTGTCAAGAATAGAAGAAAGTTGGGTGGAGAAACTAATCACCGCATCGAGCGTGTCAATGCAATTGAGAAAGATAAATGGTGGAGCAGCAAAATAGAAAGCATACTGGTATGGCTAGGGTATAAACCTAGCAAAGGGCTTGGGAAGAAACTCCAGGGCATTACCAAACCAATATAGTTGAAATGCCATGGTACAACTTTTAGGATCGGATATCCATATACATGGCAGGAATATGATGATTGGTCACCACCATGGCGTGGTCCCTATTACCCTCTTGAGCAGCCAGTGTCGCATTTGAGTCAGAAATTTCATCAGGCCGATACAGTCAGGGGATTTGAAGAAGAGGAATCTTTGGATGGGCTAAGGAACCTATTTCTAGAAGACGAAGACATGGATTGCAATGTGATAGTTGAGGTGGAGGAAGAAAGCTTTACCATTCAGACGGTGGAGAGGGGAGCATTTCTTAAGAACTAGACCGCCACACCATCAAGGGCCAGACAAGTCCCGGGGTAGCATGGCTACTAATGTTATTTGTAAAACAAGTCTTTTGAGAATTTAGTTTTTAAAACATCTTCCTTTTAGTATTTTATTTTGGAAAACATTGTTTTGAAGTCATCTAGATGATATTTTGATTAACGTTTCAGCATTTATCAAATAATTTGATGTTTTATTATCGTTATCTTTCATAATTTTCTTCTACGACATTACTATTTCTTACCTTGATGAACCAACAACTGTGACATGTAATAAGACAATGCAACATAAGGATAGTGACTTGGAAGAAGAAGATGAAATACCTGAGGAAGTTATCAGAGAAGTTGAGAATTTCGAGAACAAGCCTAAGTCCAACCTGGACGAAATCGAGATAATCAATTTGGGAGATTCTGAAACTATCAAAGAAACTCGCATAAGTATTCACCTGTCACCGTCGGAGAAGGAAGAATACACTCGTTTCTTGAAAGAATATAAGGATATTTTTGCGTGGTCATATGATGACATGACCGGCCTGAGTACGTCCATAGTAGCTCATAAGTTGCCTACCAATCCAATGTGTCTGCCAGTAAAGCAAAAACTCAGAACGTTCAAACGAGACATGAGCCTAAAAATCAAGGAGGAAGTCACTAAGTAGATCAAAGCCAAGGTCCTCAGGGTAGTTGAGTACCCAACCTGGTTAGCCAACATTGTACCGGTTCCAAAAAAAGATGGGAAAGTTAGGATGTGTATTGACTATAGGGATTTAAACGAAGCAAGTCCCAAGGACGATTTCCCACTATCGAACATACACATTCTAATCGACACTTGAACCAAGCATGAATTCCAATCCTTTCTAGATTGCTTTGCAGGTTATCATTAAATTTGGATGGACGAAGAAGACGCAGAGAAACAGCTTTAATTACACCATGGGGAGTGTATTGCTACAAAATGATGCCATTCGGTCTGAAGAATGCTGGGCCACCTATATGAGGGCCATGACGACCATCTTCCCTGATATGATACAAAAGGAAATAGAGGTATATGTTGACTACGTCATCATCAAATCCAAGAAAGCCACAGATCACATAGCAGACTTGAGGAAGTTCTTTGACTGGCTACAGAAGTACAATTTAAAACTGAACCCCGCAAAATGTGCATTCGAGGTTCCTGCCAAAATATTGTTGGGATTCATCGTCAGTTGTCGAGGAATCGAGTTGGACCCGTCAAAGGTTAATCTATCCAAGAATTACCCGCACCGAAGAACAACAAGGACGTGATGAGTTTCCTAGGACGCCTCAATTACATTAGTGACTTCATAGCACAGTCCACAGTAATATGTGAACCAATCTTCATAATGTTGAAGAAGGATGCTGCAACCAGTTGGAACGAGGATTGTCAGAAGGCTTTTTACAAAATCAAGGAATACATGTCCACACCGCCAGTCCTAGTCCTGCTGGAACGTGGGAGACCTTTGCTACTCTATTTGTCTGTACTAGATAGGGCTTTCGATTGTATTTTGGGACAACATGATGAGACGAGAAAAAAAGGAACAAGCTATATATTACTTGAGTAAGAAGTTCACACCTTATGAAGCACAGTACTCTCTGCTAAAACGTATTTGGTGTGCTTTGACATGGACAACTCAGAAATTGAGGCATTACTTCTATGCCTATACCACATACCTCATATCAAGGATGGGGTCTCTGAAGTACATCTTTCAAAAGCCAATGCCAATCAGGAAGTTGGCCAAGTGGCAAATATTGGTGAGTGAGTTTGATATCATCTATGTAACTCAAAAGGCAATCAAAGGACAAGCGTTGGTAGAGCATCTTACTGAAAATCCTGTATAAGGAGAATACGAACCACTCAAAATGTATTTTCCTGATAAAGAAGTGTCATTTGTAGGAGAGGGCATTGCTGAAGCCTATGACAGTTGGAATGTTTTTCGACGGAGCTGCAAAGAGTGGGTATTCGAGCAGTTTTGGTGTCAAAGACAGGTCAGCATTATCCGATATACGCAAAGCTTAGGTTTCTATGCACCAACAATATGGTAGAATATAAGGCTTGCATCATGGGGCTCAATTTGGCCATCGACATGAATATACAAGAGTTGTTGGTAATTGGAGATTCGGATCTTCTAATACATCAGGTAAAAGGAGAATGGGCTACGAAAAACACTAAGATACTACCATACTTGTATCATGTGCAAGAACTAATAAAGAGGTTCACGAAACTGATAAAGAGGTTCACGGATAAGAATTCCATTGATCCCATTCCAGTAAGGATCCATAGTCAGCCAGCTTATTGTGCTCATGTTGAAGAAGAAACAGACGAAAATCTATGGTTCCACGACATCAAGGAATATTTGGCGAAATGAGAGTACCCAAAGCGGGCGAACCATACTCAGAAATGCACACTGCGGAGGCTATCCAATCATTTCTTCCAAAGCGAAGGAATTTTGTATAGAAGAACACCTGATCTAGGACTATTAAGGTGTGTTGACGCCAAAGAAGCTTCCAAATTTCTCGTGTAAATACATGCTGAAACCTACGGTCCACATATGAACGGTTTTTTTCTAGCCAAGAAGATACTCAGATCCGGATACTTTTGGATGACTATGGAAATAGATTGCATCCGGTACATCAAGAAATGCCACCAATGCCAAATACATGCAGATATGATACGAGTTCCGCCAAACGAACTCAATGCAACAAGTGCACCTTGGCCTTTTGCTGCTTGGGGAATGGATGTCATTGGTCTGATCAAACTCACTGCTTCAAACGGGCACAGGTTCATTTTAGTGGCCATTGATTACTTTACAAAATGGGTAGAGGCTACATCTTACAAAGTTGTAACCAAGAAAGTCATCACAGATTTTGTCAGGGATCGTATTTTTTGTTGATTCGGGGTTCCAGAGTCCATTATTACTGCCAATACCGCCAATATCAATAATGATTTGATGAAAGCCATGTGTGAAACTTTCAAAATCAAGCACAAAAACTCCACAGCTTATAGGCCTCAAATGAACGGAGCCGTGGAAGCTGCCAACAAGAACATCAAGAAGATACTGAGGAAAATGATAGAGAATCACAAGCAATGGCACAAGAAGTTACTTTTTGCCTTATTGGGATACCGTACCACAGTCCGCACATCAACCGGGGCAACTCCCTATTTGCTGGTTTATGGTACCGAAGTTATCATTCCCACCGAGGTAGAAATTCCTTTTTAAGAATAATACAAGAAGTTGAACTTAGTGATGCAGAATGGATAAGGAGCCGTTATGAGCAATTAGCCCTCATAGATGGAAAAAGGATGAATGCAGTGTGTCATGGTCAGCTTTATCAAAATAGAATGTCTAGAGCTTTCAACAAAAGGGTCAAACCAAGACAGTTCACACCGAGGCAGCTGGTGCTGAAGCGGATCTTTCCACATCAAGATGAAGCCAAAGGAAAATTTTCACCTAACTGGAAAGGTCCTTACATGGTTCACAGGGTACTAACAGGAATAGCACTCATACTTGCAGAAATGGACGGTGAAGTTTAGCAAAAGCCTATCAATTTGGACGCAGTTAAGAGATACTATATTTAAATTGTTCACATTTCTTCATCTAATGTAACTGAACTGCGCTTGACCCTATTCCCATTTAAGAAGAGATACGCAGGCAGCCCTGTGGGTACGGTCACATCTCAATAAAATTTTCATTTTCCCATAAGTAGAAACTGGGGCAGAATTTTGAGGAGGTCCCTCAAAATTTCGGAGCAAGTCCCACCGACGTCATCATATGTAAGACAGTCATAGAATCGGTTAAGTAACTGGGGCAGAAGTTTGAGAAGAATTCTCAAAATTCCGAAGCAAGCCCAACAAATTGTCACATACAGAATGGCCGAAGGATCGCTTACTAAATTGGGGAAAAAGTTTAAGGAGGGCCCTCAAAATTCTAACGCAAAGAAGCCGCAATGTCTCTAAAAGTGTCGCAGTCATTAGTTCATCTAATTTACTTGATATTATATACCACTATATTTTCTAAATAACTCTATTTAATCAAATAAGTGCATATTTTTCGAAAACTTTATTTCTATGGTAGCCAGATGTTAACCAGGGCAACTCAAACAGGATTACCAGAGCAAAGAAAAACAAGTACACAAAGGCAGGAACCATCCTCCCCCGCAAAACTCATGATTTTTCTTTGGATGCAGGAACAAGTAATAACCACAAGTATGTGTGCCTTAAAATCACTACCTTCATAACAACCTGACCGCCAAGCACAAATATATCTCCAGCTAAGAAATATTCTACTCCTATTTGCTATTTGTTCATTGCATGAGACTAAGCTTTGTCTCAATTCTTGCATGAGGCTAAGCCCTGCCTCCCTATTTGCATAAGGCTAAGCATTGCCTTCTCTTTGCATGAGACTAAGCTCTGTCTCAATTCTTGCATGAGGATAAGCCTTGCCTCCTCAATTGGATAAGGCTAAGCTTTGCCTTCCCAATGCACGAGACTAAGCATTGTCTCCTCTTCTTGCATAAATCTAAGCCATGCCTCCCTATTTGCATAAGGCTAAGCATTGCCTTCTCTTTTTATGAGACTAAACTCTGTCTCAATTCTTGCATGAGGCTAAGTCATGCCTCATCAATTGCATAAGGATAAGCTCTACCTTCCCATTGCACGAGACTAAGCATTGTCTCCTCTTCTTGCATGAGGCTAAGCCATGCCTCCCTATTTGCATAAGTCTAAGCATTGCCTTCTCTTTGCATGACACTAAGCTCTGTCTCAATTCTTACATGAGGCTAAGACCTACCTCCTCAATTGCTTAAGGCGAAGCATAGCTTTCCCATTGCATGAGACTAAGCTCTGTCTCAATTCTTGCATGAGGCTAAGCCATGCCTTCTCAATTGCATAAGGCTAAGTTTTGCTTTCCCATTGCACGAGACTAAGCATTGTCTCATCTTCTTGCATGAGGCTAAGCCCTGCCTCCCTATTTGCATAAGGCTAAGCTCTGCCTTCCATTGTATGAGACTAAGCATTGCTAAGCATTGCCTTCCCCTACATGAGACTAAGCACTGTCTCTCTTTCTCGCATGAGGCTGAGCGTTGCCTCCCCATCTGCATAAGGTTCAGCTCTGCCTTTCATTATCTCATGATTGAACGTTACCCTATCTGAAACCAACACTATTTTACCTTTTCTGGGGATAAGCTCTGCCCCAATCCTATACAAGACTAAGCTCTGTCTTGTTTTGCTCATATGATCCATCATGTCTATATCCAAAGACGTCATAATCTGAAGGCATCATCCTCACAGCCTTAAGACACCATGTCATGGCCTGAGGATCTCTCAATATTGCACATCATTATTCAAAGTCGTCATGGTTCGAAGGCACCATTATCATGGCCCGAGAACATCATTTCATGGCCTGCGAATCCCTTATCTCACGATTCATGGCCCAGGACGTCATGGTCTAAGGATATCATCCTCACAGTCCAAAGACAACCTTCATGGTCCAAAGGGAGTGTGCATCATGTTTAAATTTTCGCAATAATCCATATATATTTGCACGCATCATGTTTTAAGTTTTGCAGGTAATTCAGGAGTTAACCGTTCTTTAAACAGGAGCAACCTTCACTCCGGTTTCCGCTCATACCATTCACACTCAGCCATTATTCCAGACATAACCGACTCCCATCAATTACTCGCCTTTACTTTATGAACGTTCAGATATCTGCCCTGTGATACATCTGTTACGCTTCAGATTCACATTCATAACTCCGCATAAATTCATCCGATATTATTCCTCCCAAAAGAACCCTTTCCGAAACACATGACTATTCCTATAACAATTCCATCGGTTCCATTCACCATTGGGTCCAAAACTACACACGGCCTAATTCCTATAAAACCAGGGATATATAGGCAGCTCAGATCAGGGTGCGGCCTATATTTTTTAAAACACCGCATTCGGTCAAAATCGGTCATCATTTCTTTACCCGATAACTCTTTCATCCTTCTTGGGTAAACAGGGGCAGTTGTTGATACCCATTTTTCCCTTACATATTTTAAACATACATATATACTTTCAAAATAGTGCATGAGCATCATCACATATTGTTCCTAATTTTTCCATAATTTTTAAAGTTTTATTAATCAATTTATTCCCATATTTTATTGCATAAATAACCATTAATTGCATCAAAAATTATTTTTTATGATGATTTAATCATCTAAATTCATAATTTATGCTAACATAGTGTTTAAATATTTTAGTGCATTTTTATAATTACATTTGTATTTTTTAGGCAAAATTGCACACATGTGCAATAATAGCCTATATTAATGTATAATTACATTATTTATGCAGAAAATGATCTTTTATAATGTTAAACAACTATTTCAAATCATTTTAGTGCACAAAGGATATTTTTGGTATTCATTTATTATTTTTATAAAATTATTTATTTGTTAAAATTGGGTATTTATAATATGTCCTTATTTTTATTTAAATTCGGACCTAGAATTACACAAACCAACCCAAGTTATCTAGCCCAATTACCCTAAGCCCAAACCAAACAACCCCTTGCTAAACTCGGTCGGTACCCGCCTAGCCAACCTGACCTAGTCTCTTCTAAAAATCCCGGTCGTTGATCTTTAAGATCAAATGATCAACGGCTCACATATAACCCCCACCCCTTTAATTACCCAAAATCCTTAACCTCAACCCATTTCTCACCACCCGCCGCCCCTAAATGCTCTCTACTCCTCTCCTCTCTTCTATCAAACCCTAGCATCGTCACCCTCAAATCTCTCTGATTCCAACCCCAAAAATGGAATCAATCTATGATTCCTTTACCATATTAGTCCCACCTCCCTACAGGCTACCCGCTTTTGGTATTACATAATGGCTTGCCTAAAAGGACAAGCAGATCTTATGGGAATCGAACCAAAACTGGTTCAAATCTTTAACCTGTTGTTTATTTCATCTGTGTTCATAGCTTGTTCTTTGTAAGTACGAATATTTTCGTATCTCTTTCTGATTCGTAGTTAACCCTAAGGTTAGGGTTTTCATATCCACTTTTGATTTGAACCAAAATTGGTTCAAACATTAATTTTAAGTGTTATTTTGTCTATATTCACTCTATTACGCATAAATCTGCCTATTTTAGTTAATTTCTTTTACTTAACCTAAATTAGGGTTTCAGGCCCTAATTTTGGACCAGATCTGGTTCGATTATGTGTTATTTCGAATGATTTCTTGTTCACATTCATCGCATGCAATATGTATTTGATTATCTTTATTATCTGCCAACTTGTGAAGGTTTACCTAAAACTAGGGTTTGAGACCTTTCTTTGTCTTTACTAATTTTCTGATTGATACCCTTTCCTTTCTCGTATGGGACTGATATTTTCATTGTTTCTGTTCAATCTGCGATGTTTCCTTAATTCCTTTACCTTATTTTGCCCTAAAACTGATTGTTAATCAATTCTACGTGATATTTTCCTTATTCTAAGTGTTACTCACCTGATTGAATGCCATTATTCTCTGATTAATTCACTGAACTCCGTATTATTTGCCCCAAAACTAGACTTCAATTGATTCTGTGATTAATTTCTTTTCTTGCTTATGTATGTTTGATTTCTTTCTGTATTTGTTCACTTAATTGAACGCTATTTAAACCTTCTCCCCTTTCCCCTTTAGACATACTCGAACTCTCAATACTCTCACTAAGAAATCTTGGGCTTAGTTCTATAATCTTCCTGCTCTCTCTTGTTTACTACTGATCTTGTCCGGCTGAAAGCCAAGGCCAAATATTCTAGACTCTCGACTCTTTGGTATTATTCTGGTTTGCTTGCTTAACTAGTGAGTGACTATCCTTTGTCATTTCATCTCTATGTATCCCCCAACTATGTTTACAATCCAGCATGTTTAAAGTCCATTCTGAGCATGATTCTGCCTATCTATATGATTCTCTTTTAGTCATATAGTTGGTACTGTTAGTTCTGAGATTGATTATCTTTGAATAATATGAATCCTCTTAAAGGATAACTTATTGTTTTAACTTGCCTCATGCATATTGTTTGCTGGTCATGTACTTGTTCTGAACTTAGCATCCTCAGGGCACTACTAGTATGGAATTAGTTAATCAATCCTAACTTTACAGACTTGTATTGTTACCTAATTCGTGTGCCCTGCTAAGAGGTCTTGTATCCCTCTGTATTCATGTGATAATCTGACTTCATGTCTTAACACTTTGAATAAATATATCTATGATTAAACAAGGTTGTCCTAAATGTTAGCATGCACACTTAGTGTAATTGGGTCTTTTCTGACTTGACCTGTTTGAAACTATGTACTTTGCCACCCTTGCTTGTTTTCTTAATGCCATTATGCCTACATGTTCAGTGTTCTAAAATTGTGTTATGGTAGTCTTCTTTTGAGAAATCCAAACTATTTTAAATTTGTCCCTACCTCTTTTATATGTTGTTACTCTTTTTAAAAACTCCCAATCTTAGTCCTTTAGGTTCTATCCTCAACCACCCCAATATGAGCACTGCTCAAAGTCCATGTGAGACTCTTGTGAACTTTGACACACTTGGAACTAGTTCCTAATCTTTTTTGAATCATTTTCAAGTATGTGGTTCTGGTGTGAGAATTGCCCTGGGTCCCTGAGGCCCTTGGGAATTTTGACACACTGGAAACCTGATTCTATATGTGCTATGGGTGAATTACTCCTTATGGGCTATGTTTTACATGTGAAATAAGCCTCGAGGTGGAAATGGTTTGAAGGAGTGGTTGCCCATGTGTATTTGGGCCAGATAAAGGCTCCCTATAGTTTGTGCCATTACTATCATGTAATTCATTTGCTAATCTGGTCTATAATAACTTTGTAATAAACAGACTCTGGGGTATTAAGTGAAATCAGGAGGGTTTCTTATTTCCTTTGTTAAACTAGGTAGAAATCCTGCCTATAGAGTTTCATCTACGCTGTTAATTCTGCTTATTTTGTCCAAAACTGTTAAGTTCCACGTTGTATAGAGATCCTGCAGATAGGATTTTCATTAGTAATGTTGATTTTGCTAAATCGTATGAGTTCTGTATTAGAAATCCTGCCTATATGATTAATGTTACAACTTTTGTTAGAAATCCTACCTATAGGATATGTTAATTTGTCCAATAAAGTGTGTTAGAAATCATGCCTATAGGACCAATATTTGACTCAACTGTTTTCTGACAATGTGTCTAAAATTTTGCCCGTATGCTATTTAATTAGATATCATGCCTATAGGATTAAAAATCAGTTCAATGATAGATATTATGCCTATAGGATTAAAAATCAGTGCAATGATAGAAATCATGCCTATAGGATTCTACTAATTGATTCTGAATACGATTGTCACTATCGACATAGGATTAAATAACAATTCTGGACTTGTGATTGTGATGCATTACTTTCTGAAATGCCCAGATGTTGTACTGAATAAAATCAGTAGGCAAAACAATAGGTCCTAACACTCGCATTAATAAGACTGCTTCTGGGTATCACTGCTCGCATGTTCCTAACATATATATCCTGCCTATAGGACTTTAAGATTAATAGAGCATGTCAATCAATTGCGTGCATTTGTTGTTTATGTGCGAAGGTTAATATGAGCCCATATTTGTTTTTTATGTGAAAAGTCCTAACTGTTTTTCTTGTCATCTAGTATTTTACAATTTTGAGCAATCTAGGCTTGGTCTAGAACCATCCCAGATGGTGGTCCTAACACCTCAAGAGCCATAGGTAAGGGACGGGTAGTGAACGCATAGAAAACGAACTAGAATCAACTAGAGCGCTTTAGGTAACAACTTAAAGATAGTAATTGGATAGCAAGAGATGATAGTCCGTGACCGCTGGATAATATGAGTAACACCCCCTCTTGGGGAAGTTACGAAGTATTATTTATGTTGCACGGGGTGATCCTATAGGCTAAAAAAATTAGGACCCCCTATCCTTATTAAATAGTTTTCTTCACTTTTTTAGACTAATTCGCTTAATTTAAGTTTGGCCGGACCCATAGTTGTGGACCTCGAGGGGTGCCTAACACCTTCCCCTCAAGGTAATTTGAGCCCTTACCCGATCTCTGGTGATGCAAACTGGTATAATACGAGTTATCTGCTCTAGGTGCCCTAACGCACCTTAATCCGTTAGGTGGCGAATCTAACCAATTCCTTTTCCCTACTCTCTCAAAAGGAGTTGTCAATATGTCGAAACCCAATATCACGAAAAAAAGGGAGTGTGCCATCTTGTGTTTCAACCTTTAGACCTCTTCTTTCAACTCAGATTCGTATTCCATAATCTCCCTTGATGGATCAACTACATCTATGTCCAGTTCTTTCCTAGCTATGAATTCCTTGCTCTTTAACCTAGTATTGTATGGATGAATCGCTAGAATGCCACAAACTAATGACCTTTCTAAAAAGGGGAGCAAAATAAAGCCAATATGTTAGCGTTAGGGCATTTGTCAGATAATAATATCACATTACGTGCAATGCACCTAGCAACAATTAACGGCTCTAGAATGACTTTGAGGGTCACAAGGTTATATGGCAACATCCCAATTTTCTCGTTCCAACCTTCCTCTTTTATTTTCTCTTTAACGCTCCTTGATTTACATAATTTTCTTTCGTCTCTTTTTCTTTTTTCTTATCATTCTTTTCTTTCCTCTCATTTCTCTCATCCCACAACTTCATCTTTTTTTCTTTAATTTTAAAAATAATTCGATTAAACCCAATGTAGGTTGCCTACGTATCATTTTTCACATGAATTAGACCAAGCATAGTTTTGGAAAAGTGTTGAACAAAATGAACTAAAAAAATCTTTTTGAAATTTTCATTTATAATTTTTCTTTGGTTTTCAAATATAAAATAGGAAGTACGATAATAAAATACTCGACAAACTCAACTAGACTACGAATAGATTCTAACACCAACTAAAGGACTCAATACTACTGGACAAGACTAGAAAGTAAAAGACAACATAAAACAGACTCGGAACATATAAATAAAAAGCCTCCTCAAGCAGCTCCAGAATGCGATGGTCCTGGATGGGATGGGTATGATAAAGATCCAAAGGGCCATGTCAATCCTATCGAATCTAAACTCTATATTATACCCTGCTAGGATGCCTCAAAGCTAGGAATAAGAACCAAGAAATGTGCGCCTGCATCTGGAAGACTGACTCTGGTAAGGTCCTCACGGTGTAGTCCCATGTTCTCTACCAAACCTGCCAACTATGATCTTAAAGACTGAAAAGCAGTTTGAACCCTGATCCTTTCTACTACGTGGGCCTCCTCTGCCTGGGTAAATCAGCACATCAGTTGTTTAAGCAATATCCGTAAGGTGCCCTCCTCATCAAATACTCCTCTAACATGTCGGGGCAATGGCCTGATAACTCCCCGCTTGAGTAGACTGTAGCCATATGAAATACTAATGTGTATACACAGTTGAATGAGGGTCATTTTCCAAAGTATCTCTACATATTTTCACTTCATGGCACCAATAGGTCTGAATTCCGACCTCCCTATGAGCCATTGTGTCAATCTTCATAATGAAGTCACGAGAATCAGGGATGTAAGGAACCTCTTGTCGCCTTCCTAGCTGATGCATCACTCTAGCAGGGGTATATAATCTAGTAC
This sequence comes from Nicotiana sylvestris, assembly GCF_000393655.2. Taxonomy (NCBI): domain Eukaryota; kingdom Viridiplantae; phylum Streptophyta; class Magnoliopsida; order Solanales; family Solanaceae; genus Nicotiana; species Nicotiana sylvestris. The sequence continues at coordinate 144,772,264 of NC_091060.1, forward strand.
TATAATGGCACGGCCAGTTGTTTTGAGAGTTGTAGCCTCGTTCCCCTATTTACTGCTCCTTTTGTGCTCTAAAACTGCTATATGACTTCCCGTGTTAGTTGGTTTGGGTCCGGTGAAATTTCAGAGTGAATTGAGACACTTAGTCTTTTAATTGAAAGCTTAAGTTGGAAAATTTGACCGAATGTTGACTTATATGTAAATGACCTCGAATTTGAATTTTGATAGTTCCATTAGCTCCGTTGGGTGATTCAGGACTTAGGAGTATGTCTGAAATATGGTTTGGAGGTCCATAGTAGAATAAGGCTTGAAATGGCGAAAGTTGAGTTTTCGGAAAGTTTAATCGGGAATAGACCTTTTGATATCGGGGTCGAATTGGATTTTTGAAAATTGGAGTAGGTTCATGGAGTCATTTGTGACTTATGTGCAAAATTTAAGGTCAATCGAATGTGATTTGATAGGTTTCGGCATCGTTTGTAGAAATTAGAAATTTTAAAATTTATTAGGCTTGAATTCGAGTGTGATTCGTGTTTTTAATATTATTTGAGGTGATTTGAGGGCTTGACTAAGTCCGTATCATATTTTAGGACTTGTTGGTATGTTTGGTTGAGGTCTTGGGGGCCTCAGGTGAGTTTCCGTTGGTTAACGGATCTTTTTTTGGACTTAGCATGTTGGCTGAAAACTGTTGGTGTTTTGTAGTTCTGGTTTCCTTGTACGTGATCGCATGAATTCATCCATGATCGTGTAGGATTATTTGGGCCTGAGGCATTTTTGTTCTATGCAAAGGCTGGAACGCAATTGTGTAGGTGTGGCTAAGTTGTGCTTTGCGAACGCATGGCTAAGCCCGCGTTTGCGTAGAGGATTTGAGCAGAAGAAGAGGTCAGGCATTTGCTCTACACGATCGCGTGAAGTGGGATGCGATCACGTAGGTTTGAGGGTCAGTTCTTCATGTTCGCATAGGGGATTCTGCGTTCGCGTAGGGTTGAATTGTGGGGCAGCATAGTTGTGCTTCACGATCGCGAGGTATGTTCCGCGATCGCGATGAAGGCATATCTGGGCAAAAAACATTCAAAAATGAGAGTTTTGAGTTCATAACATAAAATTGATTTGGGAGCTTGGTAGAAGGCAATTTCTGGAGAGATTCTTGCGTGGATGTTTTGGGGTAAGTGATTCCTATCTAATTTTGGTCAATTTCCATGATTATGCCTTTAATTCCATCATCTAATTTGTGATTTAGGGTGAAAATTGGGGAAAATGAGGAAAAGTTCTTGCGCTAGATTTTTGAGGTTTTGGATGGGATTTTTCATTGGATATGAGTAAATTTAGTATGGTTAGACTCGTGAGTGAATGGGATTTCGGGTTTTATGACTTTTGTCAGATTTCGAGACATGGGCCTGGGGGCTGGGTTTGAGCCGATTTTGGATTTTGGCTTATACATTCGTAAGTGATTCCTTTAGCCTATATTGATTATATTGTACTGCTTGTGGCTAGATATGGGACATTTGGAGATAATTTGATAGGCAAAGGCGTGTTGGAGTAGAGTTTTGCCTGGATTAAGGTAAGTAACACTTCCACTTGGTTCTGAGGGTTCGAAAGCCCGAATTATGTGTTATGTGATTGGTATTGAGGTGACGCACATGCCAAGTAACATGCGTGCAGGCGTGCACCGTGTGAATTGGGACCTGGTCGACTCCATGGCACTGTAAAGTGGTCCTATCTTGTTGACATTCGTGTTTCCACCATATGATAAAATAACGGAGCAGTCTACAATGTTAGAGATTGTGTTTAGGCTATATACTGGTACTGTTAGGGCCCATAATGGTCATTTCTTGTTGTTGACTTACTAATCCCATTGATATTTTGTACTCAGTCATGTTCATTCATTTGATATCATATCTCAGTCTCTGTTGTTATTTATTGGTACATCATATCATTATGTTCGGTACAGTTTCATGACATTTGCGAGCCCATGAGTAAGACTGGAGAGATTGATGACTGAGAGAGGCCGAGAGCCTGATTATGAGTGACATTTATGGGATCGGGTTGCACGCCGCAGGGTGATGCTAATTTATGATAGCGCTTGGGCTGAAGAAGCCCCTCCGGAGTTTGCACACACCCCCGGTGAGCGCGGTTGATATTATAGATGGATGGATCTTCCCTGGACGTGGATCTTGTCTGAAGCATTATATACCTGGAGATGGATATTTTCCACGGGCTGGATTGCCCTACTCGGTACTAGGTGATTGATGGTTAGTGATGTATATATTTCGAAATGGATCATCCATAGGCCGTATGGGCCATATAGAGTATCGAGTGATTGAGCATTTGAGAGTGTTAGCACATGAGGCTGTCGGCATGATGCATCACATACAGCATGTGCATTGGCATGTAGAAGTAGAGGAGTTATATTCTTCATATCATTCAGATTGATCTATTTTACTATTTTGAGCTGTCTATTGAACTTGAAAGCATGCCTACAGTTCTGCAATGTTATTTCTATATTGAAATGTGCCGGTTGAGTTCTTCACTACCTTTAAGTCCAAAGGTTGGATTTGTTACTTATTGAGTTAGTTATACTCGCACTACACCCTACACCTCATGTGCAGATCCAGGTGCATCCGATCACGGCGGCTGTTGATTGAGGAGTCAGGATCTCGGAGACTATCGAGGTAGCTGCATGGCATTCGCATGCCTTGACTCTTCTTCATTATCTTTATCTGTATTTCAGTTCTTATTCCCTAGACATTGTAGTAAATTGTATTCTGGTATAGATGCTCATGTACTCGATGACACCCTAGTTTTGGGATAGATTGTATTGTGTTGCGGATTTATTTCTGTTTCAAAAAGGTTTTTCTTAAATATTAAATGCTTCCGTCTATATTTTCAAAGCATTTACTGTGTTGAGATGGTTGAGTAATGGCTTGCCTAGTTCCACGATAGGCGCCATCACGACGGTTGGTTTTGGGTCGTGACAAGTTGGTATCAGAGCCTAGGTTACATAGGTCTCACGAGTCATGAGCAGGCTTAGTAGAGTATTGCAGATCGGTACGGAGACGTCTGTACTTATCTTTGAGAGGCTTCCAAACCCTTAAGAAACTTCACATTCTTGAATTCTAGTCGTGTGAATCTGTTGATTCTGCTAACTAAACTTCTGTTATTCTATTCTATCACAGATAGTGAGGATACATACTAATGGGCAGGATTGATAGCCACCAGTACCACCATTAAGGACTGTGAGAGGCCGAGGTCACGATAGAGGCTGCGGTAGGAGAAGAGATGCAGCTCGTACAGTAGCTATGACAGCACTTACAGATCCACCAGTTGCCCTAGTTTAGGAGCGGGTCCCAGTTGTGGATGCGCTTGTGGGGCTAGCTCAGGCACCACCGGTGCCCATTGTGATTTCAGTCCTTTAGGAGGCCTTAGCTCAGATTCTGACCGTGTGCACCAGTCTTGCTCAGGCGGTCTCAGTTCTAGATGCAGCAGCCACATCTCAGAATGAGGGAGGTACTCAGACTCCCGCCGCCTGCACACTAGAGCAGGTGATGTAGGGACTCTACATACCAGGGGCACTACCAGCCCAGCCGGTGGCAGCTGCTCAGGCGCATGTGGTTCATGTTATGATGATGATGAGCAGTGGAGATTAGAGAAGTTTGGTAGACTTAGCCTCCATCTTTCAGTGAGACAGAGTCGGAGGATACTCAGGGTTTCTTGGACAAGTGTCAGAGGATTCTTCTGTACCGCAGGTATTCTAGACACCAGTGGGGTCTCGTTCACTACTTTTTAATTTTTTGGGGCTGCCTTCTGTTGGTGGGAGGCTTATGAGAGGCGTAGACCGGTCGGTGCAACTCCATTTACATGGCATGAGTCTCCGTTCTCTTCTTGGAGAAGTACGTGCCATAGTCTGTGAGGAGCTTTGTAGACAAAGAGGAGCTTTGTAGACAGCTTGAGTAGTTACGTCAGGATGACATGTCTGTGACGCAGTACGAGATGAGGTTTTCTGAGATGGCCCATCATGTAGTTTGGTTGGTTCCCATTGATAGGGGAGGATCAGGAGGTTCATTGACGGCCTCACATTTTAGCTGCGTTTGCTTATGACTAGAGAGAGGGTATTTGGTGCTACTTTCAATGAGGTTGTTGATATTGCTCAGCAGATAGAGATGGTACGCAGCTAGGAGCGGGTTGAGAGGGAGGCTAAGAGGCCTTGTGGGTTAGGTGGTTTTAGTGGCATTCCTTCTGGAGGTCAGTTCTACCACGGCAGAGGTCGTCCATATAGACATGCTCAGACGGCTCATCCAGTTCACCGTGGTGCATCATTTGGCCATGGTTCACACAGTTCTCACCAGGGTCACTCATCTCTCAGTGCCCTTCCAGCTCAAAGTTCGTCCTGCGCTCCATCGGTTCAGGGCTCATCTGTGTTAGGTCCTTCTACCAGTTATCCTAGTGCTCGGGGCTCCCTTTAGTACCCACCGCCATTCACAAGGAGAGGTTGCTTTGAGTGTGGATATTTGATTCATATCAAGAGGCATTGTCCCTGCCTCTCAAGAGGTTCAGCTCAGCAGAGCAGTCAACCTACGACTTCAGCACCCGTTACTTTACCACCCACCCAGCGAGCTCAGGATAGAGCTCAGTCAGCTAGGGGTCTCCCTAGAGGGGGAGGCCGATCAGGTGGTGGTCAGGCCCGATTCTATGCTCTTCCCGCTAGACCAGATGCCATTGCTTCAAATGCAGTGATCACAGGTATTGTCCTAGTATGTCACCGAGATGCTTATGTATTATTTGACCCTGGTTCCACCTATTCATATGTATCATCGTATTTTGCTCATTATCTGGATATGCCATATGAGTCTTTTGCTTCATCTATTCATGTATCTATGCCTCTAGGCGATACTATTATTATAGATCATGTGTACCGGTCGTGTGTAGTGAATATTGGGGTATTGGAGATTAGAGGTTATCTCTTGCTACTTAGTATGGTTGATTTTGACGTGATCTTAGGTATGGATTGTTGTCTCCATATCATGCTATTTTAGATTGTCACGCTAAGACTGTGACACTGGCGATGTTGGGGTTGCCACGGATTGAGTGGTGAGGTTCTTTAGACTATGTTCCCAGTATAGTGATTTCATACTTGAAGGCCTAGTGGATGATTGGGAAGGGTTGTTTGTCTTATTTGGCCTTTGTAAGGGATATTGGTGTTGATACCCCTATTACTGATTCTGTTCCGGTGGTGAGAGATTTACCGATGTGTTTCCTGCAAACTTGTCGGGCATGTCGACCAACAAGAACATTGACCTTGGTATTGACTTAGTGTCGGGCACTGAGCCTATTTCTATTCCTCCGTACCGTATGGCACCGGTTGAGTTGAAAGAGTTGAAGGAGCAGCTTCAGGAACTCCTTGATAAGGGGTTTATTAGGCCTAGTGTATCGCCTTGAGGTGCACCGGTTATGTTTGTGGAGAAGAAAGATGGCACTATGAGAATGTGCATTGATTATAGGTAGTTGAACAAAGTCACAATCAAGAAAAAGTATCATTTGCCGCACATTGATGATTTATTTGATCAGCTTCAGGGAGCGAGGGTGTTCTCCAAGATTGATTTAAGGTTAGGGTATCACCAATTGAAGATTCGGGACTCAGATATTCTTAAGACAACTTTCAGGACCCGTTATAGTCATTATGAGTTCTTTGTGATGTCTTTCGAGTTGACTAATGCCCCAGCAACATTCATGCATCTGATGAACAGTGTATTTCAGCCTTATCTCGACTCGTTCGTCATTGTATTCATTGATGATATCATGGTGTACTCTCGTAGATAGGAGGAGCATCCTCAGCATTAGAGGATTGTGTTATTGTAGTAGAGGAAGGAAAAGCTTTATGCTAAGTTCTACAAGTGTAAGTTTTGGCTCAGTTCAGTGGAGTTCTTGGTCATGTGGTGTCCAGTGAGAGTATTTAGGTGAATCTGAAGATGATAGAGGCAGTTCAGAGTTGGCCCAGACCATCCACACTATAGAGATTCAGAGCTTTCTAGGGTTGGCTAGTTATTATCATCGCTTCGTGCAGGGTTTCTCATCTATTGCATCACCCTTAACCAAACTGACCCAAAAGGGTACTCCTTTTAGGTGGTCGGATGAGTGTGATGAGAGCTTTCAGAAGCTCAAGACTGCCTTGACCACAGCTCCAGTTCTAGTTCTACCATCAGCTTTTGGTTCTTATACAGTGTATTATGATGCTTCTCGGATCAGTATTAGGTGTGTTTTGATGTAGGAGGGTAGAGTGATTGCTTATGCTTAGCGCCAGTTGAAGCCTCATGAGAAGAACTACCATGTTCATGATTTGGAGTTGGCTGCCATTGTTCATGCATTGAAGATTTGGAGGCACTATCTCTATGGTGTGTCTTGCGAGGTATTTACATATCGTTAGAGCCTCCAGCACTTGTTCAAAAATAAAGATCTCAATTTGAGGCAGTGGAGATGGTTGGATCTGCTAAAGGACTATGATATTACTATTCTATATCATTAGGGGAAGGCCAATATGGTAGCCGATGCCTTGAGTAGGAAGGCAGTAAGTATGGGTAGTCTTGCATTCTTTTCTGTTGGGGAGAGACCTCTTGTAGTTGATGTTCAAGCCTTGGCCAACCATTTCGTGAGGTTAGATATTTCTAAGCCCAATCGGGTTCTAGCCTGTGTGGTTTCTCAGTCTTTCTTATTTGATTGCATCAGAGAGCGCCAATATGATGATCCTCATTTGTTTGTCCTCAAGGACAAGGTTCAGCACGGTGATGCTAGAGATGTGACTATTGGAGATGATGGGGTGTTAAGGATGTATGACCGGATATGTTTTCCCAATATGATGGGCTACAGGAGTTGATTCTCGAGGAGTCCTACAGCTCACGATATTCCATCCATCCGAGTGTCGCCAAGATGTATCAGGACTTGAGATAGCACTACTGGTGAAGGAGAATGAAGAAGGCTATAGTTGGGTTTGTAGCTCGATGTCTTAAATGTCAAAGGTAAAATATAAGCATCAGAGACCGGCTAGATTGCTTCAGAGGATAGAAATCTCATAGTGGAAGTGGGAGCGAATCAACATGGATTTAGTAGTTTGGCTCCCATGGACTTTGAGGAAGTTCGATGCTATTTGGGTGATTGTGGATTGGCTAACCAAGTCCGCGCACTTCATTCTAGTGGGGATTACTTATTCTTCAGATTGATTGGCTGAGATTTACATCCAAGAGATTGTTTGCCTTCACATTTTGCTAGTTTCTATCATTTCAAATAGAGACACATAGTTTACGTCGTAGTTATAGAGAGCCATGCAGCGAGATTTGGGCACTCAGGTTGGGTTGAGTACAGCATTTCACCCTCAGACAGACGGACAGTCCGAGTGCACTATCAATCGTGGGTTCATGGCTTGTGTCATTGATTTTGTGGGTTCATGGGACTAGTTTCTGCCGCTTGCGGAGTTTGCTTACAACAACAGTTATCAATCAAGCATTCAGATGGCTTCGTTTGAGGCTTTACATGGGAGGCGGTGTAGATCTCCGATGGGTTGGTTTGAGTCGGGTAAGGCTAGGTTATTGGGTACTGACTTAGTTCAGGATACTTTGGACAATGTTAAATTGAATAAGGAGCGACTTCACACGGTACAGCCTAGATAGAAGAGCTATGTCGACAGGAAGGTCTATGATGTGTCTTACATGGTTGGGGAGAAGGTTCTGCTGAAGGTTTCACACATGAAGGGTGTTATGAGGTTCGGGAAGAAGGGCAAGTTGAGCCCTCGGTTCATTAGGCCTTTTGATGTACTCAAGAGGATTGGGGAGGTGGCTTACAAGCTTGACTTGCCACCTCGTTTGTCGAGTGTGCATCCAGTATTTCAAGTTTCTATGCTAAAGTATATCGGTCATCCGTCTCATGTTTTGGATTTCAGCACGGTTCAGTTGGATAATGATTTGACTTATTATCTAGAGCCGATGGCCATTTTGGATCGGCAGGTTAGAAAGTTGAGGTCAAAGGATATAGCCTCAGTGAAGGAACAGTAGAGAGGTCAGCCTGTGGAGGAGGCTACTTGGGAGACCAAGCAGGAGATGTGGAGAAGATATCCACACCTATTTGTGACTCCAGGTATGTTTCTAGACCCGTTTGAGGATGAACGTTTGTTTAAGAGGGGGGGATATAACGATCCGACCAATCATTTTGAGAGTTGTAGCCTTATTCCCCCATTTACTGCTCATTTTGTGCTCTACAGCTGTTATATAACTTACCAGGTTAGTTGGTTTGGGTCCGGTGAGATTTCAAAGTGAATTGAAACACTTAGTCTCTTAATTGAAAAATTAAGTTGAAAAAGATGACCGGATGTTGACTTATGTGTAAACGACATCGGATTTGAATTTTGATGGTTCTGTTAGCTCCTTTGGGTGATTCTGGACTTAGGAGCATGTTCGAATAGTGGTTTAGAAGTCCTTAGTAGAATTAGGCTTGAAATGGAGAAAGTTGAGTTTTCAAAAAGTTTGACCAGGAGTGGACTTTTTGATATCAGGGTCGGATTGGATTTCCAGAAGTTGGGTAGGTTCGTGGGGCCATTTGTGACTTGTGTGCAAAATTTCAGGTCAATCGGACGTGATTTGATGGGTGTTGGCGCCGTTTGTAGAACTTGGAAATTTCTAAGTTCATTAGGCTTGAATTCGGGTGCAATTCGTGTTTTTAATGTTGTTTGAGGTGATTTGACGACTCGACTAAGTTCGTATCGTATTTTAGGACTTGTTGGTATGCTTGGTTGAGGTCCCAGGGGCCTCGGGTGAGTTTTGGGTGGTTAACGAATCATTCTTCGGACTTAGCATGTTGGCTGAAGACTGCTAGTGTTTTGCAGTTCTGGTTTCTTTGTACGCGATCGCATGAATGTATCCGAGATCGCTAAGGCTTATTTGGTCCTGAGGCATTTTTGTTCTATGCAATTGCGAAGGCTGGAACGCGATCGCGTAGGTGTGGCTAAGCTAAGCTTCACGAATGCGTGTTTAAGGCCGCGTTCGCATAGAGGATTTGAGCAAAAGAAGAGGCCGGGCATTTTTTTACACGATCGCGTGAAGCATGACGCGATCGTGTAGGTTTGAGGGTCAGTTCTTTGCGTTTGTATGGGGGATACCGCATTCGCATAGGGTTGAAAAATGGGGCAGCAGAGTTGTGCTTCGTGATCGTGAGGTATGTTCCGCGATCGCGATGAAGGAATATCTGGCCAGACTAAAAGATTCAAAAACGAGGATTTTGGGTTCATAACATAAAATTGATTTAGGAGCTCGGTAGAAGGCGATTTTTGGAGAGATTCTTGCGTGGGTGTTTTGGGTAAGTGATTCCTTCTAATTTTGGTCAATTTCATGAATATGCCTTTAATTCTGTCATCTAATTTGTGATTTGGGGTGGAATATTAGGGAAAATGAGGAAGAGTTCTTGGGCTATATTTTTAAGGTTTTGAGTGGGATCTTGTCATCGAATTTGAGTAAATTTGGTATGGTTAGACTCGCGAGTGAATGGGATTTCAGGTTTTATGACTTTTGTCAGATTTCGAGACATGGGCCTGGGGGCCGGGTTTGAGACAATTTCGGATTTTGACTTATAAATTCATATTTTTCTTGTATAATTGATTTCTTTAGCCCATATTGATTGTATTATTCGAAACCCTGAATTATGAGTTATATGATTGGTATTGAGGTGATGCACATTCCAAGTGATAGGCGTGCGAGCGTGCACTGTATGAATTAGGACCTGGTCGACTCCATGGCTCTGTAAAGTGGTCTTATCTTGTTGATGTCCGTGTCTTCACCAAGTGATAAAATAACTAAGTTGTTTATCAGACCTTCCACTTGACCCTTTTCGCATGCTTGATACTTGTGTGCTCTTTATATGTGCTGAACTTCCCTCTAAAAGGGCTTTCAATTTTTGATTAATTTCAGACTTCCTTTTGTATAGGTTTGATTGATTTCTTTCCTTGTTTGCTGACTGCCCTGTTACTCGACTTAAGTTAAAAACGTTTCTCAGCTTTTCTGACTTGGTTCATTTATGGAAAAGTGATTACAAAATCTCTGATCCTTGATTTACTGGCTACTAATTGATTTCTCTTACCTTATTTATGCAACCGTGTATTTCAAAGCTCTGCCCCTAAAATAAACTTCTATGTATTTACCCCTAATTGTCTATTTTGCACAAAATGTTTATTTGATTTCTTTCCTTAAATAGTTTTACCTTTTGTGTCTGAATTCCTTAATTAAAGGAAGTCTTGTGTTGATTGATTCTTAAGTGACATCCAGTTCCTTAATCGTTTTCTTACCTTATTTCTGTCTATTTTTCATACTATAAATACACGACTCTTTCATTAGCACACCATCACTCATAGTCTTTCTGAACTTACACTTACACACAATAGTATTCTCTCTTACTGTCTGCACTGTGGCCTGTTTACAAGACCTACTACTTTTCTCTATTTGTTTTTTTGAAATTGGTATGTCCTGATTTAAGCTTTAGCACCACAACAAAGTGTTTATTTACTGTTTTCATATCTATGTCTACTCACTGTTTCTATATAGATCAACACTTACTTTAGCATGCTGATTTCTTTCTGCATGTTCTATTCTGAATCCCAAACCCCTGCCCTTTATATGTTTGAGCTATGGTTTAAGGCATGGCAATATGCAAATTATTGTCCATGAATTAAATTTGATCCCTTGGGATCCTAGCCTCTAAATAGTGTGTTCTAACAGGCTTATGAGTATGTTGGCATTCTCCATTGCTGGGCAAGCCCACAACCTGCCTCTTTCAATTTCCTTATTCCCCCTGAACCCCTTATGTGTACTTATCTGTAGCTATTTCCCCCTCATTTACCCCTTTTAGAATTCTGTTTCTGCACTTGCACACTCTCCTAGTCTTTAAGTTCTGCCTCTCTCTTGTGAGCCTTGCCTTGGGATCCTTTGAGCTCCCTCTGAACTTGGACACTTGAGGGTTGGCCCTTTTACACTGCACTTGTCCTAATCTGATAATACATTTGGGTGTGAGCATTGCCCGGAGTCCTTTTTGAGGCTCTTAGGGAACTTTGACACACTCGAAAGGGGAGAAAGGCTTTGGATCTTGATCTTATGGAGTTGGTTTACCTCATATTTCAGACATGAAGTCTGAATCAGGCTCTCCTTTGGTTGTACTTTTATTTACATTTTTCTGATGTATTTTACTTTATTCCGGGTTGTAATAATTTGTAATAAACTCTTGGGATAGCTAGTGAAAAAGGCGGGTAACTATGTATGCAAAGAGTAAATACCATGCCTATAGGTCATTCTAAATTTTGCAACTCTCATATAGAAGTCATCCCTATAAGTCATCCTGAAATCTGCATGCATATAGAAATCATTCTTATATGAATCATGTCTATAAGTATGGAAATCTGAATTCTGCATATGCATATCAAAAATATGCCTATAGGTCCTTCTAAATCTTGTATATTCATTTTCATCTAGAAATCATGTTCATAGGTTTTAAACAATCAACTACATATAGATATCATGTTCATGTCTTAAAACAAATTCTGCCAGTTAGATACCTTGTTTAGAGGTTAAACCCCGTCTTATGCATTTAGGTTTCTGCACTTTTACTATGTCTATAAGGCTTCTGATCAACTACGCGTAGAAAGCATGTCTCTAGGAATTATTAAGCGAATCTGAATCGTTTCATTCACGTCCAGAGCTAACCAGTAATAAAAAGGATCATCATTTGCAAAACTCATGACCTTCGTAAAAACTTGCTTTCTCTAATAATCCGACAACCTTTTTAACCAGTATGTATTCCATTTATTATTATTGTTGTCACACCTCCTTTTTCACCCGCGCACGCAGGGGCGCAGAGGAGTTTTTCCAATTAAAGGACAATCGAAATGGGATTTATTATTAAAGGATCAGAGTCGCCACTTGGGAGATTTGTGGTATCCCAAGTCACCGATTTAATCCTGAATCGAGGAAAAGAATGACTCTGTATTACAGTCCGCGAACCAGAAATCCAGATAAGGAATTCTGTTAACCCAGGAGAAGGTGTTAGGCATTTCCGAGTTCCGTGGTTCTAGCACGGTCGCTCAACTGTCATATTCGGCTTAATTATCTAATTTTTATATAATTATGAACCTATGTGCAAATTTTAACTTTTAACCGCTTTTATTATTATCATTATTATTTTAACAGAGAATTGCAACGTTGTGAAAATATATCTTGAACCACGTCACATCAATGTACTTGTGGTTATCGACACATTTCGACTCCGTTGAGATTTGGATTTGGGTCACATAAATGTGCATCCGAGTTTAAGAAAGTAAATTATTAAAGGTGCGCCTAAAGCGACTAGCGTATTATCATTTTGGGGAAGGTCGTGAACTTTTCCTAAACGGCCCATCCTGAAGTCTAAGGAATTATAATATATACAATTATCAAGGGCCCCGCAGTTTGCAAGTTATTAGGCGAGGCACGCCTCGTTTATTTTTTAGGATATCCTAAAGAGACTATGGTTCTCTATTTACCTTTGTCTCTAAAGATAGAAAAAAGGCCTAATTAATTACAAGCGTGCAATGTTCCAGCTTTTTTTGTTCGAACCAACAACTTAACGATGACGCACCTCAACGACAATGCATACCTTCATTTTAATTAACAGACATGAACTCCCAAAATTCCTAAACCAATTTATCATACCCATTAACTATTACGAACTATGGGTTTTAATGAACCGATTTAGTGTAAATGAACCTTTCTTTTCCTTACTTTTAACTGTTTTTAGCACTAATCTACCAACAACAATTCAGGTTTTGCTTACTATTGAATTCAGAAACTGTTATTCAATGAAGACATCCTAATACACTAGCATGATTAATGATAAAATTACTAGCGAGTAAGGTGAATATTACTAGATCAGCTCATGAATTGGAATCCTATTACAAGTTCATTACTCTTTTAACCTGACATTAATCTAGACCCTCCTATTACTAATGACAATCGAGTTCCTCCCAACTGATTCAACAATCCCATTTCACGAACCTATTGAACTGACTACACTTCATGCCATTCCAAGGATTCAATTTAACAATTCAATGTTATACAATGCTTAAGAGATAACCCACCTTAAGAAACAGTTTTGATTATACACATACCTACCATCTATATAACAGGAAAACATCTAAACTAACATCAATTAAAATGCAGGCAGTCCTCAGTTGAACAATAAATGTGTTCGAACATTTCATTTCAAACTTCAACGAGCTTACATCAATGTGGTTCAGGGTAGTGTACCTGGTATTGGAATACAAGAAGAAGAAGATCAGCAGAGTAGTATGTAACCCAGCAACAGCAACAATAACCAGTAACAACCAGTAGAAATAAACCAGTAACAGATTTAAAAGGAACCACCAGAATTCCAGCACTACCAACAGCAACACAAACACCCAGTAACTGACCCCAAAACAGCTTGATAGCAATCAAATACCAATCAAAACACAAGCAGAAACACCCCTCTAGAATTCAGTAATCAAGAGAAAACTCGAAAATACAACTCCACAGTTAAGCTGAAGCTCTTTTCAGTCTCAATAGAATAGTACTAGTTGAACTAGGCTCACTCTTAAGACTCTTCTAGTTTTTCAGAATGTCCTCCTCTTAATGTCTGCCCAAAAGAAAAGCCAGCCCCTAAACTGTCTTCCTCTCTTTTAACTCTCTCTTTTCTACCTTCCAGTTCTGACCCAGAAGAAGAACCCAACCCAGACTCGACTAAAAGAAGATTAAGAGAAACTGATTTTTTTTGCTCCAACAACCAGCCCCTTTTCTGGTCTTGAGTGACCCTATTTATCACCAAAACAGACCTGCCCCCTCTGCCTTATCAGATTTTCTGCCCATGATATTCCTCCACCACTACTACATGTTTTGTTCTCTTTTTAATTCACTTGTTCCCCACTACCCTTGTCTTTTCCTTATCTAATTGTTCAAATAGGTATGGGCACCTATTTCTTAATCCATTTCCTTTAGACCTTCCACACCATCATGTTTTGTTCCCCATTAGCATTAAACAAATGCATTAGTTTATTGTTAATTAAGTGTTTTACTGACAGCCCACTTAAACTAGCCATTTTTAAACTTTTCAATTCCCAAATTACCCTCCTAAAGCCCCTGAAATTACTGTCCTATCCAATCCCTTCAATTGGTAACAACCCCAAATAGCTATAACCAATTCAAACTATCAAATTCTTAACAACTGACTCCTAACTCAACTGGACAGATTACAAAACTTCAGATTTGAAAAACCAATAGACTCCTTGATAACCAACTAGACAAGTAATCAACAGCATAAATTGCAAGCAAAGGGAATCACACACTATAGAATAAGTTTTAATTCACAACAATTTGGCTAAACCCAACTACTATCAACATGTGAATGCAATTAGAGATGAGGCAAAGCAAGTGTCATGAAATGAAACTTGATTAATAACACGAGTCTAGGCTCAGACAATCATGAACCATTTCCTAAGCATTAGGTCTATTGTACAGGCTAACATTGCTGATTAAGGGATCACCATGACAACATAATTGGTAACCTGAACTTGAACAAACTAAACAGACACAAATTCAACCAGTTTGGACCTTAGACTAATGAAACTAAACAGACACAAACTCGCAAACTGGCCCAAGTTTGGACCTTAGACTACTGATCATAATTCAAACAGAAAATTCATGCCAATTTATAGAAGGGGAAGGGACAAAGTAAACAAATGGAACTCCAAGAGTGAACAATCAAACTGGATGTAAAAGACTTACCTGAATCACAACTCGATAAAAAAAACTCGAGGCTCTTCCCATTTTCAAGTCGAGACGGACTTTAACCATGTGTTTTCGAAGGAAAACAGCATGGCTAAAGTCATTCTCTGGCTCAAAATTCATGGAACCGGGCCTGCCTAACTTCGATCTGGAATCCGAGCTACCCCACAATGATTTGAAAAGAGTCGATCAGGGATTCATGGTGAGGGGGTCCAGGAGATCACAGGGTGTGAGTTTGGTGGAATTTAAACAGATTAGGGTTTAGGTTGATTCCTTTGATCTAAGATTCGAGGAGCTCGGGGTGATTCGAAGAAAACTGAGCGTGGGACTGGAACGAGGAAGTCTTGGCGAAGCTGTGGTGTGAATTTGGAGGCTATTGGACGAGATAGGGTTCCAGCCTGATTTTCGATCTAACATTCGAAGCACACAGCCGGGATTCGAGGGATAAGAGTTAGGGATTCGGAATAGGGAGGTCGAGGGGAATCGGTGGTAAAAAGATGGGGTCGTTTGCACCACCGAAACCGTCGTGAGGCGATTTTCGGTGGGCGGAGCACGGTGGTTGAAGGTGGAGGGTTTGTTTGATCTCTGAAGCTCAGAGATAAAGAGGTGAGGAGTGCTTTGGTTTAGGGTGGCGGGGTAGGATTTAGGAATATATACCATGTGGGGAATTTAATCCCGGACATTAGATCAATTAAGATCAACGGCCAGGATCAAGGAGATTAACCCATACGGCGTCGTTTGGTTTAAGTAGGAGGTCGGTTTGAACCGGGTAACGGGTCGGGCCAGGGGATGGGTAAGGATGGGGTGATCTAGACCATTGGATCAAGTCGTATCAACGGCCCAGATTCTTCATGCCCGAACGGCGTCGTTCAACCCGTCTCCAAGACTGGTTGGATTGGACCGGGTAAAAGGGTATTTGGACTGGGCCTGAACTTTCTTTTAAAATTGGCCTAGTCCGATTTTCTTCTCTTGTTTTCTTCTTTTTCTTCTATTTTCTTTTCAATTCCTAAATTAAATGGTAAACCAAGATTATTTTAAAAAGATATTAATTAACCTTTAACAATAATTAACACACAAGATCAAATATTGATTAAAATAAAAGTCACACAATTAAACAATAAAAATGACAAAGCTACCAAAATTCATATTTTGTGATTTTCATTCTTTAAAATAGGACATGGTTTAATTAATTCCAAAATGCCTAATTAAATTCTAAATATGCATGCAACATGTATTTTGGTATTTTTCAATTAATTAAAACAAGGTAAACATTCACAGACAAAAATAATTATCAAAAATGTCACGCCAAAATTCTCAAAATTGTACCCAAAGGCAATTTGTTTTATTTTTCGATTTCTTTTGGAGTAGTTTTCGTGAAGCAAAAATCACGTGCTCACAATTGCTTTCTGAATTCAATAGATACCATGCCTATAGGATCCTTGTCCAACACTTAGGCAAGCCTTAGGGCAAAGTTATAAACTAAATCTGTGCTATTAACTACAACCAGCAGGCAGACCTGATTCGGGCTTCTTATCTAAATTATGTAATAAATCAGTCTGCCTCAACCTTTAAGTTCTTAATCAGACCATAAACAGTATGTGAAAGTCATGCTAATTATGTGTTTTATTTGTTTAAGGAGGTATATGTGAGCCTTTTCTTGTTATGTGCTTTCCCCCAGCTTGTTATACATGTTTTTGTATGTCGCCTTAGAATTTTGCTTTTGAAACTACAAATAAACCTAATATCCCTCCTCCTTAGGATTAGTAGTTCTAAATGCCTCCAGGACTGATAGGATTGAGACAGGTAATAGCATGCAATAAGTAAACGAGACCATTCTGCGCTTTAATACCTTAACGGGTGGGAAAGGGTAGTTATGGATGTGATGACCACGCGATAACGTCTCGTGTATCCCCTCACTGAGGAGTGATTACCGGATGTTATGTGTGGTGATCTATATTATTAATAAACCTAGGACCCCCCTCCCTTTTTCCTTTGTTTCTTTGTTTCTTCTAAAGATTTCAAACTATTTCTTTTAAGAAAATCAGCTTCCTTTTAATTCTTTCCAATTCTTCGTAACCATTATGTGAAAATCCCCTCTTATTTGAAGCTTTATCTGCCTACATGTTATTTGCACCTAAATTCACAACAATAGTCTGGCTGGAACCACACTAGTGGATCCTGAGAGGTGCCTAACACCTTCCCCTTGGGATAATTTCAAGCCCTTACCCAATCTCCGGTTACTCAAATCAAACCTTCTTGGTGTCCTAATGCACCTTAATCATTAGGTGACGACTCTTCAATTCAAACCCAAAAATTCCCAAAAAAGGGAATGAGTTGTCCTCCCAAATATTATAAACCCGATTTCGCGAGAAAAAGAGGGCGTGACAGCATGGCAACTCTGCTGGAGATTTTTAGGCTTTTACCATTTCAGACTATTATTATTTATGCTTCTTTATGCGCAATTATCTGTTTGTTTCTTTCAAGCATTCAATTTTCTTTTTGATTGCAAAACTGACTTGTCTTTTTGTTTCTTTCCTTTATTTCTTTTACTGCTTTCCTTTACTGCTTTCCTTTATTACTGCTTTAAATTATGAAGAACTGTTGTATTTACTGCTTTCTCAACGTGCAAATACGTGACAACCTGCTTTAGTTATTGCATAAATATGTTTTCAACATCATATTCCACTCGTGCCAAACAAAATACCATAGCAACGCTTATAATGAGTGGTTGTGCTCTTCCAATATTATCACCCCCCTAAATCTGGCAAAGGCATATTTTCGGTAAAACCAGTCGATCAACGGTGTAGTCGACGGTTCCACGCCTTTCCCTCTTGAGTTGTCCGCTCAAGGGTACCAGTCTAAAACCCCATTGAAACCTTACTCTGTTTAATTGTGCATGCATCATGGTCAAACCTAGCTAAGTCAGTTATGTTGTCTGCATAATGACTCTTTAATATAGCCTTGTCCAAAGTTCACTGGGTTTCTCTAAAACCCAAACGGACACTACCACGTTTTGTGCATTTATTTGGAGAACTAAATATTTTTATGCCAATTATTGATATTTAATAGTCAGCTTTGGTGGGGGTAAGGGCCTAACCCTTTTGTACCCTTTTGTCTTACAGAAATATGAGGCACGAAGTCCCCAGATCCGGCATGGTCACCAACATCCACCCAAAATTTCTAAGCTGGTGGGAGGATCTTCATTCCAGTGATCAGACTCTTTTCCGGAAATCCTAGGAAATCTACCTTCTATCTTGGAAATCCAACCTAACAACAAGATCATAGAAGTTGCTACTCTGTTCTGGAATTGTGATAGGTCTGTGTTCCGCTTCGGGGACATTGAGATGACACCCCTGCTGGAGGAAATAGGAGGATTAGCTGGTATACCATGGGAAACTCCAGGTTTGTTAATGCCGAAAAACCGCAAGGGTAGAGGTTTCCTCAAAATGATGGGTCTAAAGAAGAATCTAGACTTGACATGCTTGAAAGAGTCGTATATTCCCTTTGATTTTTTGTACGAGAGGTATGGTCACAGCAAATCTTACCGTACTTATCCTGACGAGTTCGCCCTCACATCATTGGGGCATATTCACCGAAGGGTCTTTGTCTTCATGTTTTGCTTCCTGGGGATGATAGTGTTTCCAATGAAGAAAGCAAGGATCCACACCAGGCTAGCTATGGTAACCAAAACTCTAATGGAGGGAATTGGCGGGCAACCATTCAGCATAATGCCCATGATCATTGTAGATATATACCGAGCCTTGAAGAAGTGTCAACAAGGAGCCAAACATTTTGACGGCTGCAATTTGCTACTCCAGCTCTGGCTCATGGAGCATCTCCAAAGGGGTGAATATCGGCAAGAGATCCAGCAAAGGGATTGGGATGATCATATAGCCTTCCATCATCCAAGACGAATGAACTACATGCCCAATATGTTCTCCCAGCCAGAAGACGCCAAAAGGTGGTTAGAGTTGTTTAAAAATCTAACTTAGGATCAAGTACAATGGATGTTCGAGTGGTTCCCTACTAAGGAATTCATTGCCCAATCCAAGAATGCACCGTTTCTGATAGTAATCGATTTGAGAGGAACCTACCCTTACGTCTCTCTTCGAGTTATGAGACAGGATGGTAGGAAGTAGGTTATACCAAGGGTAGACAAGATAAGTCACTTCCGGGCTGAATTTCAGGATGATGATAGCCCTTACAAGTGTCAAGCTCAGCATATGTGGCACTAAAAAATTGTCATGGGAAGGTATACCATCGAGCCAAACAGATACCATACCGGTTGTACTCCATACTATTTAGGCTAGCTGGAGGGATAATCATAATGGTCTGGGTCAACCCGGGTTTGTTCGAGGTCACCGAATTATAGATGAAAAGGCCGAGGCACAGGTCAAATACAATCAACTGCGCAAGAGGATTCGGGAATGTGAAAGCGAGCACCGTGAGATACAAGAAGCCCACCAAAAGCTGATTGAAGAGTGGAAAGACATGGCTGTCAGTTCCAACAAGCGACTGGGATACTTGGAGCGGGGTTTAGTAGAGTTGGAAAGGAAATTTTTCAAAATAATCAAGGATTGCCAGAATGCTGAAGGAAACGAGGGCGGACACCTAGCCAGAGCCTACCTGTTGCTGGGACTTCATGAGTTGGTGAAGCTGTTCGATGGAGCCAAAGATGCCGAGTCTGGGTAAGGTCCTTCAGGGACCAAGTAGATAGGAGTTTATCTTTTCGCTTTATAAAATGTAATAAGGCCAATGGCCATTAGTGATTTTCATTTCTTAGTGTCGATTTGGGATTCGTCTTATTTTCTATCAATAAAATGAGGCATTTAACATTCTAAGTTCTCCAAAACAATTTGTTTCTAGGCCTACCTCGGGCACAAAGAGGTTCCCTAATTAGGACACGATTTAAATTCCTGCATTATGTGTTTAAACACTATAATACTTTTTATGATCCTCACTAACTTGGTTACCTTTTGTTTTTATTATTCCCCTCCCCAAAGGTTAGTTCGTGCACTCTAGCATCATCATCCTATTCCACGAGATCCAGGGGCCCTCCACCCACTCCTTCTCTTAGTCCTATCAAAAACAAGAACAAAGGGAAGATGGAAGATTCGACTGAACGGGTAGAGGTCACTCATGGTACTCAGGTTTCTAAAGAAAGTGTATCCCAACTCGAGCAGAAACTGCTGAAGTTCCAGGAGGAACTTGATCAAGTTCGGAATCTGGCGAATTTGTCATTTTCCCTCACCACTCCAGACGTTAATTTCCCAAACACTCAGAACCCCACACCTCCACAAAATATCCCAAAAACACAAAACCATCCCACTCCTCACCACTACTGCAACACTTGCCACACCTCCAACAATACTCCACTGCTCATCCCAGAACTGTTGAACTCCACAAATGACCATTTCCATGCTCATCATAACACCCCTATCTATGTGGAGACCGTACCACACTCCACCCAACCCATCTCAAGGACACCCGAGTCTGATGATAAAGACTCACTCATCAGGAACCTGGCTGAAGAACTTAAGAAGTTGACTAGCCGAATTTAGGGCGTCAAAGGAAGTAAGGGGATTGAAGGGTTGAACTACGAAGATCTTTGCATACAACCCGATGTCGAACTGCCCGAGGGGTACAAACCTCCTAAGTTTGAGATGTTTGATGGTACAGGGGATCCAAGAGTTCATTTGAGAACATATTGCGATAAACTGGTCGGAGTAGGAAAGGACGAAAGGATATGCATGAAACTTTTCATAAGGAGTCGGAAAGGAGATGCTCTGTCTTGGTACATTAGCCAAGACCTGAAGAAATGGTCTAGTTGGGTAAGTATGGCGTCTGATTTCATGGACAGGTTCAGCTTCAACACAGAAAATGCGCCAGACATATTCTATATCCAAAACCTAAAGAAGAAGCCAACGGAAACATTCCGTGAGTATGCTACTCGTTGGAGATCAGAAACTGCTAAGGTCAGACCTGCCTTAAAGGAAGAACAAATGAACAAATTTTTCGTCCGATCTCAGTACCCGCAATACTATGAAAGGCTGATGTTGATTGAAAGCCATAAATTTTCCGACATCATCAAGTTGGGTGAAAGGATCGAATAAGGCATCAAAAGTGGTATGGTTACAAACTTTAAAGCCTTGCAAGCTACCAATAAGGCCTTACAGTCTGGTGGTACGTCCAAGAAAAGGGACGTAGGTGCCGTAATGGTTTCACAGAGAACCAAATCCCCTATCAAATACCAAACCTATCTAATGCCTCCACTCACATATCAGCCTACTCCAAACTACCAAGCACCCTCACCCTCATACCAAACTCCACCACCCACTTATCAATCACCTCCACCTCTCACATATCAACCTACCTCACCAAGATATTCCCAACCTACACATGTCTACCAAGCCTACAATGCTCAACCATCCCACTATCAATCACCTCACACACGTTAAAACTTTCCTAGACCTCGACCAAATTTTGATTGCAGACCTCCCAAACAGTATACCGCCATTGCTGAGCCAATTGACTAGCTGTACGAGAGACTCAAAGTTGCTGGTTATGTTACCCATATCCCTGCTATAACCCCTAAAAACCTCTCTCAATGGGCAATCCAAATAAATCCTGTGCATACCATTCACGCATGAAAGGACATACCATTGATGAATGTCGCTCTCTGAAAGATAAGATCCAGATTTTGATTGATAACAAGATTATTGTGGAAAAACAACCTGCTCCAAATGCCCGCAATAACCCTCTGCTGGACCACAAGGGTGGAGGCATTAACATGATTGAAATAGAGGATGATTGGGACCCCAAGGGATCGATCAGTTTGATCACAGAAGGCGACGATCCAAAAAAGCCAATAGTCACCCCCAATCTGATTGTAGTCCAGATTCAGCCTTTTGGGTACGCTGAGGTAAATATGTCCATGCCACTCGAGTTTCAAGCACCATCCTCTGCAAAGACGCCAGCGCCAATTGAGGTCGAGTTTATGTCTCCAGCAAACACACCCGCACCATTTGAAGTTGCGGTTTTACCTTCCAAAGCACATGCTCCGTTCGGAGTAAAGGTGCCCATGCCAATTCTAGTAGCAATGTCTGCCGTAACACCATTCCATACAAATGCCATACCTTGGGACTACACAGCCGAAATAAGAAGAAAAGGAAGGTCATGTTCGGGGAAGCCGTTGCGGCACAAGGTATGATAAGAACCGATAGGGTTTATACCCAGGAACATTTGGCTGAGTCAAGCAAGTAGGTCTTTGGTCATCAAACCATCACTGAAACCGGGCCCGATGATCTATGGAGAAAGATACAAGCCAAGGAATACTCGGTCATTGATCAACTGAACAAAACGCCAGCACAAATTTCTATCCTAGCTTTGCTACAAAATTTCGATGCACACAAGAATGCCATGTTAAAGGTGCTGAGTGAGGCATATATACCAAGCAACATCACCGGAGGAGAGATGAAAAACATGGTAGGGCAGGTATTAGAAAGTCACAAGATCACTTTTCATAAAGATGAGCTGCCACCAGAAGGGTTGAGTCACAATAAGGCGTTGCACATCACCGTGCAATGCGAAGATTATTTTATCACCAGAATCCTGATTGATGGAGGGTCCAGCCTCAACATTTGTCCATTGGTAACACTCAGGACATTGGGAAAGGGGCTCATGAGATCAAGGACGGGGCCATCAACGTCAAAGCTTTCGACGGTTCCCAAAGGTCCACCATTGGGGAATCATCCTGTGTTTGCAAATGGGGCCTACTTGGTTCGATGTTGATTTTCAAGTAATAGACGAGCCGGCATCTTACAATTTGTTATTGGGATGACCGTGGATTCATCCCGCTGGGGCCATAGCGTCAACACTACATCAGGCGGTGAAATTTGAGTGGAACCACCAAGAGGTGATCATTCACGGTGACGGTAGCAATCCCATATATAGTTGCCATACCATCCCAGCAATCGGAGGTAGAAGAAAGATAGGCGGGGAGACCTATCACCACATCGAGCGAGTCAACAACGTCGACAAGGACAAATGGTGGGACAATAATATTGAAAGCATATTGAACTGGAGCGGATACGAACCTGGCAAGGGACTTGGCAAGAACCTCCAAGGAATCGCTAAGCATATCAAACTAAAGAAACATGGCACCACCTTCGGTTTGGGATATGAGTACACTTGGGAGGAATTCAACAATTGGTCGCCACTATGGCGCGGTCCTTACTATCTGCTGGAGCATCCAATACCACATTTGAAGCAGACTTTCTAGCCAGCCGATGTTGTCTATGGGTTAGAAGAAGAGGAAGCACTGGCAGCAGTGAGGAATTTGTTCCTAGAAGATGATGATATGGATTGTTGTGTTTTT
The DNA here is from genome assembly GCF_000393655.2 of Nicotiana sylvestris. Lineage (NCBI taxonomy): Eukaryota > Viridiplantae > Streptophyta > Magnoliopsida > Solanales > Solanaceae > Nicotiana > Nicotiana sylvestris. The sequence goes on from NC_091060.1 coordinate 144,795,451, forward strand.
TTCGAGGAGGAGGGGGATGAAGGCCCTTCCATATAGGCAGTAAGTAGAGGAGCATGCCTCAATAACTGGACCATCAGAACTACCAGAGCCCGGAAAGCCTCGGGGTAACAAGGATGAACAAGCATCATGCACTATCTTTTATTTTTACTAGTTGACTCTCCTTTCGCATTTTAAAATTTCGCAATAAGATCTTCAATATTCAAAATAGTTATGGAATTTATCAAAGCACTTCGATTTTCTCTATAAATCTTACTCTTATTATTTTCTCTCATTACTTTACTTATATAACATTACTATTACCTATCTTGATGAACCAATGACTGTGACATGCAATGAGACAACGCAACAAACGGACATAGATTCAGAGGAAGATGACATACTAGAAGAGATTATTAAGGAAGTTGAGAACTTTGAGAACAGGCCTAAGTCCAACTTGGACGAGACTGAGATTGTCAACCTGGGAGATGCAGAAAACGTTAAAGAAACACGAATCAGCGTCCACTTATTGCCATCAGAAAAGAAGGATTAAACAAAATTTCTAAGGGAATATGAGGACATATTTGCCTGGTCGTATGATGACATGACTGGTCTAAGTACATCTATTGTGGCTCACTAACTGCCAACTGATCCAACATGTCCGCCGGTAAAGCAAAAGATCAGAAAATTTAAGCCTGATATGAGTCTGAAAATCAATGAACAAATCACAAAGCAAGTCAAAGCTAAGGTTCTCAGGGTAGTAGAATACCCAACATGGTTAGCCAACATTGTACTAGTACCAAAGAAGGACGGAAAGGTCAGAGTCTGTGTCGACTACCGGGATCTCAACCGGGCCAGTCCAAAAGACGACTTCCCCTTACCGAACATACACATCTTGATCGACAATTGTGCCAAGCATGAGTTGCAATTATTTGTAGATTATTTCGCTGGGTATAATCAGATCTGGATGGATGAAAAAGATGCTGAGAAAATGGCTTTCATTACGCCGTGGGGGATGTACAATTACAAGATGATGTCATTCGGCTTGAAGAATGCAAGGTCTACCTACATGAGGGCCATGACTACCATCTTACACGATATGATACGCAAGAAGATAGAGGTGTACATAGATGATATTATTATCAAGTCCAAGAAAACCACTGACCACATGGAAGATTTGAGGAAGTTCTTCAATAGATTACGGAGGTACAACCTGAAACTGAATCCTGAGAAGTGTGCATTTGGGGTTCCTGCCGAAAAACTACTTGGGTTCATTATAAGTCGCCGAGGAATAGAACTGGATCCATCAAAGGTCACAGCTATTCAAGAACTGCCACCACTAAAGAACAAGAAGGACGTAATGAGTTTCTTGGGGAGACTTAACTATGTCAGCCGGTTCATAGCACAATCTACAGTTATCTGTGAGCCAATCTTTAAGATGTTGAAGAAGGATGTCGCTACCAATTGGACTGATGACTTCCAAAAGGCCTTCGATAGAATCAAGGAGTACCTGTCAACACTACCAGTTTTGGTCCCGCCCGAGCCAGGTAGACCTCTATTACTCTACCTCGCAGTATTGGACAGAGCATTCGGTTGTGTTCTGGGGAAACATGATAAAACGGGGAGGAAGGAGCAGGCCATCTATTACCTCAGTAAGAAGTTCACCCCGTACGAGGCCCGGTATTCTCTGTTAGAGCGCACCTATTGTGCTTTAACTTGGGTAGCTCAGAAGTTGAGGCACTACTTCTGTGCCTACACTACATATCTCATATCAAGGATGGATCCTTTGAAGAATATCTTTCAGAATCCCATGCCTACCGGTAAGCTAGCCAAGTGGCAAATCCTGTTGAGTAAATTTGACATTATCTACATAACTCATAAAGCAATCAAAGGACAGGCACTAGCAGATCACCTTGCCGAGAATTCCGTGGACGGAGAATATGAAACCCTAAAAACGTATTTTCCTAACGAAAAGGTATCATTCAGAGGAGAAGATATTGCAGAATCCTATGAAAGTTGGAGAATGTTTTTCGATGGAGCAGCAAATTTCAAAGGAGTCGGCATAGGAGCAGTCCTAGTATCAGAAACCGGCCAGCATTATCCGGTGTTTGCCAAACTCAGGTTTCCTTGCACCAACAATATGGCCGAGTACGAAGCCTACATCTTAGGGCTCAAGATGGACATTGACATAAACATTCAAGAGTTGCTAGTAATTGGGGATTCAGACTTGCTTATACATCAGGTCTGAGAAGAATGGGCGACCAAGAACTCCAAGATACTTCCTTATCTACATCATGTATAGGAGTTGAGAAAGAGGTTCACAAAGACAGAATTCCAGCATGTTCCCAGAGTCCAGAATGAGTTTGTCGATACATTGGCTACCGTATCATCCATGATACAGCATCCAAACAAGAACTTCATTGATCCTATTCCGGTAAAGATCTATGATCAGCCAACTTACTGTGCTTATGTCGAAGAAGAAGCAGATGGAAAGCCTTGGTTTCATGATATCAAGGAATATTTGGCAAAAGGAGAATACCCAGAACTTGCGAACACTACTCAGAAGCGCACACTTCAAAGGTTGTCTAACAATTTCTTTCACAGCAGAGGAATCCTATATAGGAGGACCCCGGATTTGGATTACTAGGTGTGTGATGCGAAGGAAGCATCTAAACTACTAGAAGAAATCCATGTTGGGACCTGCTGTCCACATATGAATGGTTTTGTCTTAGCCAAGAAGATACTCTGGGCTGGTTACTTTTGGATGACTATAGAGACGGACTGCATCCAGTATGTCCGAAAATGCCACCACTGCCAGATACATGCAGACATGATCAAGGTACCCCCAAATGAGCTTATTGCAACAAGCTCATCGTGGTCGTTCGCTGCTTGTGGAATGGATGTTATTGGACCAATCGAGCCTGCCGCCTCCAACGGGCACAGGTTTATCCTAGTAGCAATCGACTATTTCACCAAATAGGTCGAAGCAGCATCTTACAGAGCAGTAACCAAGAAAGTCGTGGCAGACTTTGTCAACGACCACGTCGTTTATCGATTCGGGTTTCCAGAATCAATCATTACTGATAATGTCTCCAACCTCAACAGTGACTTGATGAAAGCTATGTGTGAAACTTTCAATATCAGACACAAGAATTCTCCAGCCTACATACCTCAGATGAATGGAGACGTAGAAGTCGCCAATAAGAAAATCAAGAAGATACTAAGGAAAATGATAGAGAAGCATAAGCAGTGGCACGAGAAGCTATCATTTGCGTTATTGGGGTATCGCACCACAGTTCGCACATCAACTGGGGCAACCCCCTACATGTTGGTATATGGTACAGAAGCAGTCATTCCCGCCGAAGTAGAAATTCCTTCCTTGAGGATCATACAAGAAGCTAAGCTCGAAGATGCAGAATGGGTGAAGAGTCGTTACGAGCAGCTAGCTCTTATAGACGGAAAGAGAATGAATGCAGTTTGCCACGGTTAGCTCTATCAGAACAGAATGTCCAGAGCTTTCAACAAAAGAGTCAAGCCGAGACAGTTCACACCGGGGCAACTGGTGTTAAAGAAAATTTTCCCGCATCAAGATGAAGCCAAAGGAAAATTCTCTCCCGACTTGCAGGGTTTGTACATGGTTCACCGGGTTCTAATAGGAGGAGCCCTCATACTTGCGAAAATGGATGGAGAAGTCTGGCTAAAGCCGATCAATTTAGATGCAGTCAAGTGATACTATGTGTAATCTTTATACTTTCCTTTATGATGTAATTTGAACTACGCCTGACCTGATTCCTGTTTAAGAGGTTATACGTAGGCAGCCCTATAGGTTCAGTCGCAATTTAATAAAATTTTCATTTCCCCCCGTAATTGGAAACTGTGGCAGAATTTTGAGAAGGACCCTCAAAATTCCGAAGCAATTTCAGCTAGTCATCGATAGCATCCGTCAGAAGCATCAACCCAGTAAACTAGGGCAGAATTTTGAGAAGGACCCTCAAAATTCCGTAACAAGAAAGGTCGCAATGTCTTGAACCACGTCGCAATCGTAACAAGAAAACTATTCTCGATAATTTATGTTATATTTTACTAAATCATGCCTGTTTGTTACCAAAATTGCTCTGTTTAACAACACTGGCCCAATGATACGTACAGTATCACCAGATCAGAGTCGAGAAGGTCAAGCAAAGCCAACAGGGATACGAACTAACCTCTCCTCTACAAAACTTACAATTTTTCTTTGGATGCAGACATTTGGATTGCGAAAGCATCCAACATGCTATACATCCACGATATAAATGGTGTTCAGGAATAAAACTCTCAGAATTGTTCATGTTTACCAGAATTTGCTACCCACGCACGCCGGCGATATTCCCTATATCGCAACGTCCCCAACAGTCACAATGTCGCAATCTGCTATCAGCTAAGAAACTTTATTACCATTTGCCCTTTTATTTTTATTTCTGCATTGCATAAGGCTACCATTCTGCCTTCCGAGACTAAGCACTGTCTCCATTTGCATTTCCTGCATTGCATAAGACTACCATTCTGCCTTCCGAGACTAAGCACTGTCTCCATCTGCATTTCCTGCATTACATAAGGCTACCATTCTGCCTTCCGAGGTTAAGCTCTACCTCCATCTGCACTTGCATGGCTGAAAGATCGCCACTTTATCTTACATTTGCATGGCTGAAAGATCGTCGCTTTATCTTACACTTGCATGGCTGAAAGATCGCCGCTTTATCTTATACTTGCATAGCTGAAAGATCGCCGCTTTATCTTACACTTGCATGGCTGAAATATCGCCGCTTTATTTTACACTTGCATGGCTGAAAGATTGCCTCTTTATCTTACACGTGCATGGCTGAAAGATCGTTGCTTTATCTTACAATTGCATGGCTGAAAGATCCCCGCTTTATTTTACACTAGCATGGCTGAAAGATCGCCGCTTTATCTTACACTTGCATGGCTAAAATATCGCCGCTTTATTTTACACTTGCATGGCTAAAAGATTGCCTCTTTATCTTACACTTGCATGGCTGAAAGATCGTTGCTTTATCTTACAATTGCATGGCTGAAAGATCCCCGCTTTATTTTACACTAGCATGGCTGAAAGATCGTCGTTTTATCTTACACTTGCATGGCTGAAAGATCGCCGCTTTATCTTACACTTGCATGGCTGAAAGATCGCCTCTTTATCTTACACTTGCATGGTTGAAAGATCACCGCTTTATTTTACACTTGCATGGCTGAAAGATCGCTGCTTTCTGCATTGCATGGGCTGAAAGATCGCCAAATACTGCATCTCATGGGCTGAAATACCGCCAAATTATCCAAAGGTGTCATTGTTCGGAGGCACCATTTTCATAGCCCGAGAACGTCATGTCATGGCCTGAGGATCTCCTTTAATCTTTTGCATATCATTATTCAAAGGCGTCATAGTTCGGAGGCATCATTCCCATAGCCCGAAGTATCATTTCATGGCCTGCGAATCCTTTATTATACGCTTCGTGGCCCAGGATATCATGGTCTGAGGATGTTATCCTAACCGTCCAAAGACAGCATTCACGGTCCGACGGGAACTTGCATCATGTTTAAATTTACGCAAAATATATGCTTGTATTGCTTATTTGCACGTAAAACGGCAAGCAACAGCTATCTTAGCAGGAGCAATCTCGCTCCAGTTCCCACAACCCTATTAGACCTTAACCATTCATCCCGACCTGAATATTGCACCCGTTCTTGAAAAGGCCTCCATCGGCATACTCCGCCGACGGATCCTGAACTACATATGGCCTAATTCCTGTAAGACTAGGGATATGTAGGCAGCTCAGGAGCCAGAGCACGGCCAACCTCTTCAAACCATTTTGTTCGGTCAAAAATTGGTCATCATATCTTTACCCGACAATTCTTTCATCCTTCCCGGGTAAAGAGGGGCAGCTGTTGATATCCAATTTTTTCTGTATTTTTTATATGTAAAATATATTTCAAAATAGCATGTATATGCATATATAAGTATGTCCCAAGCTCCTATTATTTTTCTTAATTTTTCAAAGATTTTTAAGTCAATTTACTGCTCTGTTTTATCAAGGAAAACCCAATAATTGTCCCCAAAATTATTTTTTGGTGATTTATTTATTGGATTCTCATGTTTATATTAAAATATAGCTAATATATTTTTTCACACATTTTTACAAATTTATTTGGTATTTTAAGGATAAAATTGCGTAATTAAAATATTAGCCATTTTTATGTTTAAATCCGTCTCATGTTTATAAAATGGGATTTTGTATTTTTAAATTTATAATTATACTTTATAAGTCATTTTAGTGCTTTTAATTTGTTTTCATAAATTTGTTTATTATTTTTTATAAATTAAATGGGAAAAAAGGGGCTATTTAGCTTATAGCCACATTTGACCTTTTAATTTGGCCTAATTAAACCCAATACCCAACCCAAATTAAACCAACCCAAGACCCAAGCCCAATACTAAATCTACCCGGCCCAACCCAGACTAAATCCTGGCCGTTGATCATTTCTGATCAACGGTCCAGATCCACCCTTACCAAATTAAACCAAATGACCCCCCAAGACCCCTCTCATTCCTCACTCAACCGACTCTCTCTCTATCTCTCTATCTCTGGTTCTCTCTAGAACCTTCCCCCTTCCCCTCCTCTCCGATGAGTTCCATCCATCTTCTCCGGCCACCTCCTGGCCTGAATCCATGGTGGTTTCACCACCCACCAGCCTTCTATGGCCTCTCACGCTTGGTTACTGAAGTCTCATGACTTGGCCACGAAGAGCTGGGTCCAGACCCTTGTTGATTCAAGTTTCACGGCCATCTCCGGCCTTGCTCCGGCAAGCCATGTCTGTTTCGAGCCTGGCCTCGACTCCTCCTGCTTAGATCCAAGCCTTTCTCACCGTTTGGGTTTCTCTAAAACCCTAGCTTTTGAGGTTTTTCTGATCTCTGTAGATCTGTTCCATATCCATGTTTCCCTAAGCTTTTAAATGATTTTCTGATATTTCTTTCAAAAGTTATGCTTTCAAAGCCTTTATTTTCCGATCGAGGGTTTTTAGATGTTTCTTTGATTTTTCTTTTTCTTTTGTGTGCTTCTTCTACTATATTTCTTCTACTGTGTTATCGTTAAGTTTCTGCTACCATGTTCTTATCAGTTTCCTCTACTGTGTTTTTAAGTTTCTGCTACTGTGTTCTTAATCAGTTTCTTCTACTATGTTTCTCATTAGCTTCTTCTACTATATTTCTTTTACTATGCTTCTCATGAATCTCTACTACTGAAAGAGCATGCTAAGGGTCTCAGTTCCTTTCTGAAACCTCTGAACCTGTTTTGATTAGTATCTTTTCCTTGATTGCTTGTCCTCTCACCTCTGCACTCGATTGATGGTAAAAACCCTAGAATTTGGGGGTTCATTTGAGTTTTGAGACCATTGGCTGTGTGATTTCTAGTGTTTCATCTCTCAACTTGCCTGATTTCAAAAACCCTAATCTTTTGGACCTATTTGAGTTCCTGGAGTTGTTTGATCTACTGCTTCATTAAGTTTCAAAATCATTGTTTCAATTTTGTTTCTTCATATGATTCTGACTTTTGCTAAACTCTATAAGACCTTCCACTTGACCCTTTTCGCATGCCTGATATTTGTGTGCTCTTTATATATTGCTGAACTTCCCTCTAAAAGGACTTTCAATTTTTGATTAATTTCAGACTTCTTTTTGTATAAGTTTGATTGATTTCTTTCCTTGTTTGCTGACTGACTTGTTACTCGACTTAAATTAAAAACTTTTCTCAGTTTTTCTAACTTGGTTCATTCATGGACCAGCGATTACAAATCTTTGATCCTTGATTTACTGGCTACTAATTGATTTCTCTTACCCTATTTATGCAACCATGTATTTACAAGCTCTGCCCCTAAAATAAACTTCTATGTATTTACCCCTAATTGCCTACTTTGCACAAGATGTTTATTTGATTTCATTCCTTAAATAGTTTTACCTTTTGAGTCCGAATTCCTTAATTAAAGGAAGTCTTGTGTTGGTTGATTCTTAATTGACATCCAGTTCCTTAATCGTTTTCTTACCTTATTTCTGCTTGTTTTTCACACTATAAATACACGACTCTTTCATTAGCACACCATCACTCATAGCCTTTCTGAACTTACACTTACACGCAATAGTATTATCTCTTATTGTCTGCACTGTGGCCTGTTTACAAGACCTACTGCTTTTCTCTATTTGTTTCTTTGAAACTAGTATGTCCTGATTAAAGCTTTAGCACCACAACAAAGTGTTTATTTACTACTTTCGTATCTATGTCTACTCACTGTTTCTGTATAGTTCAACACTTACTTTAGCATGCTGATTTCTTTCTGCCTGTTCTATTCTGAATCCCAAACCCCTACCCTCTATGTGTTTGAGCTATGGTTTAAGGCATGGCAATATGTAAATTATTGTCCATGAATTAAATTTGATCCCTTGGGATCCTAGCCTCTAAATAGTGTTTTCTAACAGGCTTATGGGTATGCTGGCATTCTCCATTGCTGGGCATGCCCACAGCCTGCCCTTGCCTCTTTCAATTTCCCTATTCCCCCTGAACCCCTTATGTGTACTTATCTGTAGCTATTTCCCCCTTTTTTCCCCCTTTTAGAATTCTGTTTCTGCACTTGCACACTCTCCTAGTCTTTAAGTTCTCCCCCTCTCTTGTGAGCCTTGCCTTGGGATCCTTTGAGCTCCCTCTGAACTTGGACACTTGAGGGTTGGCCCTTCCACACTGCACTTGTCCTAATCTGATTATACATTTGGGTGTGAGCATTACCTGGAGTCCTTTTTGAGGCTCTTAGGGAACTTTGACACACTCGAAGGGGAGAAAGGCTTTGGATCTTGATCTTATGGAGTTGGTTTACCTCATATTTCAGACATGAAGTCTGAATTAGGCTCTCTTTTGGCTGTACTTTTATTTACATTTTTCTGATGGATTTTACTTTATTCTTGCTATAATAATTTGTGATAAACTCTTGGGGATAGCTAGTGAAAAAGGCGGGTAACTATGTATGCAAAGGGTAAATACCATGCCTATAGGTCATTCTAAATTCTACAACTCTCATATAGAAATCATGCCTATAAGTCATCCTGAAATCTGCATGCATATAGAAATCATGCTTATAGGAATCATGTCCATAAGTATGGAAATCTGAATTCTGCATATGCATATAGAAAATATGCCTATAGGTCCTTCTGAATCTTGTATATTCATTTTTATCTAGAAATCATGTTCATAAGTTTTAAACATCAACTGCATATAGATATCATGTTCATGTCTTAAAACAAATTCTGCCAATTAGATACCATGTTTAGAGGTTAAAACCCATCTTATGCATTTAGATATCATGTCTATAAGGTTTCTGCACTTTTACCATGTCTATAAGGCTTCTGATCAACTACGCGTAGAAAGCATGTCTATAGGAATTATTAAGCAAATCTGAATCGTTTCATTCACGTCCAGAGCTAACAGTAATAACAAGGATCATCATTTGCAAAACTCATGACCTTCGTAAAAACTTGCTTTCTCTAATAATCCGACAACCTTTTTAACCAGTATGTATTCAGTTTATTATTATTGCTTTCTGAATTCAGTAGATACCATGCCTATAGGATCCTTGTCCAACACTTAGTCAAGCCTTAGGACAAAATTATAAACTGAATCTGTGATATTAACTACAACCAACATGCAGACTTGATTCGGGCTTCTTATCTAAATTATATAATAAATCAGTCTGCCTCAACCTTTAAGTTCTTAATCAGACCATAAACAGTATGTGAAAGCCATGCTAATTATGTGCTTTCTTTGTTCAAGGAGGTATATCTGAACCTTTTCTTGTTATGTGCTTTCCCCCAACTTGCTATACATGTTTTTGTATGTCGCCTTAGAATTTTGCCTTTGAAACTACAAATAAGCCTAATATCCCTCCTCCTTAGGATTAGTAGTCCTAAATGCCTCCGGGACTGATAGGATTGGGACGGCTAATAGCATGCAATAAGTAAACGAGACCATTCCGCGCTTTAATACCTTAACGGTTGGGAAAGGGTAGATATGGATGTGATGACCACACGATAACGTCTCGTGTAGCCCCTCACTGAGGAGTGATTACCGGATGTTGTGTGGGGTGATCCATATTATTAATAAACTTAGGACCCCCTTTTCCCTTTGTTTCTTTGTTTCTTCTAAAGATTTCAAACTATTTCTTTTAAGAAATCAACCTCCTTTTAATTCTTTCCAATTTTGTTTGTAACCATTATGTGAAAATTCCCTCTTATTTGAAGCTTTATTTGACTACATGTTATTTGCACCTAAATTCACAACAATAGTCTGGCCGGGAACCACACTAGTGGATCCTGAGGGGTGCCTAACACATTCCCCTTGGGATAATTTCAAACTCTTACCCAATCTCTGGTTACTCAAATCAAACCTTCTTGGTGTCCTAATGCACCTTAATCATTAGGCGGCGACTCTTCAATTCAAACCCAGAAATTCCCCAAAAAGGGAATGAGTTGTCCTCCTAAATGTCATAAACCCGATTTTGCGAGAAAAAGAGGGCGCGACAGATGCCAGGGCCTGCGGAAACCAACAGGATTACCTCGGAAACTCCGACTGGACTGAAGGCAGCCACCCGAGCTATGGTTCGAATGTTGCTACTCCGGGATCTGCATATAGTGCAAAGTGTAATATTAGCACAACCGGCCCCATGTGCTGGGAAGTATCTGGCCTAACCCCGACGAAGTACTGACGAGGCTAGGACCAGACTACCATATAAATCTGTGCAACTATATCATATATAGCGGAAAATAAAATAGAAATATACAATTAAGGATGGGAGGGGGGCATGCTACGGGGGAATATCATTTACCAATAGTAACTTAGAAGAAAAGCATAAAGAATAATCTAAAATTTGCGGCAGAAAGAATAAGGAAATTGTAACCAATCAATAACCACTTTTATCATTTATTGTTGCGGCGCACAACCCGATCCAAATCATAAAAAATATTGTTGCGGCGTGCAACCCGATCCAAATATAATATTGTTGCGACGTGCAACCCGGTCCAATTATAATATTGTTGCGATGTGCAACCCGATCCAAATATAATATTGTTGCGGCGTGCAACCCGATCCAAATATAATATTGTTGCGGCGTGCAACCCGATCCCAATATACAATTCAACACCAATCACAAGAAAAGAGTCCCGGCAAGGGAACAATAAGGAAAACAACACTATCCCGGCAAGGGAATCGACAATTTAAGTAAATACGTCCCGGCAAGTGAGTCAGCTATAACCAAACTTGTTCCAACATTTAACTTCACAAGAGAAACCTCTTCTAGAACCAATACTCAACCATAAGCAACTTCCACGAGAATAATCATAATTCTTGCCCAACATAGAAAATCAACAACTTAGGCATTCGTAGTACTTATTAAGAATACAACGATTTTAATTTGAGACTCACGAGCATGCTTGACACCAACGTATAGATACGAGTCACCATGCCTATACATCGTACTCAACAAATAACACATAGAAAATAGGACACAACTCTTAATCCCTCAAGCTAAGGTTAGACCAAACACTTACCTCGATGTCACGAACATAATTCAAGTCTCAACTATCGTTTTACCTCTTAATTCCACCACCAATTCGCTCGTATCTAGCCACAAGTTACTTAATTACATCAATAAATGCTAAATAAATCAATTCTAATGCATGAAAATAAGTTTTCTAATATTTTTACCAAATAGTCAAAAATCGCCCCCGGGCCCACATGGTCAAAACCCGAGGTTCGAACCAAAACCCGATTACCCATTCCCCCACGAACCCAAATATATAATTTGTTTTGAAATCGGACCTCAAATCAAGGTCCAAATCGCCAAAATTTGAAAAACATAGGTTCTACCCAAAACACCCAATTTTCCCCATGAAAATCATTGACTTTGAGTTGAAATCATGTGAAAAGATGTTTAAAGATTGAAGAAAACTAGTTAGAAATTACTTACAATCGATTTGGAAGAGAAGTTGTCTTTGAAAAATCGCTTAAGAGTATTTTGGGTTTGAAAGAGTGTGAAAAATGGTTGAAATGCGTCTAAGTTATAAATTTACAGGTTACAGGTATCACAATTGCGACCAGGGTTCGCAATTGCGAACCCACAAGTCTGCTACTCTCGCATTTGCGAAGTCGCTTTTGCAATAAAACTGTCGCATTTGCGACACTGGGGAAATCCAGGCCACATCGCAAATGTGATGGCCCTTTTGCATTTGCGACCCCAAGGCAGACCGGGTCCTTTCGCATTTGCAGCGGTTTTTCTTGTATTTGCGAGCCAGGCTTCGCAAGACCTGATCATAACAGCTGAAAACATCATATGGACTTGCTTGCGCATTCTAATCACAAAAATAACATCAACAACTATGAATTTAGCATCAAAATCATGAAATCACTTAAGAACATCAAAATTTTCAATTTTCTCAAATAAGATTCGATTCACGTCATTTCAAGTCCGTTTCTCACCCAATTTCATAGACTCAACTTAAATCACATATAAGACCTGTATCGGGCTCCAAAACCAGAATACGGGCCCGATACCACCAAGTTTCAACCACATTTCATTTCCAAAACTCATAAGTAATTCCAGAAAATAATTTTCTTTAAAAATTCATTTCTCGGGCTTGGGACCTCGGAATTCGATTCTGGGCATACACTCAAGTCCTATATTTTCCTACGGACCCTCCAGGATCGTCAAATCATGGGTCTGGGTTCGTTTACCCAAAATATTGACCGAAGTCAACTTAAATTCATTTTCAAAATTTATTATTTTTCACAGATTTAATGGCTTTCCGGCTACGCGCCCGAACAGCGCACGCAAATCGAGGTAAGACCAAAAGGAGATTTTTAAGGCCTCAAAACACAGAATTTATTTTTTTAAAATGAGTGATGACCTTTTGGTCATCACAATAAATAAGCTTACTCCTTACGCCTTTAAATTATAATTTTGAACTTTTATATATCTTATGCATTTTGAACAAAAAAATTAAATTATTAAAATATTTATAATTTTTGAAATTTTGTATATCTTATATGTTTTGAAAAGGAAAATTTAATTATTAGAATATTTATAATTGATATTGTGATTGAGGAAAACCCAAAATAAAAGTGAGGAAAAAATTAACTGAAAGCTTGATCAAAATACTCTAGCCTTTAAATTTTACTTAAGTATGCGGTAATCATCAAGAGCTCTATTGAGTATTTCAAGCAAGTAAATTTTAATTAATTTTAAAGTCCTAAAAAGTATTATTTGAGATTATTATTGAACAATTTAGATAATTTTCTTCGTTTGAATACTTACTAATGGTTGGAAAAAAATTATTTTTTTAAATTAGGGCTTTGAAATCAACTAAATTTTATCTGTTAGATTTATTCTTATTTGAATTATCAAATCATAATGTATAAGATTTTAAAATCAATTAATATAAAATATGTTCTTATTTGAACTATGTAGCATAAATATTATTCTTATAAAATCTTTTGCACTGTGTTGACTATGCGTTGACGAATCATACTAAAATTGAATGCCAGACGAACATAATACTTTCATCTTTCATATTTTTTATCCCCTTTGTAGATGTTTATGATTCTTTTTCCAGCATAAAAATATTTTTTAAATTTTTTTTTGGGTATTAATATGAATAACAAATCAAAATTACAGATGTAGGTAAATACATTGGAATACATTTCCAACACAAGAAAGATTTGAATCACCTTGGATTGAGCGCGTGTTTAAATTCTTATTCCCTAACCAAAATTATCACTACATGTACACCAGTGAGTATAGTTGCTGAAATAGAAATTTTCATCGATCAGTACTTCTCATGACAAGTACATTTTATCTTTCAAATGACTAATTTCTCCTGATTTATTTAATTGAAAGTACTCAAATTCTTAATTATTGTAAGCTTTTTCCTAAATATTAGAGGAAGGACCATGAAAGATATTATAGTTTATGTTATATGGTTTAAATAAGGAATTTTTTTATCTAAAGTAAAAATTTAATTAATTTTAAAATTATAAATATTAGGACTTTTAATGTCACGACCCCAAATACCGGTCATGATGGCGCCTATCACATTACTAGGTAAGTCAACCAATTAATTAACCACAACCTATTTTTTACTTTAACAATAAGCCATTTTCTAACACAGGTTTTAAATACCAAATTTCATTATAACGTTTAAAGCAACAAAAAAATATACGGAAGTCGAATAAACAGGGAAACTACACAGCCCCATAATATGGTGTCACGAGTCTAGAGCCTCTAAATATACAAGTCTGACTGTCTAATACATAACAAGTCTAAAATGCGGAAAAAAACAAGGATAAAAGGAAGAAAGCAGGGTTGCGGATGACATGCTGCTACCTTGCAGTATTCGGCAAACTCTGACAATGCTGAGGACCCTCACTCTGCCGCTCGGGCACCTGGATCTGCACACAAGGTGCAGGGAATAACGTGAGTATGCCAACTCAGTAAGTAACTAAAGTAAATAAGGTCTGAAAGTAGTGACGAGCAGTTAAAAATCATATACTGAAAAAAACAACAGGATAACAGGTTAACTTCACAGTTTAAAACTAGTTTCGTCGTAAAACCATCAAATTTCAGTTTAAATACTTGAAATCATATACTTAGCAATTTTTCCAACAGAGGCTCATTTTAAAAGAAGAGTGAAGTCAGTAAAAATATCATAACTGGGCCCCTCGGGCAAGGTATCACTCAGAATATGGCCTCTCGGGCAGCTTCTCAATCACTCAAGACTCAACTCTCGTCACTCAATACTCGCTCTCAGCACTCATGCTCATTAATATCTCATAGTAATAGAAATCATAGTAACCGCTGTAGCGTGCATCTCGATCCGTCATTTATAGTCGACTACGCTCACTAGGTGTGTACAGACTCCAGAGGGGCTCCTACAGCCCAAGCGTCATATCGCTGCGGCACGCAGCCCGATCCAATATATATATCGTTGTGGCGTGCAGCCCGATCCATAATATATACATATAATATCCTCACTATTAGGTTCTCAACCTCTCTCAGTCATTAACCTCACAGCTTCTCGGGTACAACAATAGAAATTAGGGAACTCAGCCCAAACAGTCCTCACAATTAGAAGTGGAGTGATAAAACTAGTTTTAAACATTTAAACAGGTAAAACATGATTGATGATGTGCTTTCAACAAGTAAAGTGAGGAAAAATAGTAAAAATGCCCCTAAGGGTCTCAACAGGTCAGCACAAGGCCCCAAACACGACATACATCCCATAATATAGTATAAATAGCTAAAGTACAGAATATCATAAGGTTCCAAATCAAATACGCGGCTTAATAGTCGCTACGGGACGGACCAAGTTACAATCCCTACCGGTGCACGCCCACACGCTCGTCACCTAGCATGTGCGTCACCGCATTTACCAAAACAAGTCAAATACCGGGGTTTTTACCCTTAGTTCCAAATTTACAATGGTTACTTACCTCAAACCGGTGAAAATACTACTCTGCGACGCCTTTGCCCCTCGAATCGGCCTCCACTCGCGTCGAATCTATCGAAAATCAGAATCACAGCGTCAAAAAATGCTAAGGGAACGAAGCCCAAGCGAAAACAATCAAATAATACCAAAAATCTCGAAATTGGCCAAACCCGACCCCCGGGCCCACGTCTCGAAACTCGATAAAAATTACATCACCCGAATTCTTATCCTCCCACAAGTCTATACATATCAAGAACACTGAAATCAGAGTCTAAACGACGCCTCAAATCCTCATTTAAAGTCTATAAATCTCAAACCCTAATTCCTCAATTTTAGGCTTAAATTCCATGATTTATTAGGTGGAATTCACATTAGAATCGAGTTTTAAGTCCAAAAATCTTACCTCCAAGTGATTCTCCTTGAATCCCTCTTCAATCTCCTTCAAAAAGCTCCACAAACGACCAACAATGGAAGAAATAAACCCCACATTCGCGGACAAGACGACCTTTTAAACCTTCTGCCCAGGCCTATTTTCCTTCATCGCGATCGCGGGAAATCCTACGCGAACGTGAAGCACAAATTCTCAGCTCCCAAAAATTACCCTATGCGAACGCGTACAATCAGCTTCGAACACAATGCTCAGGAAACTAACTCTACGCGATCGCGGACTGCCTACCGCGTTCGCAATGAACAAATTCAAGCCCAGACCCCAGGTTCACTTAACTCTACGCAAACGCGACCCACTCCACGCGTTCGCGATCAATAACTTCCTCACCTCTATGCGATTGCAACCCAACCTTCGCGATCGTGAATAACAAACTAGACTGCACCTCAAAAGTTTGTATGCGATCGCATGAACCCTTACGCGATCGCAGAGAAGGAATCTCTGCAATAGCTGAACCTGCAATTCTGCAACTTCTCCAAGGCTTGAAATGGTCCGATTGACCATCCGAAACTCATTCGAGGCCCACAGGACCTCAACCAAAGGCACCAACATATCCTAAAACCTCATTTAAACTTGTTCCAACCTTCGGAATGCTCAAAACAACATCAAAACACCGAATCGCATCGGATTCAAGCCTAAGAATTCCAAAATCTTCAAAATTACGCTTTTGATCAAAAACCCAACCAAACCACGTCCGAATGACCTGAAATTTTGCGCGTACATCCCAAATGACCAAACAAAACTACTGCAACTCTCAAAATTCCATTCCAACCCCTATATCAAAATCTCGCCTACCAACCGGAAATCGCCAAAATACCAACTTTGCCAATTTAAGTCTAAATCTACTTTGAACCTCCAAAACGCATTTCAATCACGCTCCTGAGTCACAAATCACCTCCCAAAGCTAACCGAACCATCAGAACTCATATCCGAGCCCTCTAACACTTAGGTCAACATCCGGTTGACTTTTCCAACTTAAGCTTCCTTAAAAAAGACTAAGTGCCTCAAACCTTACCAAAAACAAGCCGTATTTGATCCGACCAACCCGATACCACATAACATAGATAAACAAAGCATAAAGAAGCAGAAATGGGGGGAAACAGAGCGGTATCTCATGAGACGACCGGCCGGGTCGTCACATCCTCCCCAACTTAAGCAAATGTTCGTCCTCGAACGAGTCAAGAAACATACCTGAAGCTTCAAACATGTGAGGATATCTGCTCCGCATCTCCCGCTCGATCTCCCAGGTAGCCTCCTCTATGGGCTGACCTCTCCACTGCACTTTCACTGAAGCTATATCCTTTGACCTCAACTTTCGAACCTGACGACCCAAAATAGCTACTGGCTCCACATCATAAGTCAGATCATCATCCAACTGAATCGTGCTGAAATCCAAAACATGAGACGGATCCCCAATATACTTCCGGAGCATAGAAACATGAAATACCTGATGCACACTCGACAAGTTGGGTGGCAAAGCAAGCTCATAAGCCACCTCCCCAATCCTCTGAAGCACCTCAAAAGGCCCAATGAACCGAGGACTCAATTTCCCTTTCTTCCCAAATCTCATAACACCCTTCATGGGTGAGACCTTCAACAGAACCTTTTCACCAACCATGTAGGATACATCTCGAACCTTACGGTCAGCATAACTCTTTTGCCTCGATTGCGTTGTACGAAGCCTCTCCTGAATCACCTTCACCTTTTCTAAAGCATCCTGCACCAAGTCTATCCCCAATAGTCTAGCCTCACCGGGCTCGAACCAGCCAATTGGAGATCTACACCGTCTCCCATACAAAGCCTCATACGGAGCCATATGAATACTCTACAGGTAGCTATTGTTATAAGTAAACTCTGTAAGCGGTATAAACTGATCCTATAACCCTCCGAAATCAATGACACAAGCACACAACATGTCCTCCAATATCTGAATAGTGTGCTCGGACTGCCCGTCCGTCTGAGGGTGAAAAGTCGTGCTCAACTCGACCTGAGTACCCAACTCTCGCTGCACAGACCTCCAAAACTGCTGATGATAGAGTGAGGTAGAGAGCCTGATTATAAGTGACATTTATGGGATCAGGCTGTACGCCACAGCAGTGATACTAATTTATGATAGCGCTTGGGCTGAAGGAGGGATAAGTGTGGATTTTGACTACTTATTAGTGCATTTTAGCTTTTATTTTAGTCCAAAAGTGTTTAATTGTATTCCCGAAAACTGATGAAATATGCTCAACTGTAGGAGTATTGGAAAATGAGCCACAAAGAGGAAATCCAACTCAAGAAGGAGTGATCTGAACTTAAGGACATAATTCAGGCTCAAAGTACGGACTGCAGATTTCCATCTACGGTCGCAGAATGTGAAGGAAAGTCCATCAGAATCCAAGTGAAAAGTGTGGACCGCACATCAAATGTGTGGCCGCAAAAGCTATGCAAGAGCTAAAGTTCAGAGAATCTCATTTCAAGCTCAATGGAAAATGCGGACCACACAATTATTGTGTGACCGCAAAATTCAACTACAGGGTCGCACTCAGAAATGTGCGGTCCGCAGAAGAGCCCTATGCGGCCGCACCAAGAATTGTGTGGACCGTAGAATATGGGAGATGCGGCCGCATTCCAGAATTGTGCGGCCGCAGATTCAACTCATGTCAAGACTGAAGCAAAGTGTGGACCGCACATGGAATTGTGCAGCCGCAGAACCTCTAAAAGGGCATTTTTGTCAATAATTTCCAGCTTTGTATAAATAGACTAGTTTCACGAAATTAGGTCAAGTTTTGAATATCAAAAGTTCTGTAGCCATTTTTCCTTACTTCTTTAGGCAACTTTCGCATACTTTGTTGATTTAACATTGGATTTTTATCTTTTAATCTTTCAATATGAGTTTTGTCATCTTTTCTTCTTTATTTTTTTCTATAACCATTATGAGTAGCTAGATTTTTAACTAGGGTTGTGACCCAACCCTAGTGTGTAAAGCTAATAGGTATTTGATCTATGGCTTATGTATGGTAGGGTGTTTATTATTTAGCCTTGTTCTTGCTTTTAATTGTAGAATTAATGGTTGCAAACATCTGTTCATGCCTATTTGACTTGGTCTCTACATGAGAAAGAGAGACTTAGTCTAGGAAAACTTGGGTAACAAGAATTTGGGATAAATTCAAGAGATTGATAGTCCCAATTAAAGGGTTGAACCTAGAGATAGTAAAACCCAACTTGAGCATTTTATCAACTGTTTTGTACAATACCCATTTGGACTTGAGAAAGCCAAATTGGGCAAAATCACTCTCTTACTGAGAGGTATTGAGTGGGTACTTGAGTGTTGATAGCTATAATACACCCCGACCAAAAAAACAAGCTTTAAAATTTATAACTCATTAGGCAAACACCTAGGTGAAGGTCACAGCCCTAGGCCTTTTACATTATTTGAAAAAAAACAGCTAAAACAATATTCTCTAGTTTTATATCTTTAGAATTGCAATCCTTAGCATAATTTTAGAAGTAAAAACAAAATCATATTTGTGGAAGTGCAATCAAGATACTTCATGTGATCAATCCAAATATATACTACTAATTCCTATCTCAGCTCCCTGTAGATTTGATCCCGACTCCTTGTTGGGTATTATTATTGCAATCGGCTTCATCACCTCAAATAAAGGTGTAACTTGGACGAGATCAATTTTTTCGCGCCGTTGCTGTGGAAGCTAAAAACGAATTTAGCTATATATTTGGTTTTGTGTGTGAATTGTCTTCTTTTCCTTCTGTGTTACTAATCTTTTTTTATGAAATAATTGTAGGTGCAACAATGTCTCTCGATGACAATGATCCACTCAAAAACATGCCTATAGGGGATGTGGACGTGGAAGATGACCAAGTTGAAGAGGTTCCTCTTGAACCTCAAGCAAATAGACAAGGTCGACCGCCTCAAGACAATGTTCTCGTTCCACCCCCACTTCCACTGAGAGTGGCTCCACACCGGGTGTTGCCGAATGAAGGGTATGCAAGTTCTATTGTCCCGCCCCACATTAGGGCGGGAAACTTTCAAATCATAAATGTAATGCGCACATTGCTAGAGAAATGGGGATTCTCACCAGGGCTCCGAGTCAAAATGCTTACAAACATTTGAAGGGATTTATGGACACTTGTTGATAGAGTAAATAGACAAATGTCTCCGAGGATGCTTTAAGGTTGAGGTTATTTCCTTTTTCTCTATGGGGGAAAGCCTTGGATTGGCTAGAAATATTTCCAAACACGCATGGGATAAATTGGTGGAGAAATTTATTTCCACATTCTTTTCTCGCTACTCTTAGAGATGAGATTCTAGCATTCAAACAAGAACCCAATGAGCCTTTGCACAAAATATGGGAGAGGTACCGAACAATGGTCAAAGAGTGCCCTAATAATGACATTCCAGAGGCTATGATTCAACAAACTTTCTTTTGGAGGATCAATACTACCAATCAATGTGTGGTCAACCAACTTACCGGTAGAAATATCATGACAACGCCATATGCGGAAGCTTGTGATATCTTAGACGAAATGGCGGATACTTCATCGGCATGGCAAAGTAGAGCAAACGTTCCTCGAGGTTATCCAAATGTAATTCACCTACATAAAGAATTGCATGAACATGGGCAAGAAATTGCTAAGTTGACCACTACAATGAATCAATTAGCCAAAGCTCAACTTCAACAAGTGCAGGGTCCTAAGCAAGTCAATGCCATGGAGGGTGTTAATATGATAGTAAACAAGAGAAAGCAAAAGGATCTACAAGTGCAAAACCGTGTGGAGAATTATGTACAAAATGATAGTGGGTTTGATCAAGATGAATCTTACAATGAACAAGAGGAGGAAGTGCAATATGTGAACAACTTCCAAGGGAAAAGAAACAACTCTCAAGGCCCGAATCAACAAAAATGGCAACCTCAAGGTAACCAAGGTAATTGAAATGGTGGTAACAACCAAGGGAATTGGAATAGTAACAACATCAAGGCGATTGTAATGGTCAAATAACCAAGGCAATTGGAGTGGAAACAACCAAGGATATTAGGGAGGCAACAACCAAGGGGGATTGAACAATAATCAAGGAAATCAGGGGTCAAGTTTTCAAATGCTCCTGATGTATCAACAACCAAGCAACCCGCCTCCTTATCCTTCCCATGGTCCAAGATCTTCCAATAATGGGATGGGATGAATTGAGAACATGTTTAAACAAATGATGGAGAAAAATTCCGACTCCGATGCCCAACTTGCCTCTCACAACACATCCATCCGAAACTTGGAAGTCCAAATAGGGAAAGTCTCTCAAGCCCTCAACACTCGTCCTAAGGGAGGAATACCAAGTAACACAGTGGTGAACCCAAAGGGTGGGAACAACATGGGGCATGCCATGGCCATTACTACAAGGAGTGGAAAAGGTTGGGATGCACCCACCTCAAATCAAAGGAAACTTGTGGATGATGAGCAAGTGGTTCAAGAAGATGAGAACCCGGATAATGTGGTTCAAGAAAATGATGAAGAGCAGATTGATATTGATGACAATGATGAGGAGACTCAAGAGGAAGTGAACCTGTCTAGGGAGTACATTGTTGATATACCGAACCGGTAGTGCTAAAGGCTAAGGCACCAATTCCTAGGCCTCCTCCTCCATATCCTCAAAGGCTTTCCAAGCAAAATGGCGAGAATCAATTCAAAAAGTTTATTGACATGATGAAAAGTCTATCTATTAATGTGTCATTGGTTGATTCTTTGGAGAAAATGTATGGTTACGCAAAGTTCATGAAGGACTTGGTGACAAAAAAGAGGTCAATGAATTGTGAAACTATAAAGATGACTCATCAAGTGAGTGTAATTATGCATTCAATGGCTCCTAAATTGGAAGATCCCGTCACTTTCACAATCCCTTGTACCATTAGAAATGTCGACTTTGCTAAAGCTCTTTGTGATCTTGGGGAAAGTATCAATTTGATGCCCTATTCAGTTTTCAAGACTTTGGGGACTGGGCAACCAAGACTCACATCTATGAGATTACAAATGGCTGATCGTACCATGAAGAGACCGTTGGGTATAATTGATGACGTGTTGGTCCGTATTGATAAATTCATTCTACTGGCGGATTTTGTTATTCTTGATTGTGAGGTTGACTATGAGGTGCCGATTATTCTTGGGAGACCTTTCCTTTCTACGGGGAAGGCTCCAGTTGATGTTGAAGCCGGAGAACTTACTTTTCGGGTTGGTAATGAAAAAGTGGTTTTCCATGTGTGTAAGTCTATGAGGCAAGTCAATAGCAATGAGGTGTGTTCTTTCGTGGACTTGGTGATCGATGTAATTATTGATGAAACTAGTGTTGTGATGAATGTTGATGATACATTGGAGGTCGTCTTGCTCAATTGTGATGATGAAGAAATGGAAGGTTATGTGGAATGTGTGAACTCTTTGCAAGGGATGGGGTCATACACTTATGAGCCCCGCAAATTATCCTTGGATTTTGAAAATAGGACAACTCCTCCAACAAAACCCTCAATTGAGGAGCCTCCCATCTTGGAGTTGAATTCATTGCCTCCACATCTTCGATATGAATTTCTTGACCCTTCTTCTACTTTACCGGTTATTCTTTCCTCTTGTTTAACTAACGTACAGGTAGATTCTATATTGCGGTGCTATAAAAGAGAAAGAAGGCTATTGGATGGACATTGGTGGATATTTGGGGAATAAGCCCCACTTTTTGCATGCACAAGATTAACTTGGAGGAGGATTCCAAACCATCAATTGAACATCAAAGGAGACTCAATGAAGTCATGCAAGAGCTAGTCAAAAAGGATATCATGAAGTGGTTGGATGCCGGGGTTGTTTCCCAATTTTCCGATAGTTCGTGGACTTCTCCGGTTTAGTGTGTCCCAAAGAAAGGGGGCAAAACGGTGGTCACCAATGATAAGAATGAGTTGATTCCTATAAGAACAGTGATCAGGTGGAGAGTGTGTATGGACTATCACAAGCTCAACAAAGTCACAAGGAAGAATCATTTCCCACTTCCCTTCCTAGATCAAATGCTTGATAGATTGGCTGGTCGTGCTTTCTATTGTTTCCTTGATAAGTATTCCGACTAATATCAAATTCTTATGCTCTGGAAGATCAAGAGAAGACTACTTTTACATGTCCTTATGGTACTTTCGCTTTCAAGCGGATGCCATTTGGGTTGTGCAATGCACGTGCAACTTTTCAAAGGTGTATGATGGTGATCTTCATGGACAAAGTGGAGGATTACCTTGAAGTCTTCATGGATTACTTTTTGGTGGTTGGGAATTCTTTTGATGATTGTCTAGCAAACTTGGACAAAGTATTGGAAAGATGTGAAGAAACAAATTTGGTGCTTAATTGGAAAAAATGTCATTTCATGGTCGAAGAAGGCATTGTCCTTGGCTACAAGATCTCAAAGAATGGCATTGAGGTCGAAAAGGCAAAGATTGAGGTGATTTCTAAACTTCCACCTCCAACTTCGGTAAAAGGTGTGCGGAGTTTCCTATGCCATGCGGGATTTTACCGGCGGTTCGTCAAGGATTTCTCTAAAATGGTGAACCTGTTGGGAAAGCTTTTGGAGAAAGATGATAAGTTCCACTTCAATGATGAATGCATGAGAGCCTTTGAATTACTAAAGTTCAATTTGACTACTACTCCCATAATCACCCCTCCAAATTGGAGTGTTCCTTTTGAGCTCATGTGCGATGCAAGTGATGTATTGGTAGGGGTTGTTTTGGGGCAACGCATCAACAAGATTTTTCATCCAGTCTACTATGCTAGTAAGACCATGAATAGTGCCCAAGTCAACTATACCATCACGGAGAAAGAGCTCCTTGCCATTGTCTTTGCTATGGAGAAGTTTCGCATGTACTTGATGGGTGCAAAAGTGATTATTCATATGGATCATGCGGCACTTTGCTATCTCATGATTAAGAAGTATTCCAAAGCCCGGTTGATGATATGGGTACTTTTGTTGCAAGATTTTGATATAGACCTCCAAGATCGAAAAGGAAGTGAAAACCAAGTGGCGGACCACTTGTCTCGTTTGGAGGAGGAGGGGAGGCCGTATGATGGATTTGAAATCAATGACTCATTCCCCTATGAGCAACTCTTGGCTATTTCTATGAAATAGGAACCTTGGTTCACGGATCTAGCAAATTATCTTGTGAGTGGTATCATTCCGGTTGAGTTCTCTTCAAACCAAAGAAAGAAGCTCAAACGGGATTGTAAAGACTATTATTGGGATGAACTGTACCTTTTTCGGATTTGTATGGATGGAGCGATTAGAAGATGTGTATCAGAGGAGGAACAAGTTAAAATTCTTGGGGCTTGTCATTCTTCACCTTATGATGGTCACTATGGTGGAGCAAGAATGGGGGCCAAAGTGTTAAGTTGTGGTTTCTATTGTCCCACTCTCTGCAAGGATGCAAGTGATCTTGTCAAGCGTCGTGATGAATGTCAAAGGGCCTGTGGAATTTCAAAGAAAAATGAAATGCCCATCACCACCATTTTGGAGATAGACATTTTCGATGTGTGGGGTATTGACTTCATGGGTCCTTTTGTGAGTTCTTGTGGAAACACCTACATCTTGGTCGAGGTTGATTATGTGTCCAAATGGGTTGAGGCCCTTGCTTTGCCCAACAATGAAGCGAGAAGTGTGGTGTCGTTTTTGAAGAAAAACATCTTTACAAGATTTGGTACTCCTAGGGCTATCATAAGTGATGGGGGATCGCATTTTTTCAACAAAGCTTTCGATACCTTACCCACCAAGTATGGTGTCACTCATAAAGTCATGATCCCCTATCATCCTCAAGCAAGCGGTCAAGTGGAAGTCTCCAACCGGGAGATAAAGAGTATTTTGTCCAAAACAGTGAATGCTAATTAGACGGATTGGTCCAAGAAACTCGATGATGCTCTATAGGATTATAGGACGACTTACAAAACACCAATTCGAATATCTCCATACCAGTTGGTGTTCGGGAAATCTTGTCATCTTCCGGTGGAACTTGAGCACAAAGCCATGTGGGCTTTAAAGAAGTTGAATCTTGAATGGGATGTCGCCGCCAACTTAAGGGTGGCATAATTGAATGAGCTAGACGAGTTTCGGTACCATGCATACACAAATTAATCCTAATACAAGGAGAAGATGAAGTACCTCCATGACAAGTACATTCAGAACAAGGAGTTTAAAGAAAGTGATCTTGTGTTGTTGTTCAATTCTTGGTTACGGATGTTTTCTGGGAAAGTTGAAGTCTAAATGGAGTGGCAAGTTCAAGGTTGTGGGTGTGACACCCTTTGGTTCATTGAACTTGAAGAATAAAAATGATGAAGTGTTTAAAGTCAATGGTCACTGGGTGAAACATTATCATGGAAAAGTTGGGGATGGCCTCATCGTGGCAGTGATTCATTTTAAGTGATGATGGTAATTTGCGTCATGTCGCGACGTTAAATCAGGCACTTCTTGGGAGGCAACCCATGTTTCTTTTTCTTTTTCTTTTTCATCTTCTTTAGATAGGTCTTGTGTTATGCTAACTAGTTTTGAAATGTGTTGCAGGAATGAGTATGTTTTGCAAGAACTGTGCTCAGAAAAATTGGCTAAGTGTGGAAAAAGTACAAACCGCACACTTATTGTGCCGACCGTACAATTTGGACTGCCACAGCAAAAGGGGATCTGCGGCCGCAAAATTCTTGTGTGGACCGCACAACTGGAGATCAAAAATTTCACACTCTCTAAAGTTTGCCTATCCGAGAAATGGCCAAAGTGTGGCCGCACAAGGAAATGTACTGTCCGCACAAATATTTGCGGTTGCACTAAAAAATGTGCGGACCGCAGATCATCAAAGGAAAAATGTGTAACAGGTAAAGGAGTGAGGACCGCACATGAAATTATGCGGCTGCACTCAACTGTTGAACTTAGGCCATCCTGTTAAGTATAAATAGTGCTCTTCACCCTACTGTCAAAACTTTACAATCTCTGAGAATTAACACAAAGGAGAGCATTTTACTGATTCAAGCATCTGACACTCAATTAATCAACTTTAATCCCTCCTTAACACCTTCACCACTGGTATGTTTAATTCATCTTTAAAAAATTTCAATTTTCTTAATTAGTTTAGTTATTTTTAGACCAACTGTCAAATTCATAATCATGTGGGTTGTAATTGTTGTTGGGTAACTTCCTATTTGCTATATGGGGATAGGTATCTGGTTTGTCATGATTAATTGCTACTACCACGTCTATATTGTGTGCAAAATTACAAACCCTAAGTTTACTGCCGACTAATTTTGAATTATGCAGCCGCACAAGAAATTGTGCAGTCCGCAGATCGTAGTTTAGGGCACTTGGTGTAGCATGATAGTGCGAACCGCATTTGAAATTGTTCGGTCTGTAGAAATTGAACCTCGGCCACAGAAAAGTATGTGAGGCCACAGATCATGATTTTCTCTGTCGTCGGAGAGTTGCACTTTTGAAGTCGAAATTGTGCAGCCGCACTTAAAATTGTGCGGACCGCACTTCTGATATGTGGTCGCACTTAAAATTGTGCAGACCGCAGAATGATCACTGCAGTCGCACTTTCAAATTGTGCGGTCCACACAAACCCATCTGTGGCCGCACTCAAAAATGTGCGGACCGCGCTCCCCTACCCTGCATACTATCTTATTTCTCAACTATCTGATATTCTGAACTTGAAACATAATTGATTCCTGTTGCTATATATTGTAGACAATGGTTAGATCTCGTGGACGTGGTGATATATCAAAGGGGATGGGTGAACCCTCCCAAGGCCGAGGCAGGGGTACCCTACCACTCTCCGCGTAAAGAGTTATAGCCAAAAAGACAATAGCCAGGAGAGCTCCAGTACCTGCTGAGTCTAGTTCATATGTCTCATCTAGGGAATCCTCAGAGGGCAACTCTGTGGAAAGGCTGCCTAATACTCAATCTTAGCCACATCAACTTCAGGGGAGATATCAGCTCTGAGATGAGCCCTCCTCCTCAGAGAGCACTTCCGAGGATTCGGAAGATGACAGCCAGGGTTCGGAGCCCTCTTCTACACATGCCCCCGATGCACCAGCTACTGCTGCTAATGATGATTATATTCTAGACGATGGTCGAGGGGGTGATACCAGAATTGTCGGCCTTGAGGTCGAAGAAGAAAGAAGTTTGGGAAGACAAATTTGTGAGCCTGACTACATTCAACAGGTTCTGAGAGTGGTGGACTCAAAGATCGCTCACACTTGAGCGTCAGTTTATATTGAAAGACCTGGATAGGTACAATCCAAATGTGGCAAGACAGTTCTGAGAGAAAAAAGGGTGGACATGGTTCACTCAGAGTGTGGTGGATGCTAAGGATCACTTAGTCCAGGAATTCTATGCCAATGTGGCGCATATCAAGAAGGGGACTAAGGTAACTAAAGTGAGGAACTTAAAAGTTAGATTTGATCAGACCTCATTGAACACATATTTAGGGCTCGAGGATGTGGAGCCGGTGCAATAGTTTGAGAAGTTTGAAATGGGTGATGCAGCTTGCCCATGGCTAGCTGAGATTTTAGCAGCTCCAGGACCACTACCACCATGGATCACATGAGGGGTTCCAATTCAGCAGAACACCCTCAACTTTGAAGTAAAAGGGTGGCAGACCTTTGTGTGCAGTCGAATGGATCCAAGCCAGAATTAAAATAATCTCCCAGTCCCACCGGCAGTTTTAGTTGCTTCCATCATGGTCAGGTACCCTATCAATGTGGGTGCCATCTTGTCTCTGGTTGGTAGGCAGGGTGACAGCTCCTATCCATGTGATAGATTATCTTACAGATGGGGAGTGGAGTCCAAGAGCTTTGACATGAAGGTCCGGGCTAAGAAGCCCTTCACTTAGTACTCTCTGAAGGACCCGAAGAACAAGGGCAAGTCGACTACTACCGTAGGCCAGTCTGATGAGTCGTCGATGTTAGTTGCAGATTAAGCAGCCATGCCTTCCACAACAGTCGGGCCTTCTACCGATACAGCTGTCATGCCTCCACCTACATTTTCAGGGTCATCAGCATCAGTTCCCTCCTCTTCTACTTATCCACTTTCTGCGCTATGAGTTTCACATACACTAGCGAGTATCAACAACTCGATAGAGACAGCTACTGCAAAGTTGTCTGACATATCCAGTGTTGTTGCAGCACAGACTTCTATCCCAGCACCCCAAATTTCTCCGACAGTGGAGGACACTTTGAAGAAGATATTGGAGAACCTGGAAGACCATCATGGACACTTTGGTGGCACATAGAGGAGCAATTAAGGAGCTTGGGAAGCAGTTAAAGAAGATGATAAAATCCCAGGAGCCCAAGAAGTCAGTGGACAGATTGAGGAGAGAGGTCACAAAGATAGCAACCGCTGGGGACCTCCTATTTGATTTTCTGATGAAGATAGCTCTAGCAGTACTAGTAGACCTAGCAGCACCATTACTACTAGTGGCACAAGCTGGCCAGTCTGAGGAGCTAGACCTCGCTGCCCACACTACTGAGGTGGTGTGACAGATGTTCGCCAACCCAACTACTCCCCGAACAGAGGATGATGAGATCCAATTGGAGGAGCCTGAGGGTGGTGACGTTCCTATAGACACAGAGATGTCCAAGACCACATAGGGAGTCGTCTTTACTCTTTCCCTTCCTTATTCATATTTTTTAAAACATTAGGGACAATGTTTATTTTTATTTGGGAGGTTGGAGTTTACTTGATTTGATATTTGACATTGGCCTGTAATAATTGATAACATTCTCTTTTTATTTTTATTATGTATATATTCTTCTCTCTCTATTGATGTATATATTTTCTTTCTTCCTCCCTCATTTTGCATATTCATTTATGCTTTCAGTAGTTTACTTTATAGCTTCTTTATTTTGTTTTCATAGTAATCAATGTTTAGTCTAATAGCTTCTTATTTACTTTAATAGCTTCTTTTTAATCTAGTAGTTTCTTTTCATGTTTAAGTGATCAATAAACCTTTGGTTTTCCTAATGTCATGGTTCTTTCCGATGGTGGTTTTTTTGTGAAACGGGTGACTCTTTCCAACGATGGATGGTGTGACAACCTTCTTAAGGGATTGAGTCTATTTTTTATGTTTAGATAAGAATAGTAGTAATAATGAATAAGAGGACCTAATTGAGTCAGACTAGAAGAGTCAAGCATGCTTCACTTGGTACCAACATACTTAACTACATGCTTATGATTAAAAACAAGTTCTTGGGAAGAAATAGCTCTACTTAGTGACCTTCTGACTATTGTGTTGACTTAAGCTATCATCAAGTGGTTTAGTCGAACCATTAGTGATTTTAAATCTTGGATATGGTTGTTATGGGCCCTCAACTCTATCCTCCTTAACAATCCAGGTGTGTGAGAGGTGAGACGTCTTGTTGCAAGTCCAAGTATCAGTGCAAATGGTCTAGAACTTGCCACAAATGTATTTTTAGGTCAAATTTTAAGTTTTGCTTGGCTTGAAAAGTGATTGTAGGATCTCCTTGATCTGTTTGAAATTTTCCATGTCCCACCAATGTTGCTATCCCTAGTCAACCCATTTGAGCCTAAGAACTTTCTCATTTGATAACCACATTACAAGCCTTTACCTGTTTTGTAGTGATACTCTCTTGGAACCTGAACTTTCCTTAACACTCTTGAAAAATAATTGGCTATAACATAAGTTTGGGGAAGAGACGAGGAGGTTGAAAGTGGTATCAAGGCAGAAAAAGAGAAAAGAAATGAAGAAAAGGAAAGGCAAAGAAAAAGAAAGAAAGAAAGAACAAAAAGAAAAATGCAAAAAGAAAGTGAATAATTGAAGAGTTGAAGGGATTCAAAGAAAAGCAACGATGCAAAGCACGAAGAAAACAAAGAAGGAAAAAATGAGTATCATGACCAAGAAAGAGTGATGTTAAGTCTCTCTAGTTCCCCTAAGGAAAAAGAAAATGCCTCAAAGAGTCGGCAAAACATGAGCTAAAAAGAGAAAATGGAGTGCTTAAGGAAAGATGTATCTGTTCTATTCCAACATTTCCTACCTTAGTCTAAAAGCCTTCATTACATTCCAAAAAAGCCCTACGTAATTTCAAGCCGATTGAACTTACATTAGTGGTGATTTACATGAGGGGCAAGCATATGGTACTTAGAGCCATACTTGTGACATTCTTTTGAGAGAGATGAGCGAACTTTTCACAAATCCTTGAATTGAGTGCTACATTCTTAAGTGAGATATGTTATCGGAGAGTAGAGGAGGAGGAGTTTGGGATCCACAATGACCTACATGAAAGCGCGTGCTTCCTTGATGGATAAATTCAACTCTTGATGCTCAAGTGTCACATTAGAACTATTTGTGCTTAAAACTTCAAATCATTGCCTTGTTGATAATTCATAAGTATTGTGGGTAATTGTTGGTCCCAATGGATGTGTGTTTGATACACCTTAGATTATCTAGAATAGCTATTAACTTGTGGAGGTGGGAATTACCTTATTTGCTTGAGGACAAGCAAAAGCTTAAGTTTGGGGGAGTCGATAAGTAGGGATTTTGACTACTTATTAGCGCCTTTTAGCTTTCGTTTTAGTCCAAAAGTGTTTAATTGTATTCCTGACCAACAAAACAAGCTTTAAAGTTTACAACCCATTAAGCAAATACCTAGGTGAAGATCATAGCCCTAGGCCTTTTACATTATTTGAAAAAAAATATCCAAAAACAATATTCTCTAGTTTTATTTCCTTAGAATTGCAATCCTTAGCATAATTTTAGAAGTAAAAACAAAACCATATTTGTGGAAGTGCAATCTAGATACTTCACATGCTCAATCTAAATATATACTACTAATTCCTATCTCAGCTCCCTATAGATTCGATCACGACTCCTTGTTGGGTATTATTATTGCAATCGACCGTTTCATAACCTCAAATAGAGGTGTGACTTAGACAATATCAAGGAGCCCCTCCGGAGTCTGCACACACACCCAGTGAGCGCGGTTGATATTATTGAGGGATGGATCTTCCCTGGACATGGATCTTGTACGAAGCATTGTATACCAAGAGATGGATCTTCTATATGGGTTGGATTCGCCCTACTCGATACTAGGTGACCGACGGTCAGTGACATATATATTCCGGGATGGATCTTCTCTGGGCCTTATGGGCCATATACAATACCGAGTAATTAAGCATCTGAGAGTGTGAGCACATGAGGCTGTCAGCATAATGCATCACATACAGCATGTGCATTGGCATGTAGAAGTAGAGGAGTTATATTCTTCATATCATTCAGACTTGATCTATTTTACTATTTTGAGCTATCTATTGAACTTGAAAGCATGCCTACGTTTCTGCACTGTTATTTCTATATTGACCTGTACTGGTTGAGTTCGTCACTACCTTTCAGTCCAATGGTTGGATTTGTTACTTATTGAGTTGGTTGTACTCATGCTACACCCTGCACCTCGTATGCAGATTTAGGTGCTTCCAGTCACGGCAACCGCTGATTGAGGAGTCAGGATCTAGGACTATCAAGGTTGTTGCATGGCGTTCGCATGCCTTGACTCTCCTTCATTATCTTTACCTGTATTTCAGTTCTTATTCCCTACACATTGTAGTAGACTGTATTGCGGTATAGATGTTCATGTACTCGGTGACACCTTGGTTTTGGGATAGATTGTATTGTGTTGCAGATTTATTTCTGTTTCAAAAAGGGTTTTCTTAAATATTAAATGATTCCGTTTATATTTTCAAAGCTTTTACTGTGTTGAGATAGTTGAGTAGTGGCTTGCCTAGGCGCCATCACGATGGTTAGTTTTAGGTTGTGACAAGTACACCAAAGTTCAATCAATACCAAGAAATCATGCACGCGGGACCCTACTAAGATCACGTCTAAATCAAGTCAATGGTATGACCACATTATCTGCTCCTCAGTCAAATATCCCAAGTACTCAATCCAAGACTGAACTCTTAGGGGTAATGCAAACTTATCCAACTTCATCCTATGCTCGATGCACTTCACTCGTTCTCTCAAGCAACGATCAATCGCATCTTTCTCAAACAAAGTGGCAGGATGCAGATGCTCTGCTCGAGTAATGTGAACATGTTCCACCACTTCACTAACCTCCTAGAGACTTTGACCACCATCGTCACTCTAGCCTTGGTAAGTGGATCCGTACTTGAATGAGAAGGATAAGTCCAAATAGAGTTAGTGAGTCAATAACACTTCCTATTGGACACATGCAAGACATGATTGGGCTATTTTTGCAAAATAGTCTACATGGCCAAAAGGTGGCTAGAAGTGCAAGCTCAGTTAGGACGACTTCTAAGACATGGAAAAACACCTTTGGCCCCCAAACTCCCAGGAATCATGGCCTCTAAATTTACTTTGCAAAAATGACCCCACTTTGCAAAACCGGCCGATATGGTAAAGAGTGGCTAGACACACAAATTCAGTGGGAATGGACCTTAAGTTGAGAGGATACCTTGTGATGGACTTAGGACTATAATACATGGATCAATAAGAAACTTTTGCAAAAATGACCATATTTGCAAAAATGGCCACGCGGGTAAAAGTAGCTAGACATGCAAGACTTGGCTATGACCCCCGAAAATAAGACCTTGAGACTCACTAGGAAGATGAGGAAAGACCAGACCCTATGTGGATTGCCTACGTATCCCATCCCGAAAGACAAAAATCAAGTTCGCGTAGCTCATGAGGATTGGCAAAAATTGAAAAGGCTTTGCAAAAAAGTCAATTAGACTTGAAAAATGAGTTGCTTCTTTTTTGATTTTTTGTAAAATGATAAAAAGGTGTAAAAACTTTTGGGTTTTATTTTTTGGAAAACTATGAAAGTAAACTGTGAGTGGGCCCTACTTGCTTTTTATATTTCACACTCTTTTTTTCTCCCTCCGTGCCTAACATGCATTGGTCCATCAAATGACTTTTTTACCCTTAAAGAATACATTATATAGCACATAGGGATGATTAAATACCTTTTGGGCCGCGGTCCCATTTTTGTATAATTTGGATAGTCCTCCAACAAAGGGACACGGCCCTGGAACCGAGCCCTGCTAGGTCTGAATGATATGATATAAATAAGAATGACCTAAAGAATTACCTACATTTGAGGTTCACTAGACAAGGCAATTCGGGGCGATACGTGGTCGATGGAGGCTGCTCTAGCTGTCCGCCCACTCTATGATGTTATGTCACCCCCTAAAGACACCGGTAGCTCACTAAAAGGCTGTGTATGCTTAAACGTACTCCGAAAGATTTATTTGCAGAAAAACGACCCATGGTTATGCAAATGATGACAGTTATAAAGCAGTAACAGATAATGAAAGCGGTAAACACATAAACAACTAGGAGAAAACACAAATAACACTAAAAACAATATAGAAAACAAGTGCCTCAACTGAATATTCTAAAAGGCCAAAAAATCAAGTATCAGCTCGAACCTAGAACTCCCTAGCAGAGTCGCCAAAGACGTCATACCCCTTACTTAATTTTTCTTTAAAACGAATTTCGGATGAATGGATGGCGTGGATTCGATCTTGCCTAGTCCAACCGCTCCCATTCACCTAAAATCCATCCCAAAAATATCAAAAATATGTTGCTCATATGGAAGAGTATTCGCTTGTCAGAGTCCGTTATGGCTACATGGCAGTGAGAGAAGAAGGGAGAGGGGACCATGACGTGGGGCGAGCGGATATGGATTCGACCGGTGGATTTAGGTAGTTGTTGGTAGCATAGTGGAGAAGGGCAGGGACTAAGGTTTGAGATAATTTTGATTTATATGTAGTTTGGGGAAATAATTTTAGTCATTAGATTAAATGGGAATGAAGGCTAGGATTAAATGTTGGAAATGGGGCGGGTCAGTAGAATTGGCAGGTCAGGCTGGTTTGGGTCAAGGGGCAGACAGGTTGTTTGGGCTCAGCTTGTTGGGCTAAAGGTTTCCCCTAGAAAAATTAACATAAACCCACATAGATACATATAAAATGCTAGGTTAGCTTGAAAATACGACGGGTCAAAAATTACGTGTTTACATGTAGTATTTTATTCCTATGAACACCTAATTTACATATTACTCTATCATAGAAAAAAGAAAGTCAATTAATATTAAATTTAACTAAATAATTAAATAATTAATATTAACTAACTCATGGTAAAAAATTATTTATGCTTCTAATATACTTTAATTTGTGTAATAAGTTTTTTTTAGGTTACTAATTTTACTTTTATAAACCCTCGCTAGGAGGTGTGCCTCTATTCTCTATAGATAGAGTTATCTAGTGTTTTTGTTTTGTAGTCTTATCCCGGACAACTAGCTGAGGAAGCTAAGCAGTGATTTGTAATTATGATTTAGCGGTGATTAAAAAAATGTTTAATTAACAAAAAAGAAGTAATACCTGCATGTTGCAGTTATTACTTAAGCGGGCCGATAATATACAAAATTATTTTTCTACTAAGCTTAGAAATTAAATTTAAATAATTATTATACAATTACTGTAATTTAACTAGTTTGGGAATCACCCTTTAACCACCTTACTGTTTTGAGAAGAAAAAAATTTTATAAAGGTCGCTGTGTTTATATCAATTTCAGGGCATCTAGTGAATAAATAATGAATGATCATTTTTCTTTACCAATTATTGTCTATAATTGATGTAACGACCCGGACGGTCATTTTGAGAATTAACGTCTCGTTCGGTGGCATAAGATCTCGAGCAATTTCGTATTATCTGTTATGACTTGCGCGTGTAGCCGAGTTCAATTTTCGAATGATTCGGGGCCAATTTGGAAGAAAGATTCTTGCTTTAGAAGCTGAAGCGGTAAGAGTTAACCGGAACGTGACCTTTGTGTAGACAACTCTGAAATAGTATTTTGATAATTCCAATAGCTTCTTATAGTGATTTTGATCTTAGGCATGCGTCCGGATTTGAATTTGGAGGTCCGTAGAGTAAATTGAAGCATTTCGGCGAAAATTGAGAAGTTGAAGTTTTGGAAGGTTGAGAGATTTGACCGAGAATTGACTTTGGTAATATCGGGGTCGGAATGCTATTACAAGAGTTGGATTAGCTCTGTTATGTCATTTGGTACTTTCATACAAAATTTGACGTAATTCCGAATTGATTTGGTATGTTTCGGTACGAGTTATGGAAGTTGGAAGATTTGGAATTTTATAAGTTCGATTCGAGATGTGATTCGTAGTTTCCATGTTGATTGATGTGATTTGAGGCCTCGAGTAGGTCTGCTTTATATTATGAAACTTGTTGGTATGCTTGGACGGGGACCCGGGTGTGTTTCGGACGAGTTTTGGATGATTTTCATGCTTGTGATCAGGTCTGGTTCTGGTGTTTCGCACCTGCGACATTTTGGACCGCAGGTGCGGCTCCACTTCTATGTGAGCCTTGTCACTTCTGCGATCATAGTAGCCTGGGAGGGAGCACGATTCTGTAGAGATTGGCACGCAGGTTCGATGGCAGCTTTTGCGGCCCAGCGATTGCATATGCGAAGTTGTTCGCTTTTGCGCTCCTTTTGGCGCTTTTGCAATGTCGCTGGTGCGACTATTTTTTTCGCAGATGCGGACCTAGGCCTAGTAAGTTGAGTTCACAGATGTGAACATTTCTCGAAAATGTGAAGCCACAGATGCGGCGTTTCTGTTTGCAAATGCAGAAATACCTAGACAGAATCACATATAGGTCGAGGGTTTGATATTTTTAACATATTTTTGAGTTGTAGATTTCGATTTTGGGAGATTTTTCATGAATTTTTCAAGCAACTCATTGGAGTAAGTGTTCTTTACCCATATCTTGTTATATTTCATGAAACTACTGCTATTTTCATCATTTAATTAGTGGATTAAGTTTAAAATTTACAAATTACAAAAAAATCTTTCAAAATGTAAAATGATGATTTGAGGGACGAATTGGTATCGGAATTTGATAATTTTGGTAAGGTTGAACTCATATCGGAATGGTTGTTCAGGTTTTTTTAATTTTATCGGGTTTTGAGGTCGGGACTGGGGTTGACTTTTGAGTTGACTTTTTAGTTTAGTTAAAGTAGTGGGATTGACTGTAGTGGGATTTTACCAGGTTGTTGTTGTTGTTATTGTTGTTTTTAGTTTAATTAAAATGTGAAGCTTTATTATCCAGAATTATTTCCTATGAGTTTTGCTTATGATTTGAAGTTATTTTGGCTAGATTTGAGCCGTCCGGAGGTTATTCCACTCGAAAAGTTTATTTTAGAGTAACGCGCTAGAATCTTTGAGGTAAGTATCTTGCCTAACTTTGTGGGGGGAACTAACCCCTTAGGATTTGAGTCTTTGGTGCTAATTGTGTCATGTGAAGTCCTTGTGCGCGAGGTGACGAGTACGTGCTCGGGCTTATTTTGGAAATTTAACTGTTTAGGGCTCTTAAGTTCTTATGTCCATTAATATGAAGTTGTGTTATCATGTTAAATTCCCCATTTACTAAATCCACTCTTACGTGCCTTAATTGAAATTAATTGCTCCATGTTTTACCCTTATTACCAATTAAACTCGTATGTGCCTTAACTGAAGTTGTTGCCTTTTTTATTGCTATGCTATCCGTTCCATAATCTGTTTATCCTTTGAATTTGTTGATCTCTTCCGTAATTCCTCCACCCTAATTAAAGTTTTGTTATCCCTTATCGTTGTTGACTTACCCTTAATTGGAGTCATTGATTCATGTTATCACTCTTATCGTTGAATTGTACTTATGTGGAAATCATTGCTACACAGTATCTCTTCCTTGTTGAGCTATTGCTATGTTGTACCATTATTTTCTGTTGTGTCTTTTCTTGTGAGTTCACTCTTCCGTCTCTTTGTGTTCTGGAGTTCCTGAGTTGATTTACTTCTCATATTCTTATGTTATTATCGTTGTTGATGTTGTATTCAGTGTTGTGTTAGCACGAGGTTTCTACCGTGCGGTTGTTATTGTGTTGCACGAGGTTTTTACCCTACAGTTATTATTATGTTGCATGAGGTTTGTGTCATGTGGTTGCTATTGTGTTGCATGAGGTTTCTATCATGCTGTTGTTATTGATACACATGCAGTGGTATAAGGTCTGAGTGTTGAAATGCATACGGTAAGATAAGGTGGGGTTAAAATGCGTGGCTAGTAGGAGAACTACTAGAAGCCATGTAATGTGATAAGGTGAGCTAAAATAGGGGGTGCTATTTCGGAAAAATATTTTTTCAAAACTAAATATAAGGGATCCCGCCATGAAATAAGGAAAGTTGTGATTCATTTTACTATTTGAGATTACGACCTCGGGAGGGCTCTGTTGTCATTTTTCTTTTTCTGTGCACTTGTCTTTGATTGTTGTTTTTCTTAGCATACTACTAATTACTTTTCTCCGTATTGCTCGATTTGCTCGGTTCTATGTAGCTAATCTTGTTGTGCTGGTCGTAACGTCCACTTCATTGTTGTCTTATTTACACTGTATATTTCGTGGTGATTGTTTCTTATATTCCATTCATTGTGTTACTCTTGTTTGTTGACTTGGATTGTGGTAGTACACTTGCACAAGTATACACATAGATTAATCACCCTCATCAGTTTAAGAAGATGAATCATGATGTTATTGACTATTACATGTATTCTCATCTACTTGCCCTCTGTGTGAGAGTTGTGCTCTTGACACATAAGTCATCCGTGCGGTTATAAATTGAAAGGTGAGCACAAGATGCCAAGTGATTAGGGTTCAAGAATTGGGACCCGTGAACTGTGATTACGAGATTCGGTACTTCGTGGAAATGCTTGAACAGACCTGGTGTGAAAGCGGTTGTTCTTATTGAGTTGTTGTAGGTTTTTCTTTATTTGGTTTCACTGGACTTAGACTATGTTCAGCTTACTCTACAGCGTTATTACCTGACAACTTCCTATTAAATATTGTTATTACCAGTGTATGATTGTAAGTATGGTTTTGTATTCCTTACCCTGCTTAACTTTATATTAATATTGTTTTATCTGTTAGTTCACCTTCATACTTATTCAGGTTGTTTAGACCGGCAAATGTGTTGATTGTCCCTCGTCACTACTCCATCGATGTTAGTTTTGACACTTACTGGGTACCGCTGTGATATACTCATACTACGCTTCTGCACATTTTTGTGCAGATCCAGGTGCCATGGTTGTTATTGATTATTAGTTGGCTGGTCTAATATTGTTGTGGAGACTGAGGGTAAACCTGTCATCGCGTTCGCAGGCCTCGAAATCACTTTCGGATATTATACTTGTACTATTTAATTTTCATTCTGAACAGTTGTATTTAGGGATTCTTCTAGTAAACTCAATAGAGCTTATGACTTGTATTGCCGATTTTGGGAATTGTAAGTTGCGTATGAAGGCTTCTATTTCATATTTAGTAGTTAATGGTTAAAATTTTCTAATAATTCAGTAAGTGCTAGACTTACCTAGTCTTAGCGATTAGGTGTTATCACGACATCCTACGGAGAAAATTTGGATCGTGACAATTGATTAGATAAGGTGGAAAATTATCAAACTTTTTGTGGAGTTTATTATCTTAATTCTCTACTAATTTGTGTTCCAATTGAACTTCCCCTCTCTTCTATAACTATGCACATACACAAAAACCCAAATAAAACAAAGAAAAGACCTAAAAACTTTGTGGTTTTTATATAGTTCAAGGGGGAGGGGGAGAGAGTGGAGGGAATTACCAGTTCTTCCTCTAATTCGAGTTTAAATAACTCATATGTACCGTAATGTTGCAATTTTTTGTATTTAATCATATATCCAAATAAATAATTAACAAAAATGATTCAGGAAAGGAGAGGAAAAGAGGGGGTTGGGGGCAAAAAACGTTTTGTTGTTTTAGTGAAAAGATATTTTTTAGTGCCAAACACACCCTTAAGAAAAAGGAAATCTTACATAAGTGTATCAAAAAGATACTATTTACCAATAATTAGTCATTAGTCATGTTACCAAAAATAACTAAAGAAAAGAACCAATGATATACAACATTCAAAATATATAAGCAATTTTTTTTCAATGGGTATTGTTGCGATTCATTAAAAATACATAGATGAGACAATATACAAAATACGTGACAATGGGATTATAATACGATATGATGATAATGCTGCAGTTGTTATTGATCAAGAAGGAAATCCAATAAGGAAGTTTGAAGGTAAATTAGACTATTTTGGATCAGAATTCATTATCTACGATATACTATATTTACAAAAAAATTAGACAAAAAAAGATTTGTTTCAATGGGTATGGTTCGAATTCGCTAAATACATATAAATAAGGCAATATATAAGATTTAAGCAAGATTGGAGGTCATTTGGACTGGTTTGGTATCAAAATTCATAGTTAAAATCGAGTTATAAAAATTCTTTTGAGACATATGTAACATATCATGCATGTATCTCACATACAGGTATACATGGATAAACATTTTATACAAATTTGATACATATATGATACATATGTGATACACAAATAATACAGTATAATGCACATATCATCTTTTTCCATTTCTACTTCAAATTTCCAATTCAACCACCTCAAAACTCCATCAAATCATCTCAAAACTGATATTCAAACTCCTTAAAATGTACTCAATCTATTACAATAACACTCACTCAAAAGAAAGCAAAAATTTGACTTTTTTTGCTACAATAGCTAATAGGCTAATATTAATAATATTTTATGAATAGATCAGTTTTATAATAATTTACTTATGGGCGGACATAACCGGTAATTTTCCATAAAAAACATTCAAAGTCACTATGGAATAATGGGCCGGCAAGTTCCAGGGCTTCTAAAACGAGAAGGCCCAAGTAAGCTATGGGGCTTACTAACGGGACTGAAATTTTCAAGGGGCATTATCACTTTTAACCCGTGCCAGAAATTATTTACATTTGATAGTGGAAAAAGTGTATAAATTTGGTATAATTTTTGTAAACATACAGAATATATATATATATATATATACACACACACACACACACACACACACATAGGTTTAATACAAGTCACATTTAAGCCACTTATTATCAGAAAGTGATTTAGCTCATTATAGAGAATCACATAGATTTATACACATAGGTTTAATACAAGTCACCTTTAAGCCACTTACTTTAAGAGACTAACCTGAAAGCTTTATAGCAGCTCTCAGAGATGGTAGAAACAGCCGGTGAACCCGGACTAAAATCTATTTGGTTAGACTAATAGAAAAAATCAATTTTCTAAAAAATCAATTTTCTGCTCATGTTAGTGGAGATCATCCAAACCAGTTTTGGAATAGGAAGAAGCATATTATAAATCTTCCTTATGAATGAGATTTTCTGAGGATAATATTTCAACCAAGTAGGGGTGGGCATCGGTCAGTTCGGTTCGGTTGTGAATGTTATCAGTTCGGCATATCGGTTATCGGTTTATAAATATGCTAAATCGATAACCGAACCGGTAAGATATCGATTATCGGGTATCGATTAGTCGGTTATCGATCCTTATCGGTTTACCCCATAAAAATAAAAAATATCTAAAAATTTCATATTTTTTAATAGAAATCGTGATCATACTGTTAAGAGAATGGAACTGAATTTTTGTTCTTAAAAAAGAGGGATTAAATATCATTTTAGAAAAGAAACTGTCACGACCCGGATTCCCTCGGGAGTCGTGATGGCGCCTACTAATGGGAGCTAGGCAAGCCAAACCTTAACTACTTGCTACACTTTCATCTTTGCTTCTTTTTAACAACACAAGTCGACATTATGATAAAAGCAAAATTTTAAATAAATAAGCGGAAGTCAACAATTATATATCTTAAGGCTACGTCTGTTACAACTTTTAAAATCTCAAATACCCCAAAATTTGGTGTCACAGTGTCACATACTGTCTAAGAGTTACTACATACAAGGTCTGAAGAAATACAATACACTGTTTCTGAACAAAATGAAATGAAACAGGAAATAGAGATAAAGGGAGACACCAGGGCCTGCGGACGCCTGCAGGTCTACCTTGGGTCTCCGGGTGGACTGAAGGAAGCACTCCAACTACTGTCCGAAAGCTGCTCCTGGATCTACACACAGTGCAGAGTGTAGTATCAGCACAACCGACCCCATATGCTGGTAAGTGTCTAGCCTAACCTCGGCGAAGTAGTGACGAGGCTAGAACCAGACTACCAAATAAACTTGTGCAGTTCATATATATATATATATATATATATATATATATATATATATATATATATATATATATACAGCAGAAAAGAAATACAGAAATAACCAGTCAATGTGGGAGGAGAAAAATGTTGTGGGGGAGATAATAGTTCCGAATAGAAAGGCATCAAGTAAGGAATGAAACAACATAACAAGAATATCAACAAGGAAGCAGAAATCAACAATTTGCACGGCATCACCCTTCGTGCTTTTACTCTCGTTCTCACCAAAACAATCATATAATCAAAATGTGCACGGCATCACCTTTCGCGCTTTTACTCTCTTTCCTCACCATATAATCAATAGAATCGGTACGAAATGGTACGTCGTGCGGCACGGCATCACCCTTCGTGCTTTACACTCTTTCCTCACAATAACAAACAATGCACGGCATCACCCTTCGTGCTTTACACTCTTTCCTCACAATAACAAACAATGCACGGCATCACCCTTCGTGCTTTAACACTCTTCCTCACCCAAATAACAATCACAAACAAAGGGGCAAGGGAATAAACAAAATAATAATAGAAATCCCGGCAAGGGAACACAATTAAACAGTTAATTCCCGGCAAGGGAATAACATCAATAACCTCAACATCCCGGCAAGGGAGATAATTAACAAAGCAACAATATCCCGGCAAGGGAACAATTTAATAACTCTTTCTCAATTTTTCTTCACAATTCACTTCACAACTCAAGCCAATGCTCTAGAGGTTCGATTATTACTTATTCTTTCACAACTCGAGTCAATGCTCTAGAAGTTCAATTGTCACTTGTACTTTCACAATTTCACTATACAACTTGAGCCAACGCTCCTCAATATTCATAGGTCACAATTCTTTCCACAAGCTTTATACAACGATTAGGAATCTTCACCAAGGCATGGATAATATAATGAAATCATGAAAACCACAATATAAGACCCACGGTCATGCTTCACACCAACGTATAGATACTCGTCACCATGCCTATACGTCATACTCGACAAGAAACAAATAGCAAACAGGACACAACTCCTAATCCCTCAAGCTAAGGTTAGACCAAACACTTATCTCGATGCAACGAACACAATTCAAGCCTCAACTACCGTATTACCTCTTGTTTCCACCACCAACTCACTTGTATCTAGCCACAATTTGCTTAACAATATCAATAAATGCTAAATGAAACAATTCTAATGCATGAAAATAGGTTTTATAAAGATTTCCCCAAAAAGTCAAAAATCGACCCCGGGCCCACTTGGTCCAAACCTGAAATTCAGACCAAAACCCG
Source organism: Nicotiana sylvestris (assembly GCF_000393655.2). Taxonomy (NCBI): domain Eukaryota; kingdom Viridiplantae; phylum Streptophyta; class Magnoliopsida; order Solanales; family Solanaceae; genus Nicotiana; species Nicotiana sylvestris. The sequence goes on from NC_091060.1 coordinate 144,837,913, forward strand.
ATTACCCATTTACCCCCGAGCCCGGATATATAATTGGTTTTGGAATCCGACCTCAATTGAGGTCTAAATCCCCAAATTTCAATATTCTTAGGTTTTACCCAAAATTCCCAATTCCACCATGAAAATAATTGATTTGAAGTTGAAATCATGTTAAAAGATGTTAATGATTGAAGAAAACTAGTTAAAAATGACTTACAATTGATTGGAGAAGAAAGGTTGTTTGAAAAATTGCCTCTTATGTTTTTGGGGTTTTGAAAAATAAAAATAACTGGAAATCCCGTCTATTTATACCCCTCTCAGACCCTCTCCGCGAACCGCATAAAAAGGACTGCGGTCGCGGAGCTCCACCGCGGACCGCAAGAAATCGAGCGCGGCCGCGGTGGCTTGGCCTTGCTCACCGTGGACCGCACAAATCCCACCGTGGTCGCGAAGTTTCCACCGCGGACCGCGAGACCTGGCTTTAGAGACCTGCAACTTCTCTGAATCTGCAACTTTTTCCTAAGTTCAAAACTTGCCGAAACACATCCGAAACACACTCGAGCCCTCGGGGCTCCTAACCAAACACACGTACTAACTCAAAAACATCATACGAACTTATCTGTGTGATCAAATCTCCAAAATAACTTCAATAACAATGAATCAAACCTCAAAATCAAGAACTTTTTCTCAAACTTCATCAAGTATTAAATTTAGCAATTTAGGTCCGAATCACGTCAAACGACGTTCGTTTTCAACCAAACTTTACAAAAATAACTTAAACCATATATAAGACCTGTACCGGGCGCCGGAACCAAAATACGGGCCTGATACCATCTCTTTCTAATCAAACATCATTTTAAATTACCTTAAAATATTTCAAAAAATAATGTCCTTTAAGAATTCATTTCTCGGGCTCGGGACCTCGGAATTCGATTTCGGGCATACGCCCAAGTCCCATATTTTCCTACTAACCCTCCGGGACTACAGATTCGGGTCAGTTTACCCAAAATGTTGACCGAAGTTAAATTTATTTATTTTACAATCAAAACTTATCATTTTTCACAAAATTTCATATTTAAGCTTTCCGGATACGCGCCCGGATTGCGCACGCAAATCGAGGTGACTCTAAATGAGGTTTTCAAACAAGTGATGACCCAAACCTCTAAAACAATTGTTCATCCTCGAACGGACAGAAGAAGGAAGTACCTGAGTCGGGGAAAAGATGGGGATAACGGCTCCGCATATCAGACTCGAACTCCCAGGTCGATGCCTCAGGAGCCTGACCTCTCCACTGAACACGAACAGAAGGAAAACTCTTCGACCTCAACTGACGAACCTGCCGGTCTAGAATAGCTACCGGCTCCTCCTCATAA